>NC_059115.1:6920078-7220078 GCF_020740685.1 Jaculus jaculus | reverse complement strand
ATAAACAAAAACAAAAACAAAAGAAGTTTAAAAGTCTGGGCATGGTGGTATATGTTTTTAATCCCAGCACTAAAGAGGCAGAGGTAGGAGGATTACTGTGAGCCTAAGGCCAACCTGAGACTACACAGTGAATTCCAGGTCATCAGCTTGGGCTAGAGCAAGAAGCTACCTCGAGGAAAAAAAAAAAGGGCTGGTTAAGTGCTTGCCTGTGAAGCCTAAGAACCCTAGTTGAAGGCTCGATTCCCCAGGACCCACATTAGCCAGATGCACAAGGGGGTGGCGCATGCATCTGGAGTTAGTTTGCAGTGGCTGGAGGCCCTGGTGTACCCATTCTCTCTATTTGCCTCTTTTTCTCTCTGTCTGTCACTCTCAACTAAATAAAAATGAACAAAAAAATAATTTTTTTAAAGGGAGCTGGGACACATCTGTCATGGTAAAAGCCAACTGCCCTCCAATTGGACTGGAGGCATACTCCATGAGGGAGAACACATCCCTGATATTGAAAACTTAAAACAGGGGTAGTCATGAGCCCTAGGGGTGTAACATCTGCTGATGTCTAAAAAAATGTATATACTATGCTTATTGAACTGCCCAGTAAGCACTTCTCTTAATATGTATACCCTTATATTAATGCTACTCTCACTTTTGGTAGAGAATCTTCTCTTTTCAGATGGTAGTGACATTGGGATAATTCAGAAGGTATCATAGTGCTGGAAAGAAGTGACTGGAGGAGCCAGGCGTGGTGGCAAACGCCTTTAATCCCAGCATTCGGGAGGCAGAGGTAGGAGGATCACCGTGAGTTCGAGGCCACCTGGAGACTCCATAGTGAATTCCAGGTCAGCCTGGGCTAGCGTGAGACCCTACCTCAAAAAAAAAAAAAAAAAAAAAGTGACTGGAGTACTGAGTAACATCTTGATCACACCTTCCAAGGCTCAGGGTCTAATGTGGAAGAGGTGGCGGAAAGAATGTAAGAGCCAAAGGAAGGGTAGGACTCCTTACAACGTGCTCCCTCCAGACATAAAATGGCCTTGATATCCATGACCTCATAGTGCCTGACACTACCTACACAAGACCATCATAAGAGGAGGAAAGGATCATAACATCAAAATAAATAAGAGGGGCTGGAGAGATGGCTTAGCGGTTAAGCACGTGCCTGTGAAGCCTAAGGACCCCGGTTCGAGGCTCGGTTCCCCAGGTCCCACGTTAGCCAGATGCACAAGGGGGCGCATGCGTCTGGAGTTCGTTTGCAGAGGCTGGAAGCCCTGGCGCGCCCATTCTCTCTCTCTCCCTCTATCTGTCTCTCTGTGTCTGTCACTCTCAAATAAATAAACAAATAATTTTAAAAAAAAAAGTAAAAAAAAAAAAATAAGAGACTGATTGAGATGGGGAGGGGATATGGTGGAGAATTGAATTTCAAAGGGGAAAGTTGGGGGAGAGGGAGGGTATTACCGTGGGATACTTTTTGTTTTGTTTTTTCGAGGTAGGGTTTCACTCTAGCCCAGGCTGACCTGGAATTCACTCTGTATTCTCAAGGTGGCCTCGAACTCACAGTGATCCTCCTACCTCTGCCTCCCAAGTGCTGGGATTAAAGGCATGCGCCACCATGCCCGGCAAGGGATACTTTTTATAATCATGGAAAATGTTAATAAAAGTTGAGAAAAAAATATAAATAAATAAAAAGGGAGCTGGGGAAATGGCTTAGTGGTTAAGGCATGGCGCTTGCCTGCAAAGCCAAAGGACCTAGGTTCGATACTGTAGGATCCACGTAAGCAAAATGCACAAGGCAACACATGCATCTGGAGTTCGTATGCAGTGGCTAGAGGTCCTGGTGTGCTCATTCTCTCTATATATCTCTGCTTTTCTCTCTCAAATAAATAAAAATAAAATTTTTTTAGGTTAAAAAGGGGCCGGGCGTGGTGGGACATGCCTTTAATCCCAGCACTCCTGAGGCAGAGGTAGGAGGATCACCGTGAGTTCAAGGCCACCCTGAGGCTACATAGTGAATTCCAGGTCAGCCTGAGCTAGAATGAAACTCTACCTCGGAAAACCAAAAATAAAATTAAAAAATGTAAGCTGGGTGTGGTGGAGCACGCCTTTAATCCCATCACTGGGGAACTGGAGAGGCAGAGGCAGGAGGATCACTGTGAGTTTGAGGCCACCTTGAAACTACATAGTTAGTTCCACAGTGAGACCCTACCTCGAAAAAACAAAAAACAAGAAAAAACAAACAAAAAAAGGTTTGTACAAAAGACCATCATAAGAGGTGGAAAACATCAAGACATCAAAATAAAAGAGAGAATGATTGAGGAGAGGGGATATGATGGAGAAAGGAATTTCAAAGGGGAAAGTGGGGGGGAGGGAGGGTATTACCATGGGATATTTTTTATAATTATGGAAGATGTTAATAAAAATTTGAAAAAAAAAAAAAAAGGTTTGGAGATAGCATAGCATTTAAGAAGCTTGCCTACAAAGCCAAAGGACCCAGGTTTGATTACTCAGGACCCACATGAGGTAGATGAATAAGGAGGTGGTATATGCACCTGGAGTTTGTTTGCATTGCCTAGAGGCCCTGGCATGTCCATTCTATCTGCCTCTCTCTCAAATAGATTAATTAATTAATTTAATTAAAATAAATAAACAAAATGTTTAAAGGGTTGGAGTTGTGGCTCAGGTGCAGAGCACTTGTCTAGAACCCACCAGTGCAATGCCCTCGGTTCCATACTGGACACCAGGAAACAACAAAAACCAGCATAACTCCTTAACAAACGCTGGTCTGCTGTGTGGCCAGTGCCTGTAAAGCTGTAATCAGGTAGTGAGTCCAGGCTAGCCCTTCAGACCCTTTCTCAAGAAAAAAAATAAATTACAACATCACAGACTCCAGCACAGAAGCGAGGCCGGGCCTCTGGGCTCTCCACTGCAGAGTCCGAGGTGGGCACTGAGTGCCGCAGCCCCCGCGGCCAGTACCCACCTGCCGCTCCTGCTCGAGGCCGCAGCGCACCCGCTCGAAGTCAGAGCCGCCCCAGTTGCGCCCATGTCGCCGGCTGCCCTCCCGGCGGTCCCGCTCAGGCTCCTCCAGGGGTCCACCCCGGCGCCGGGGATCGTCCAGGAAGTTGCGTACTGGGTTGGGCTCAAGCACCCCTTCCTGTAGGGCAAACGGGCAGGTGGGTAGGGGCAAGCAGTGGAGACTGGGCACCCGCCACCCCGTGAGTGCCTACCGCGTGGCCCACACCACTGACCCGCTGGTTGCGCTCATACTCCGCGATCTTCTCCATCTCCTCGTTCATCTTCTCGATGTTCTGCCGGCGCCGTTCCTCCCACTCCTGAGGAGACAAGGCGGGCCGGCTGAATCCGAGAAAAACACACCAGCGGTGTAGAAGCCGAGGAGGCGCCTGGCCTTGGGGTCAGACAAACCAAGGACGCTGGAAGCCGAGTTGAGGCCTTGGGAAACCCAACCTTCCCTGGCTGGCATAGGCGATGGTGGTGGCAGGAACTTGGAAGGGAGCCAGTGAACCCCACAATGTACCCTCCCCATCCCTCAACACTTATTTTCTTAGTGATTTTTGCTTGCTTGAAGCAGGGTCTCACTCTAGCCCAGGCTGACATGGAACTTACTCTGTAGTCCAGACTAGCTTCAAACTCGGTAATCCTCCTACCCCACCCTCCCGAAGGCTGAATTAAAGATGTGCACTACCATGGCCAGCCATCCAAATTTTATTTACGTATTTGAATTTATTTGAGAGGGAGACTATGAACACACCAGGGCCTCTTGCTGCTTTGACAAACCCCAGGCGCATGTGCCACAGTCTGGCATTTGGCTTTGCATGGGTACTGGGGAATCCAACCCCACCAGCTGCTTTACAAAAAAGTGCCTTTGATTGCTGAGCCATCTCCTCAGCCTATACACTAACAAAGTTTAGATCAACACAGTCACGCAGCTAGAGGTGATTACTCTCTGGTCAGGTGTGGCCAGGTGCCTAAATCCTCACCAACAGAATAAGAAAAGAGTCTGGCCCTCAACCATAGAAGGGGCCCAGCTTCCACCATGGGCTCCCTACTAGACTGCAGGTGCCAATCTAACCCGACAGACAGGAACCAGGCCCAGAGTGACATAATGGACTATAGGCGGGGCTTCCCCACCTACTCACCTCACCTTGGGAACAGCATGCAAGCAAGAAACACCCCCCAGCCCCAACTCCCCACCTCCCACCCCCACTTTCCTGAGGCCATGAATCTTGTTTTATTTTTGTTTGTTTTTTTATTTGAGAGAGAGGCAGATATAGAAAATGGGCGTACCAGGGCCTCTAGCCACTACAAAAGAACTCCAGATGCATGCACCACCTTGGCATCTGGCTTACATGGGTCCTGGGGAATCAAACCTGTGTCCTTAGGCCTCACAAATGCCTTAACCTCTGAGCCAAGTCTCCAGCCCCACCTTAGGATTCTTCTGTTATGGCAGTTTAGTGACCCAAACAGTAAACGTCCACAAGTACTGAATGCACTGAGCCTGAGATGTGGGACATCGCAGGATGCTTATAATGCCACCATTCCCAGGCCAGAGTCAGGGGCTATGGCACCAGTGAAAGACCTTAGATGGGAGTCTTGCAGGCAGAACCGAAGTTCTCCAAGGGGGACCAACACTATGAAAGGCCAGGTGACTAATAGGACCAGCTTGGACCCTATCCTACTGTGGGCCAATAAGCCAGACAGTCTCCAGTCTCCGTGAGACCACTGGTCCCCATACACGGACTCTGCACAGACAGACATGGACCACAATGGAGAGACAAGGACACAGAGGACACAAGTGGGGAGACAGGAGCAGCCACAAGCTCACACCAGAGGCTGAGAGGCAGGAAACATGGGCACTGATGAGGAGAGGAAGGAAGAAGTGGGGAGACAGGAGAGGAACAGATGGAAAACTAGGAAAGAGACCATGTGAGTAAGAATGGAAAAAGAAAAAAAGAAGCAGAGCGCGGTATCACACGCCTTTAATCCCAGCACTCGGGAGGCAGAGGTAGGAGGATCTCCAAGAGTTTGAGGCCACTCTTAGACTACATAGTGAATTCCAAATCAGCCTAAACTATATACAGTGAGACCCTACCTAAAAAAAAAAAAGAGAGAAAGAAAAAGAAAGAAAGAAAGGAAGGAAGGAAGGAAAATAAGCTGGGCATGGTGGCACACGCCTTTAATCCCAGCACTCGGGGGGCAGAGGTAGTGTAAAACCCATGAAAAATACCAGGAGCCCAAAACAGCCCCCCAGATGCAGACAGGCAGACAACCTTGTGACCATAGCATGACCATTGACCCCGCCTAATGTACTATAGATAACCCTGTCAGGATGTTTCCGAGAAGAAAACAAAAAAAGGATCCCCACCGACCCCAAGTCTATTAATAAGTAACCAGTGCTGGGACTGAAATCATGCTTCTGCTTCTGTAAACCTGCTTCTGCTCTCCCTAACCCTATAAAAAGAGACCCTTCCCCTTGCCTGGCGCGCTCAACCTCTCGAAGGACTGGAGTGCCCGCAGGCGCCTGTGTGAACAATAAAGCTGCCTCTTGCCTTTGCATCCAGTGGCTCGGTCTTGGTTCTTGGGCGCGGGTCTCCCACCACGGAAGATTCCCCCTCCCCCGGGAATCTTACAGTAGGAAGATTGCTGTGAGTTTGAGGCCACCCTGAGACTCCATAGTGAATTCTAGGTCAACCTGGGCTAGAGTGAGACCCTACCTCGAAAAGCCAAACAAACAAACAAACAAACAAAAAACCCATAACAATAAAGTAAAATAAATTAGCTGGATGCAGTGATGCAGGCCTGTCATCCCAGCTACTCAGGAAGCTGAAGCCAGACTGGAAGTTCAAGGCCTGCCTGGCCTGGGACACAGAATGAGTCCAAAGTGAACCTGAGCAACACCCTGTGGTGGTTTAAATCATAAATTTATGTGTTCTGAATGCATGCCTGGTCTCCAGATGGTGGTAATTTGGCTAGAGGCCCTGGCATGCAGGAAAGAAAAACAAAAGGGGGGGGATTAAAAAGAATAGCTGGGCATGGTGGCGCACACCTTTAATCTCAGCACTCAGGAGGCAGAGGTAATGAGTTTGAGGCCAGTGTGAGACTACAAAGTGAATTTCAGGTCAGCCTGGGCTAGAGTGAGATGCTACCTCAAAAAAAGAAAGAATAAGGAGTGGGGTTGTAGCTCAGTGGTAAGGCCTAGCATATAAGAAGCCCTAGATTCAATCCCCAATGCAAAAATGAATGGATGAGTGAATGACTATCAGACGATAGAGGGCCTCAGCCCAAGCTGCAAGCCTGCCTGACACCTACCTTGGACTTGCGATCAGAGGCTGAGCTGTCACCTGCCCCTGAAAGACGAGGGGACCCCCGGCCCCGGCCCCTCCGGCCCCGGCCCCCAGCTCCCCGGGGGTGCTCCCCAGCACCGTCCTCCCAGCCGCGGGATGCTCGGCCCGAGCCTGACTGGGCTCCCTGCTGGGGATGAGCCCGACGGCCTCTACTGGCCCCGGGAGGCCGAGGGGCCCCAGGAGACCTCCGAGAGGGACCCAGGCTCTTCTCCTGGAAAAGGAGAAGGAGAAGTTAGTCACAGGGTAGGGAGGCTGGGGGACCTTAGGTCAGAACAGACAGCGGACAGAACTGAGGCCACCCACAGGTCCTGGGCAGCCGCCTGGATCCCAGGCCATACCCCTGCCCGTGGTCCCCACCCTCAGGACTGCAGGTAACAACTCACCACATCCACTGCCACATTCTCCTTCTCTCCAGAACGGCTTTTGCGGGGCGCAGTCACAGCCACACCCTCCAGTTCGGCCTTTTTCCGGTCCTCCTCGATCTCCTGCGAGCCAGGTGGACAGGAGGCTGTCAGGGTTCCTCTCCGCCAACCAGCCGCCCACAGTCCCCTGCTAAGCCTGGCCCTGCCCGGGCCTCTCTCAAAGCTCTCACAAGCTGGTCACGGCACCTTGCCTCAAATCCTGTCACAGTGCTCGGCTGCCCAGAAGACTCTCGGTGCCCACCTGAGAGGAGACGATTCTTCCCCACCACCTAGGGGCCTGCGGCAGGTGATCCCCCCCCCACTCTCACTCTGGCTCTCGCGATGTTGCTCAGACGTGCCTCGAGCCTTTGCAGCAGCTATAGAGATCTCCCCCCACCCCCGTAATTCCTCAGGTCTCTGCTCAAAGGTCTCCTCAGGAAAGGCCTCCAGAACCCCTAGCAACCAGCCTCTCCCACTCTCCCTGCCCTCATGCCTGGCTCTGCAGAGCAAGCGGTACCTGCTGGTCGTGTTCACTGATGCACTCCCCCAGCCTACACTGCCTAGCCCACGAACTCAAGTTTTGTTTTTCAATGAATGTGCATGGAGAATGAATCAATGACGCCCCACCTCCTCCCAGGTCCCATCAGAGAAGACCCCTCACCTACTCTTGGGCCCTGTTCTGGACTTTCCCTGTCCTCCCACCCCCACTGCCTTGTCTTCCTCCTTCCACCCACAGCCAAATGGGTCTCCTTATGAAAAGCTATTCTGACCTGGCCCAACACACACACACTACAGCTCAAAAGCCTCATGACTCCTAGAGCCCTTAGGCGTCCCTGTGTGGCCTGGACTCTCCTGACCTCTCTATGTTAACATTCCATCTGATCCACGTTAACCTTCAAACCCTCACATGCACCCAAATATTTGTCTAATCAGTTCCTTTTGTGTAAATACTGGCCAGTCTCCATTTCAACTGGCTAATACCTGGGCATCCTTCTCAGAGTTCCCTCTGCCAGGAAGCCTTCCCTAATGTCCCCATGGGGGGGGGGGGGGAAACGCAGTGGCTATGGACTCCCACCATCCCAGCCTTGCTCAGTCTGAGTCATCAACTGAGGGCTGTTTCTGCACTGTGAACCTTTGGGGACAGGACTGGGGCAGGTTCCCCGCACCACTCAATATGGGCTGACAGCAAGCACCCCGGTGAGCAGAGTGATAAATCTGTAAGTGAATGAATGAATGATGGGATGGAGGAAAGGACAGGCTAAGGTCTTTTGTCCTGACAGTGATGGGGAGCCATGAGAAGGTGTGAAGGGAGAGGTGAGAAAAACTCACTGCGGGGAGGAGAGGGGATGGGGTCTCCCAGGGCGGGGCTAGGGCACCTGGTAGCGCCGGATGAGGGCCTCGTTCTTCCGCCTAAGCGCCTCGATCCTCTTGTCCAACTCGGCATCCTTCTCCTCCTTTGATTTCAAATCCAGAGTGGCTGCCTGCAACGCGCAGGCAGTTAAGGGCGTAAAAACACCCTGTGCATATGAGAGGGTCCCTCCACCCCCTGGATCCCACCCTCCCAAACCTCCTTCCGTCAAAGTAGAGGTTTTGGGACGCCCACTCACCATTTTGCTGGCTGGGGCCAGAGTTGCCGCAACTTCCTTCACAGAATCTCAAGACAGCACCTGGGGATCCTAAGGGAAGAGGGAACAGCACAGGAAGGCCATTGGCATCCCGGATGTGTGGCATCTTGGCCCTGATTAGAGGTCCAAACATGAAACAGACATGAGAAAGGACCAGTATGCTGAGCGAATCCTGGCCCTCCAGTTGGCTAAGCACTAGCCTCACCTCTTTCCGAAAATGCAGGCTCCGCCTCTTCGATTTTGTTACACCCATTTCTGCGCAATTAACCCCACCTTAGGAATTTCTGTCCCCGCCCCACGACTTAAGGGGCTCTCCCCCCACAAGGAAGATTCTAGCCCAAACTCCATGTGATGAGAAGTTTTGCATGCACTGCTATCTCAGGAGCGCCTCAGATACACCCTTCACTCCCATTCAGGACAAGAATGTTCTGGAAGCATTCCCAGTAACCATTCTAGTGAAGCTCTCATTTTACAGCTCTGCCAGGTAAACTTCAGAAATGTCCCCTAATCCCCCCCCCACACACACACACACAAAAAGTTCCAGCTCTCAAAAAAGTTATATCCACAGATGCCCAGAGACTAAGAAAGCCCCCACCCCAAACAGACTGGGGTCAACCATCTCCCACTCGGCACGAAACTATAACCAAAACAGCCGGGCGTGGTAGCGCACACCTTTAATCCCAGCACTTGGGAGGCAGAGGTAGGAGAGTCGCAGTGAGTTGGAGGCCAACCTGAGACTGCATATTGAATTCCAGGTCAGCCTAGGCTACAGTAGGACCCTACCTCGAAAAAACAATATATAGATAGATACACAGAAAGAGATATAGATGGAAACAGACCCAGCATCCACAGGGGGAGGGGTTCCTGGACAGGATTTGACCTTCCACAACAACTACCCTGCCTCCCTCCCTGCCGTAGACTTTCCTGCCACCGCCCCAGCTTTACACAGAAAACAGTCAGGCTGGGCAGGCCCCGCCCCGCCCATGGCCTCCGCAAACACCGCCCTGGCCCTGCCCTCCTGGAGTAAGGCAAAACTTCGCCCGCCTTTCCCGCCAGCGCGGTGGCCACGCCCACCCGCGCGGGACGAATCAGCCTCCGCTTCGCGACCCTCCTCCTGACACCGCCCCTTCGACTCCGAGACTCGCGGGAACCGCCCCCGACCTGGATCTTCCGGCCCCGCCCCCGGACATCCGCCGGCTCCGCCCCCTCGCCTCAGGTTCGGCTCCCGGCGCTCCGCCAACGCGCGCGGAGATCTTCCTAGCCCCACCCCCGGGAGCGCCCACGACGTGCCGGCCCCGCCCCGGCCGACCGCCGCATCACCGGCGGGGTGCGCCCCCGACTTCCGGGCGACCCACCCGGACACCCGCCAGAGGTCTGGGGAAACCGTGGAGCCCCGCCCCAGGCCCCGCCCCCAGGCCGGACGCACCCGAGGGCCCCGCCCCCAGCTGTCACTCTCGCCCCGGCCACGCCCACACGCGCACGCCCCACCCCGCCAGCGCCCCACGTGGGCGTCGGGGGCCCGCCCCCCGCCGCGCGCTCGGACCCCGCCGCCGCGCCCGCGCCCGCCTCACGTGGGACGCCAGGCCACGCCCTCGCCGGGCGCGCTCTCGGCCGCCTCCCCCCGTCACCTGTCCCGGAGACCCCGCGGCGCCCGCCGACTCCCGCTCCGTCGGCCTCCGAGTCCGCAGCTCCGGGGTCGCGCGCGTCACTTCCCGCCCGCACCACGTGAGGAGGGGAAAATAAGACGGTCACTTCCGGTTCTACCGGCCAGTTTCCGGGCGTCTTAAAGGAGCCGGCACCGTGGACTGTTTCTAAGGTTTTTATGGCTCATCTTGCCTGTCGGATTGCATCCGTCCAGGAAAAGAGTTGCTGGACTCCCTGGCCACTCCTTTTCCATCTGCTGCCACTGGTTCCTGATTCCAGACACCGGGCTCTGACTTCTGCACGCCTTACTTTGATAACTCCCTTCCTATCTTGGAAAGCCAGAGTGCCCTGGTTCCATTCCCCAGTCCCCACATAATGCCAGTTGTACAAAGTGGTGCATACTCCTGCCGTTCATTTGCAGTGACTGTAGGCTCTGGTGCACCCATTCTCTCTCCTTGCAAATATAAATGAATAAATAAAGAGCTGAGATGGCTTAGCAGTTAAGCCGTTTGCCTGCAAAACCAAAGGATTCCGTTTAGATTTTCCAGGAGCCACGTAAGCCAGATGCACAAAGGGGCGCGTGCATCTGCAGTTCGTTTTCAGTGGGTGGAGGCCCTGGCACGCCCATTCTCTCTCTCTGCCTCTTTCTCGCTCTCAAATAAATAAAATATACTTAAAAATAATAATTTTTAAAACTGGGTGTGGTGGTGCACACCTGTGCTACAGTGAGATGCTCTCTCTCAGACTGCTTATGCAAAGGCCCTGTGGTAAAAAAAAAAAAAATCTTGCTTTCTAGAAACTGGATATGAACAAGGCAAAGTCTGGGGGTTTCAGTTCCAAGTACCCACCAGGATTTAGACATGATAAAGCAAAAGAACTGGGAGATACACAACAGCAGGTGGTAGAAAACCAGATCCCCTGAGAGACTGGATTTTTTTTTCCCCCAGAAGATCTCGTGTCTCCCAGGCTGATTTTGAACTCCTGATTCTCCCAGCCTCAGCCTCCTGAATGTTGGGATTAAAGGACTCAACCCAGCCAGGCGTGGTGGTGACAGAATGGGCATACTAGGGCCTGTTGCCACTGCAAACGAACTCCAGATGCATGTGCCACCTTGTGCCTCTGGCTTTATGTGGATAATGGGGAGTGGGACTGGGGTATTTAGGCTTTGTAGGGGAGAACCTTAACCACTGTGCCATCTCTCCAG
The DNA here is from genome assembly GCF_020740685.1 of Jaculus jaculus. Lineage (NCBI taxonomy): Eukaryota > Metazoa > Chordata > Mammalia > Rodentia > Dipodidae > Jaculus > Jaculus jaculus. Next base: position 7,208,854 of record NC_059115.1, on the reverse strand, counting down.
CATTTTTTTTTCTTTCTAGGTAGGGTCTTGCATTAGTCCAGGCTAACCTGGATTTCATTATGTAGTCTCTGGCTGGCCTCAAACTCACAGCGATCCTGCTACCTCTGCCTCCCGAGTGCTGGGATTAAAGGTGTGCGCAACCACATCCAGCTTTTTTTTTATTATTAATATCATTTATTTTTGAGAGAGAGGCAGAGAGAGAGTGGGCTACCAGGGCCTTCAGCCACTGCAAATGATGAACTGCAGATGCGTGCGCCCTTTTGTGCGCGTGTGCCATGCCGTGCGCTCCTGTCACTGTGTATCTGGCCACCTGGGACCTGGAGATTTGGGTGTGAGTGCTTAGCCTTTGAAGGCAAGTGCCTTAGTCGCTAAGCCATCTCTCCAGCCCACAACTTTTTCCATGAGCCCTAGGGGTGTAACATCTGCTGTTGTCTGGCTAAATGTATATACTATGCTTATCAAACTGCCCAGTAAGCACTTCTCTTAATGTTCACATTACATTAATGCTGCCGTCACTTTTGGCAGAGAATCTCTTTTCAGATGGCAGTAACCTTGGGACAACTCAGAAGGTATCATGGTGATGGAAAGAAATGACTGCAGTGCTCAGTACTGCAATATCTCTATCACACCTTCCAAGGCTCAGGGTCTAATGCAGAACAGGTGGCGAAAAGACTGTAAGAGCCAAAGGAAGAGGAAGACTCCATACAATATGCTCCCCCCAGACACAAATTGGCCTGGATATCCATGACCTCACAGTGACTGACACTACCTGCATAAGACCATAAGAGGAGGAAAAGATCATGACATCAAAAGTAAAAGAGACTGGGCTGGAGAGATGGCATAGCGGTTAAGCGCTTGCCTGTGAAGCCTAAGGACCCCGGTTCGAGGCTCGGTTTCCCAGGTCCCACGTTAGCCAGATGCACAAGGGGGCGCAAGCGTCTGGAGTTCATTTGCAGAGGCTGGAAGCCCTGGTGCGCCCATTCTCTCTCTCTGCCTCTATCTGTCTTTCTCTCTGTGTCTGTCGCTCTCAAATAAATAAATAAAAAACAAAATAAAATAAAATAAAAAGTAAAAGAGACTGATTGAGATGGGAAGGGGGTATGATGGAGAGTGGAATTTCAAAGTAAGTGGGGGGAGGAAGGGTATTACCATGGGGTATTTTTTATAATCATGGAAGTTGTTAGTAAAAAATTAAATTTTTTTTAATTACTTATTGATTACGGCATGGTGGCACACACCTTTAATCCCAGCACTCGGGAGGCAGAGGTAGGAGGATCACTGTGAGTTCGAGGCCACCCTGAGACTCCTAAGTGAATTCCAGGTCAGCCTGAGCTAGAGTGAGGCCCTACCTTGAAAAAAAAATTATTTGTTGTAGAGAAATGAGAGAGCATAGGTGCGCTAGGGTTTCCTGCCACTGCAAACGAACTCGTGATGCATGTGCTACTTTATACATCTGACTTTACATAGGTATTGGGTAATTGAAGCCAAGCCAGCAGGCTTTACAAGCAAGTGCCTTTAACCACTGAACCATCCCTCCAGTACTGCAACCAGCTTTCTATATGGTTGCTGGAGATCAAACTCACATCTTATTGCTGGTGCAGCAAACTTACTCACCCACTGAGCCACTTCCTCAACCTCAGGTTTTGTTTGTTGTTTGGTTTTTCAAGGAAGGGTCTCACTCAGGCCCAGGCTGACCTGGAATTAACTATGTAGTCTCAGGGTGGCCAAAAACTCAAACTCACGGCAATCCTCCTACCTCTGCCTCCCTCCCGTGTGCTGGGATTAAAAGTGTGTGCCACCATGCCTGGCTATATATTTTTTATTATTTATTTATTTATGAGAGAGAATGGACATGCCAGCGTATCTAGCCACTGCAAAGGAACTCTGGACACATGCACTACCATATACATCTGGCTTACGTGGGTTCTGGGGAATCAAACCTAGGTCCTCAGCTTTTGCAGGCAAGCACCTTAATTACTAAGCCATCTCTCCAGCCATTATTTAATATTTTTATTTATTTACAAGCAGAGAGATAGAAGAGAGACAGACAGAATGGGTGTACAAGGGCCTTCAGCCACTGGAAATGAACTCCAGATGCATGTGCTACTGTGTGCATCTGGCTTTACATGGGTACTGGGGAATTAAACTCCGGTTATTAGAGACTTTTTTTTTTAATTTTATTTATTTATTTATTTATTTATTTATTTGAGAGCGACAGACACAGAGAGAAAGACAGGTAGAGGGAGAGAGAGAGAATGGGCGCACCAGGGCTTCCAGCCTCTGCAAACGAACTCCAGACGCATGCGCCCCCTTGTGCATCTGGCTAATGTGGGACCTGGGGAACTGAGCCTCGAACCGGGGTCCTTAGGCTTCACAGGCAAGCGCTTAACCGCTACGCCATCTCTCCAGCCCGAGACTTTTTTTTTTTTAATGGCGGAGCCTTTCCCCCCCTCCTTCAAGGTAGGGTTTCATGCAAGTCCAGGCTGACCTGGAATTCACTATGTAGTGGCAGGGAGGCCTTGAATTCACAGCGATCCTCCTACCTCTGCCTCCCGAATGCTGGGATTAAAGGTGTGTGCCACCATGCCCAGCTGACAGATCCTTTTTAATTTCATTTTATTTTATTTATTTATATTTTTCCAAGGTAGGGTTTCACTCTAACTCGGGCTGACCTGGAATTCACTATGTAGTCTCAGGGTGGCCTCGAACTCATGGCAATCCTCCTACTTCTACCTCCCGAGTGCTGGGATTAAAGGCAAGCACAACCACGCCTGGCTATTTTATTTTTTTACTTTATTTTATTTTTAGTGGTGGTGCTGTTTTTTTGAGGTAGGATCTCAGTCTAGCCCAGGCTGACCTGGAACTCACTCTGTCTCAAGCTGGCCTCAAACTCCCAGTGATTATTTTACCTATGCCTCCCAAGTGCTGGGATTAAAGGAATATGCCACCACACCCGGCTTGTTTTCTATTTATTTATTTTATTTTTGGTTTTTCAAAGCAAGGTCTTGCTCTGTAGCCCAGATTGACCTGGAATTCACTATGTAGTCTCAGGGTGGCCTCGAACTCACAGTGATCCTCCTACCACTGCTTTCCAAGTGCTGAGACTAAATGCATATACCACCACTGCTGACTTATTTTTTAAAATATTTTACTTATTTATTTGCAAGCAGAGAGAGTATGGCATGCTAGGGCCTCTGGTCACCGCACACCAACTCCAGATGCATGTGCACTTTGTGCATCTGGCTTATGTGGGGAATCAAACCCTGGGTGGTTAGGTTTGCAGGCAAGCGCCTTAACCACTGAGCCATCTCTCCAGGCCTTGTTGTTTTAATTTTTTGTTTTGTTGTTTTGGGTTTTCTTTTTTTCGAGGTAGGGTCTCACTGTAGCTCAGGCTGACCTGGAAGTCACTATGTAGTGTCAGGGTGGGCTGGAACACACAGCAATCCTCCTACCTCTACCTTCCAAGTACTGGGATTAAAGGCATGTGCCAACACGCCTGGCCCCCTTTTTAATTTTTTGTATTTTATTTATTTATTTGAGAAACAGACAGAGAGAGAGAGAGAATGGGCATACCAGGGCCTCTAGGTGCTACAAAGGAACTCCAGACACACATGTCATCTTGTGCATCTGTTTTACATGCATCCTGGGGAATCGAACCTGAGTTCTTCAGCTTTTCAGGCAAGTGTCCTAACCTCTCAGCCATCTCTCCAACCTCCCCTTTTTTAATAGTTTATTTTGGGAGCCAGGTATGGTGGCACACACCTTTAGTCCCACACTTGGAGGCAGAGGTAGGAGGATCATTGTGAGTTCAAGGCCAGTCTGGGGCTGCAGATTGAATTCCAAGTCAGTCTGGGCTAGAGTGAGACCCTACCTGAAAAACAACAGCAACATATAATAATACATGTAGCAAGGCACACTGCAAATTTTATTTGTTTGGTTGATTTTATTTGTTTGATTGGTTGGTTTTTCAAGGTAGAAAAACTTTTAGTCTAGGCCGATCTGGAATTCACTACTTTTTTTTTGTTTGTTTGTTTTACAAGGTAGGGTCTGACTTTAGCTCAGGCTGACCTGGAATTCTCTATGCAGTCTCAGGGTGGCCTCAAACTCACAGTGATCCTCCTACCTCTGCCTCCCGAGTGCTGGGATTAAAGGTGTGCGCCACCACGCCCAGCTTGGAATTCACTATGTAGTCTCAGGGTAGCCTCAATCTCACATCGATCCTCCTACATCTGCCTCCCGAGTGCTGGGATTAAAGGTGTGTGCCACCACGCCCAGACACACTGCAAATTCTGAATAAAAGGAGACCATTATTTTTGCTTTTAAGTAGACAAACTCCTGGATCAAAGGTATTTACATTGATTTGGCTTTGGCAGGAAGATGAACAGGAGCAGACCCAGGTTGCCTGGAAGTTTGAATTTGTACATAGTTAGAAGTTATATTGTGGCCAGCCAGGCCAAATGAACCAACTGGTGCAATAGTGGCACATCTATCATGGTAGAAACCAACTGTCCTCCAATTGGACTGGAGGGGCACTCCATGGGAGGGAATACATCCCTGATACTGAGAACTTAAAAGGGGTAGTCATGAGCCCCAAGGGTAGAACATCTGCTGATGTCTGGATAAATGTACATACTATGCTTATCAAACTGCCCAGTAAGCACTTTTCTTTTTCTTTTTTTTTTTTTTTTATTAGTTTTCTATTCTGCAAATACAGGCAGTTTGGTGCTATTATTAGGCTCATCCAGGACCTACCCCTTCCCCATTGGCCACGCCTTGTTGAGGTATATGGGTCGTGCATTGTAGGGTTAGCCCACAGTTATTCGTATGATAAATGTCTCTGTATATCATGACCCAACATGTGGCTCTCACTTTTCTTAACATCCATACCCTTATATTAATGCTACTCTCACTTTGGGTAGAGAATCATCTCTTTTCAGATGGCAGTGACCTTGGAACGACTCAGAAGGTATCATAGTGATGGAAAGAAGTGACTGGAGCACTGAGTAACATCTCGACCACACCTTCCAAGTCTCAGGGTCTAATGCGGAAGAGGTGGCAGAAAGAACGTAAGAGCCAAAGGAAGGGTAGGACTCCTTACAACGTGCTCCTCCAGACACAAAATGGCCTGGATATCCATGACCTCATAGTGCCTGACACTACCTACACAAGACCCTCATAACAGGAGGAAAAGATCATGGCATCAAAATAAGTGAGAGACTGATTGAGATGGAGAGGGGATATGATGGAGAATGGAATTTTAAAGGGGAAAGAGGGGGAAGGGAGGATATTGCCATGGGATATTTTTTATAATCATGGAAAATGCTAATAAAAATTGAGAAAAAAATTCAGGTTGTCAGTGTTTTCAGGGAAAACATGAGAAAAATTTCAAAGTATGGATGTCTAGAGGTTTACAATAAAAACAGTTTAATAGTTAAAAAAAAAAAAAAGAAGTTATATTGAGGTGGGGGAAGCAAAGCCAGGTGTGGTGGCACATACTTTTAATTACAGCACTTGGGAGACTGAAGTAGGATTGCTGTGAGTTTGAGGCCAGCCTGAGACTGCACAGTGTGAATTCCAGGTCGGCCTGGGCTAGAGTGAGCCTTGGGTCCTAAGGTTCTGAAGGCTTATTTACTTATTTATTCATTTGCAAGCAGAGAGAGAAGAGAGACTGAGAGAATAGGTGTGCCAGGGCCTCCAGCGACTACAAACAGATTCCTGATGCATGGGCCACTTTCTGCATCTGGCTTTATGTGAACTCTACTATAACAATAACAAAACTGAGCAGGGGACAGGAGAGGTGGCTCAGTGGTTAAAGGCACTTGCTTGCAAAGCCTAATGGCCTGGGTTCAATTCCCCCCAGTAACCACATAAAGCCAGATCCACAAAATGTCACATGCATCTGTACTTTATTTGCAGTGGCTAGAGGCCCTGGACTGCTCATTCCCCTTCCCCTCACTCCAATCTTGCAAAAAAAAAAAAAAAACTATTAATAATAATAATAAACTGGGCTTGCATGCCTTTAATCCCTAAATTTAGAAGGCAGACATTGGATCGCCAAGAGTTCAAGGCCACACTGATACTACATAATGAATTCCAGGTCAGGCTGGGCTAGAAAGAGAGAGTCCCTACCTCAAAAAATAATAATAATAATAATGGGCCTGGAGAGACAGCTTAGTGATTAAGGTACTTGCCTTTGAAGCTCAAGGACTCAGGTTCAATTCCCCAGTACCCACATAAGCCAGATGTGCATGGTGTCACCTGCATCAGGAGTTTTTTTGCTGTAGCTGGAGGCTCTGGTGAGCCCACTCTCTTTCTCTATCAACCTGCCTCTCTCTCAAAAAAAAAAAAGTTTAATAATATGATATGGCAACTAGGCACATTGTAAATTCTCAATAAAGGGAGGCCAATATTTTTTAATTATTTTTCATTTTGTTTTAAGTTTATTTATTTATTTTTGATTTTTCAAAGTAGGGTCTTACTCTAGCCCAGGCTAACCTGATATTTGCTATGTAGTCTCAGGGTGGCCTCAAACTTACCGCGATTCTCCTACTTCTGCCTCCCAAATGCTGGGATTAAAGGTGTGTGCCACCATGCCCAGCTTACTTTACTTATTTTTATTTGAGACAGAGAAAGGGAGAGAGAGAGAGAATGGTGCTTTTCAGGCAGTTTCCTGGAAAGCCAAAGGACCCAACTTTGATTCCCCAGTGCCCACATAGAGCCAGATGCACAAGGTGGCTCATGTGCCTGGAGTTGGTTTGCAGAGGCTAGAGGCCGTGGTGCACCCATTCTCTATCTGCTTCTTTCTCTCTCTCTCTCAAATAAATAAATTTTTTTTAAATATTTTTTGTTCAATTTTTATTTATTTATTTGAGAGTGACAGACAGAGAGAAAGACAGATAGAGGGAGAGAGAGAGAATGGGCGCGCCAGGGCTTCCAGCCACTGCAAACGAACTCCAGACGCGTGTGCCCCCTTGTGCATCTGGCTAACGTGGGACCTGGGGAACCAAGCCTCGAACCGGGGTCCTTAGGCTTCACAGGCAAGCGCTTAACCGCTAAGCCATCTCTCCAGCCCAAATTTTTTAACATATTAAAAAAAGAAAGAGAAAGCCAGGCGTGGTGGCGCACGCCTTTAATCCCAGCACTCGGGAGGCAAAGGTAGAAGGATCGCCATGAGTTTGAGGCCAACCTGAGACTCCATAGTGAATTCCAGGTCAGCCTGGGGTGGAGTGAGACCCTACCTCGAAAAACCAAAAAAAAAAAAAAAAGAAGAAGAAGAAGAAGAAGAAAGAAAGAAAGAGAATGGTTGTGCCAGGGCCTCTAGCCACTGCAAACCAACTCCATATGCATGCAGTGCCTCGTGCATCTAGTTTACCTGGGGCCTGGAGAATTGAATGTGAGTCCTTAGGCTTCTCAGGCAAGTGTCTTAATTGCGAAGCCATGTCTCCAGCCTACCGCTATTTTGTTGCTTTTGGTTTTTGAAGTAGGGTCTCACTCTAGCCCAGGCTGACCTGGAATTCACTGTGTAATCTCAGGGTGGCCTCAGACTCACAGTGATCCTCCAACTTCTGTCTCCCAAGTCCTGGGGTTAAAGGCATGCACCACCATGCCTAGACTTGAGACCATTGTTTTTGCTTCTAGTAAACAAATTTGTGAATCAAAGGTTATATATAAACCGGGCCTGGTGGCACACGCCTTTAATCCCAGCATTTGGGAGGCAGAGGTAGGAGGATCGCCATGGGTTCGAGGCCACCCTGAGACTACAGAGCTAATTCCAGGTCAGCCTGGACCAGAGTGAGACCCTACCTCGAAAAACAAAACAAACAAAAAAAGGTTATATATAGCCTGGCATGGTGGTGCACACCTTCGATCCCTGCACTCAAGAGACAGAAGTAAGAGGATCAGTGTGAGCTTTAGGCCAGCCTGTGACTGGAGTGAGACCCTACCTCGAGAAAACAAGTAACAAAAAAAAAAAAAAAAATCGGTCATGTCCAGGCGTGGTGGCACATGGGTTTAATCCTAGAATTTAGGAGGCAGTAGGAGGATCGCTGAGTTTAGAGATAGAAGAGAGACAGAGATAATGGGTGCGCAAGGGCCTCCAGCCGCTTCAAAAGGACTCCAGATGCATGCACCACCTTCTGCCTTTAAGAGGGTACTGGGAATCAACCCCCGAGGTTTGAGGTAGGATCTCACTCTAGCCCAGGCTGATCTGGAATTCACTATGTAGTCTCAGGCTGGCCTCAAACTCACAATAATCCTCCTTCACAACCTCCCAAGTGCTGGGACTAAAGGCGTGGGCAACCATGTCCAATTTAATGTTTAAGATTAATTGAGCCCGGCGTGGTGGCGCACGCCTTTAATCCCAGCACTCGGGAGGCAGAGTAAGATGATCACCACGAGTGCGAGGCCACCCTGAGAACACATAGTGAATTCCAGGTCAGCCTAGGCTACAGTGAAAACCTCGAAAAACAAACAAATAAACAAACATGAAATGCTTTGCGTCTCTACCTGGAATTGAGTAGTAAGTTCTCTTATTGCTCAGAATGACGGCAGTGGGGACAGGGATGCTCACTAGTTGCCACCAGAGGGCGGTGTGCCATTTACTACCGCAGGAGACGCTAGCAGCGCGCATTCATTCCATCCAGCAGCTCTGGCAGCCCAGCGAGAAGGTGCATCAGTATTCCTTCTTTTTTTTTTTTTTCCTCATTCTAGCCCAGGCTGTCCTGGGATTCACTATGGAGTCTCAGGGTGGCCTCGAACTCACGGAGATCCTCCTACCTCTGCCCGAGTGCTGGGATCAAAGGCGTGCGCCACCACACTCGAAGTGCATCAGTATTCGTAACGCCCGCTCAGAAGGGGGCGTCAGGAGATTCCGAAGTTTATGGTCAGCCTGGACTTCATGAAACCCTGTTTCAAAAAATAAAAATAATGCCGGGCGCCGGGCGTGGTGGCGCACGCCTTTAATCCCAGCACTCGGGAGGCAGAGGTAGGAGGATCGCCGTAAGTTCGAGGCCACCCTAAGACTCCACAATGAACTGCAGGTCAGCCTGGGCTAGAGTGAGACCCTACCTCGAAAAATCAAAGTAAAATAAATAAATAATAAAAATAAGAGGGATGGAGGGATGGCTTAGCGGCTAGGCATTCGCCTGCAAAGCCAGAAGACCCAGGTTTGATTCCTCAGGACCCACGTGAGCCTGATGCACAAGCAGGTGCATGCTCTGGAGTTCCTCTGCAGTGCCTGGAGGCCCTGGCGTGCCCATTCCCACTTTCTCTCTGTCTCTCTTCCCCTTTTTCTCTGTCAAATAAATAAAATGTAAACTATATACTTATAAAATATAATATTACATATAATATTTTAATATATATATATAATACAAAATTCACTATGTAGTCTCAGGGTGGTCTTGAACTCACAGTGATCCTCCTGCCTTTGCCTCCCTAGTGCTGGGATTAAAGGCATGGGCCACCATGCCCAGCTGTTTTTTAAATATTTATTTGAAACAGAAAGAGGCAGAGAGAGAGAGAGAAAGAGGGAAGGAGAGAATGGGTGCTCCAGAGCCTCTAGTCATTGCAAACGAACTCCAGACACTTATACCACCATGTGCTGTGTCTTATGTGGGCTCTGGAGAGCCAAACTTGAATCCTTAGGCTTCTCAGGCAAGTGCCTTAACCACTTATCCATCTCTCCAGCCCTAAGTATTTTTTTTTCAATATATATACTGGAGAATGAAGGAGGCAGAGAAAGAGATAGAGAATGAACTTCAGACTCATGCACCACCTTGTGAATCTGGCTTTTCATGTGGGTACTAGATATCTGGGCCATCAGGGTTTGCAAGCAGGTGCCTTTAACTGCTGAGCCACCTCTCTACATGTAAATATTAAAAAATAAAAGCCAGATCAGGCGTGGTGGCACACGTCTTTAATCCCAGCATTTGGGAGGCAGAGGTAGGAAGATCCCTGTGCGTTCAAGGCCAGCGTGGGCTAGAGTGAGATCCTACCTCAAAAAATAAAAACAAAAAACTGGTCTGGAGGACTGTGTGGTGGCACACATCTTTAATCCCAGCACTTGGGAGGCAAAGGTTGGAGGATTGCCATGAGTTCGAGGCCACCCTGAGACTACATAGTGAATTCCAGGTCAGCCTGGGTTAGAGCAAGACCCTACCTCAAAAAAAAAAAAAAAAAGAAAAGAAAAGAAAAGAAAAGAAAAAGAAAAGAAAAGAAAAAAGAAGCCAAGCTGGAGAGATGGCTAAGCCTAAGGACCAGGTTCAATTCCCCAGTACCCACAGAAGCCAGATATACAAGGTGGGGCATGTGTCTAGAGTTCCTTTGCAGCAGGTGGAGTCCCTGACCCACCCATTCCCTCTGTCTCCCTCTCTGCCTCTTTCTCATAAATAAATTAAAATAAATAAAACCTGTCACCAAGGTGGCCCACACCTTAAATCCCAGTACTTGGGAGACAGAAGTAGGAGGGTCACTGTGAGTTCAAAACCAGCCTGGGACTATGGAGTGAGTGCCAGGTTCACCTGGGCTAGAGTGAAACCTTACCTTGAAAAGGCAAATAAATAAAAAGAGAAAACTAAAACAAAATAAATAAGTAAATAAATAAACAAAAGCTAAGCATGGTGGCACACGTCTTTAATCCCAGCACTCAGGAGGAAGAGGTAGGAGGATCACCTATGAATTCAAGGCCACCCTGAGACTACATAGTGAATTCCAGATCAGCCTGGCCTAGAGTGAGACCCTACCTCTACAAACAAATATATTCATATATATTAAATCAGGGCATGGTGGGGCCTGGCTTTAATCCCAGCACTCGGTAGGCAGAGACGGTAGGATCACTGTGAGTTCCAGGCCATCCTGGAACTACAGAGTAGGTGCCAAGTGCCAAGCCACCCTGGGCTAGAGTGCGACACTACTTTGAAAAACTGCACGCACAGAGAGAGAGAATGGGGGCTTAGCAGTTAAGGCACTTGCCTGGAAAGCCTAGGGACCCAGGTTTGACTCCCCAGAACCCATGTAGGCCAGATGTACATAGTGGCGCATGCATCTGGAGTTTGTTTACAGTGGGATATTCCCTGGTGCGTTATTCTTCCTCTCTTTATAAAAATCTCTCTCTCTCTCTCTCTCTCATTTTTTTTCCCCACGTGCTGGGATTAAAGGCGTGCACCACTACGTCCAGCTTTAAATCTCTATAATATATATTATTTTAATTAAGCTGGGCCTGTTGGTGCACGCTTTTAATCCCAGCACTTGTGAGGCAGAGGTAAGAGTATCACCATGAGTTAGAGGCCACCTGGAGACTACATAGTGAATTCCAGGTCAGCCTGAGCTAGAGTATGACTCTACCTTGAAAAACAAAACAAAATTATTTAAAAAAAAAAAACAAAAACAAAAACAGTCGGGCTGGATAAATGGATGGCACTTGCTTGCAAAGCCAAAGGACCAAGATTTGACTCCCCAGAAGCAGGTAAAGCCAGATGTTCAAGATGACGCATGAGTGTGGAGTTCATTTGCAGTGGCTGGAGGCCCTGGTGCACCCATTCTTTTTTTCTATCTGGCCCCCCTGTCAAATAAATAAAATATATTTTAAAACTTAAAAACTACTCCATAGTCCATTTCTGTGTTGTGGCTACATGTCAATGGTAGAGTGCGAGTTCAGCATTCTCCGGGCCCTGGGTTCGATTCCCCAGCTCCCAAACTAATCCCCTGGAGCTGCTGTGGGAACTGTTTCCCTTTGCAGCCACGCTGCGCTGACGGTTGGCGCCGGGAGGAGGTTGCGAGGCCCCTGCGCTTCCAGCCGCGGCCGCTGGGCGGCAGCAGACGCCCGGAGGACCGGCCTGCGCGGCGGGCGCGGGGAGCCGAGCGGGGGCTCGGATGGCAGAGGAAGCTGATGAAATCCTAGCCAACTTGCAGTGAGCTCATCCCGCCCGGCCGCCTCCGGAAGCCAGGGGCCGCCGGGCCTCCGCCTGGCCTGAGCGATAAAGCTTTCTGGTGTTGGACCCGGGCGGGAAGTCCTTCCTGAAGTCTGCCTTGAACGGAGGCAGAACCGAGGGGCGGGGGTGTCTGCTGCCAGAAGCCTGGGTCTGCGGGGAGGGATGAGGATGGAGTAGCCGAATAAAAAAGGAAGGAAAAAGTGCATTTTAGCCGGGCGTGGCGGCGCACGCCTTTAGTCCCAGCACTCGGGAGGCAGAGGTAGGAGGATCGCCGTGAGTTCGAGGCCACCCTGAGAATACAGAGTGAATTCCAGGTCGGCCTGGGCTGGAGCGAGATCCTACCTCGAGAAACAACAGCGAAAAGTGAATTCTGAGCCTGGCTCTGGGGTGGAGAGAGAGAGAGAGAGAGAGAGAATGAGAAAAGGGAGGGAAAAGAGAGACATGGACGTCGATGAGAGAGACAGCGCGAAGGGGAGAGAAAAGAGGGAAACTGAGGCACAAGCGAGGGAAACAGTTGGACTGCAGGAGAGAGACGGTCCTGTCTAGACAGGAAGGACAGACAGACACGAGCAGAGCGAAGGGGAGACGGTGGAAAGGAAGACCCGAGTGAGCGGCAGGGACGCGGGGTTCAGGGCAGGGCCTCTGGTGACGGTGATGGGGTCAAAGCAGGGGTGTCCTCCCTCCCTCACTCCCCGACACGCAAGGGGTGCGGGCGGGGAGTGTGGGGTCGCGGGCCCTGGGGGTGGGGCGGGTCACGGCCCCGCCCGCGCCCCCCCATCCCCGCGGCGGCGGCGGGAGGCGCGGGCCAGTTACCAAGTTACCAAATTACCGCAGGATTCGGGAGCTTCTCACTGGCGAGGCGGCAGCCAATCAGCGCGCGGCGCCGCTGTTCTCGGGCAGGAGGCCTGGAGACACGCGCACCTTCCCCGCGCCTCCCGCGCCTCCGCCGTCCCGCGGACACGCAGCGTCGCCCCGGCGCGCGCGCACGGCCCCGGGACGCCGCGCCGCCCCGAGCCGCTCGCGGTGACCCTGTGCACGCGCCGCCCCGCGATGTCGGAGACGTGCCGCATCGTGCCACACGCAGCATCCAATCCAAGGGACAACCCCCCCCCCGCCCCCGAGTAAACCCCCTCCAAGGGTTGGCATGGCCGTGACACACAATCGCGAGGATGCAACGACAGTGAGACACAACATTGCACACCTGGTTCCTGTGTGCGCAGCCCCAGGGACACACACTTCCTGTAGTCACAACCTCAGTGGCACACAATCCCATGGACGCATGGCATTGCACAGGTGTGCGTACACTTGGTGACACACACTTCGGGTGCAGTTATAATGCCTCACACACACACACAGTCCCAGCTCATTCAACATGACACATTCCACATACACAGTCGCGTGTAAGCACAGTATTGTAGATGTGCACGCTGTCACTGTAACACACACATTGTGGGGACACAACACATGCACAAACCTAGACACACATGGCTGTGACACAATTTCAGCGCCACACCTAAGCAATCACAAACCCACCGTCTCCTTGGCACACATCAGCGCAATGCACAGATCTGCACACTTGTCACTCCAAAGTGTCACACACCAGCACGCTGACCACAGACTCATGCCCATAGGCACCCGGACAAAAGTAGCTGATAGTCAAGTGACATGCCAGCACCCTGACAAACACCACTTTCATAGGCCAACTCCCTTCCACACGGGCCACACACTTCAGAGAAACTCCATCACACACACTCACAGCACAGCCACCCCCATCCCATCCCTGGGGAAGCTGGGCGCACGTGGGATGCTGGGGGAGGGATGTGGGGAGGACTTGAGTTTGTGTATGTTTGTGTAGAGTGTGTGTGTGTGTGTGTGTGTGTGTGTGTGCGTGCGCGCGCGATACCTCCTCCTACCAGCACTTCCTGGGGGCGTGGCCAGAGCGGCAGCCGCTGTTACCGGGTAAACTTCCCCGCCCCCCCTAGCGCGGCCATTAGTCAACCCCCCCCAGGATGATGTCATCGCCTCATTCGGGAGGCTGAGTAATCCGCGACTCCGCCCCCACCCCCCACCAGGTAGCAGGGCCGGGGCGGGCCGCACCTGGGCTCCAGCGCGGGCTGGGGCTGGGGGGCTGGCGCTGAGGAATCTGGACCTCTCTGGAGGCCTAAGGATGGATTCGCATCCCAGTCCTGGCTCCATGGTGGGGACTTAGGGTGCTTGCAGCCTGTCTTTTCAAACCTGGAGTCCTTTCTCTTTCTTTTCTTTTTTTTTTTTTTTTCTTTCTTTCTTTGCTTTGCTGTTTTGTTTATGCTTTGCTTCTTTCTTTCTTTCCTTCCTTCTACTTTTTTATTTTTTTTTTGGTTCCAGGTATTGATCCCAGAGTCTCCCGCAGCTAACCTGAGAACATCCCCAACCCTTTCTATATAGTTTTTATTCATTTTATATTTTTATTGACAACGTACATAATTATAGACAATAAACCATGATAATTCCCTCCCCCCACTTTCCTCTTCACAACTCCACTCTCCATAATCTCCCATCCCCCTCTCCTTTCTTTCTTTCTTTTTTTTTCAAGGTAGGGTCTCACTCTAACTCAGGCTGACCTGGAATTCACTGTGTAGTCTCAGGGTGGCCTCGAACTCATAGTATTCCTCGTGCCTCTGCCTCCAGAGTGCTGGGATTAAAGGTGTGTGCCACCACACCCAATTCCCCCTCTCCTTTTAATATATTTTAAAAACATTTTATTTGTTATTTGAGAGAGAAAGGAAGAGGCAGAGAGATAAAGAGAATGGGCCTGCCAGGGCCTCTAGCTACTGCAAACAAACTCCAGGTACATGCACCACCTTGTGCATCTGGCCAACATGGGTCCTGGGGAACTGAACCTGGTCCTTTGGCTTTGCAGGCAAGCGCCTTAACTGCTAAATCATCTCTCCAGCCCAGACTTTTACTCTCTTCTCCTGTCTCAGCCTCCCGAGTAGCTGGGATTGCATGTCACCACCACCAGGTCTGGCTTGTTTATTTGATTGTTTGCTTGTAAATAGGGTTTCCTCTATAGCCCAGGCTGGCCTTGAACTCTTGGCAATCCTCCTGTGTCACCCTCCTAAGTGCTGGGATAATAAGCGGGAGCCTCCACATCCACTCAGACCTGGGGTCTTGAGCATTCCAAGGGGCTTCACACCACCATATTAAAGGACTGGTTAGCCTTGGCAGATGTCCAAGGAAAGGAGTCTAGCACTCCAGGGTCAATGACACTGTGAGGTCTGGGACTCCACCAAAGGTTGGAAGGTCAGGCTCTGTGGAACAGCCAGTGGATCTAAGGTCACATGTCCCAGCCTTGGGAGATCAACAGCATGGGCCCTGGGGACAAGGACTCTGACTCGAGGGTACAGGATGAGTCTGCATCTTGGGGCTTGGGCAGGAGCTCAAAAGGATGAACTGGGGCTGGAGAGATGGTTGAGCGTTTAAAGTGCTTGCCTGTGAAGCCTAAGGACCCTGGTTCGAGGCTCGATTCCCCAGGACCCACGTTAGCCAGATGCACAAGTGGGTGCACGCATCTGGAGTTCATTGCAGTGGCTGCAGGCCCTGGCGCACCCATTCTCTTTCTCTTTCTCTCTATCTGTCGCTCTCAAATAAATAAAAACTAAATAAACAAAAATTAAAAAAAGAAGGATGAACTGAGCTGGGCATGGTGGCGCACGCTTTTAATCCCAGCACTAGGGAGGCAGAGGTAGGAGGATCACCAGTTCGAGGCCACCCTGAGATTACATAGTTAATTCCAGGTCAGCCTGGACTAGAGCGAGACCCTACCTTGAAAAAGAAAAGAAAAGAAAAAAAAAAGAAAACCAAGAGAGAGAGCTAGAGAGATGGCTTAGTAGTTAGGCATTTGCCTGCGAGGCATATGGACCCAAGTTCAATTCCCCAATACCCACAAGGGGTTGCATGCATCTGGAGTTAATTTACAGTGAATGAAGGCCTTGGTAACCCATTCTCTCTCTCCCTTTCTCTCTCTCTCTCTCTCTCAAATAAATAATATATATATATATAGTACATATATATAATACATATATATGTATATATATATTACATATATATAATATATATGTATATATATGTAATTTTAATGATGAGGGCCAGACGCTAGCTGAGGCATGTTAGGGTTTGATCACCCAAAAGGCCTGAGTCCCTCTTTCCAGTGGGGGTGGGACATGGTGTCCTCATTCTCACAGAATCAGACATGCATTGTCCCTTATGGGAGGGGACAGTCAGACATTGTTTCCTGGGGCTGGTGTCCTTTGGGAATAGGGGACTCATGCACCTGTTTTGTGACTGTTGCTTGAGACAGGATCTCATGCATCCCAGGCTGGCCGTGAACTCCTTCTATAGTGGAGGCTGGCCTTGCACTCCTGAGCCTCCTGCCTTAACCTCCCAAATGTGGGATTACAGGTGAACGCCACCACACCCAGCGCATACCCTTGTTTTTAGGACTTCAGACATAGTTGAGACATTTGTTTTGTTTTGTTTTTCTGAGACAGGGTCTTGCTGTGTAGCCCAGGCTGACCTCAAACTCATGACAATCTTTTTTTTTTTTTGGTTTTTCGAGGTAGGGTCTCACTCTAACCCAGGCTGACCTGGAATTCACTATGGAGTCTCAGGGTGGCCTCGAATTCACATCAATCCTCCTACCTCTGCCTCCCAAGTGCTGGGATTAAAGGCGTGCGCCACCATGCCCGGCTGTTTTTGTTTTCTTTCTTTCTTTTTTTTTTTTTTT
This sequence comes from Jaculus jaculus, assembly GCF_020740685.1. Lineage (NCBI taxonomy): Eukaryota > Metazoa > Chordata > Mammalia > Rodentia > Dipodidae > Jaculus > Jaculus jaculus. The sequence goes on along the minus strand of NC_059115.1, from coordinate 7,192,159 downwards.
TTGTCATGACAATCTTGATTCAGCTTCTCAAGTGCTGGATTGACAAATTGGCACCGTCATACCCTGATGCACCCCTAGTTTTGTGGGGACGGGGTACATGTGTCTCTATTTATTTATTTATTTATTTATTGTTTTTCGAGGTAGGGTCTCACTCTAGCCCAGGCTGACCCGGAATTCACGATGTAGTCTCAAGGTGGCCTCGAACTCTCGGCCATCCTCCTACCTCTGCCTCCCAAGTGCTGTGACTCAAGGCGTGTGCCACCACGCCCGGCTAACATGTGTCTCTTTGGGTAAGGCTCCTTGGCTTCTGTTTTTGAACGCCTGAATTCTTTGGGGTGAGGGGTGTGAGAATATATCCAGTCTCTTGCCTACATGGGGGTCACTGGACAAATGCCTCTTCCTGGGAAGTGGACACTTTGGTGGCTCTTTTCACAAGTCCACCTCCATAGGACCTTCGGGGACGTGGAAATGGGGGTGGGGAGACAGAGAGATAGACAGGATGCTGAAATCCTGTCCCCAATCCATCCCAAGTGCCCATCTCCGCCCTTCCCCGAAGATGCTGCGGGCCCAGCCGAGGTCTCTCACCCGAGCCGACCATCAGGCTTGCGGGGCCGCACAGCCCGCAGCTCCCGGAGGGGCCCCCAGCTCCGAGCATCCTCCCCCGCCCAGCACCGAGGGCTCCCCCAGATCCGGGGAGGACGCGGCGGCGGCGACCAATGAGCGAGCTCGCCGTCTCCGGGAGCCGGGCCGGCTCTGCCCGCCTGGCATTGGGCACGCGATTGGGCAGCGGCAGGCGGAGCCTGGAGGAGTCCTCGCGCCTGGTTGGGCCAGGCTTGTTGCTGGGTAACGGGGCGGCGAGTTTCCCCTGGCAACGGCGGCGGGTACCGCTCACTGGCTGGCCCGGGAGGAGGAGGGAGGGCGCGGGCGCGGGCGCAGGCAGGCCCCGCAGACCCCAGCAACAGCGCGCGCCCCCCGCCCCGCCGGGAAGCCGTAACCTTCACATCACGCGCTCGGACCCTGCGGAGGCTGCCGTCCCCCGCCCGCCCAGCCCCTCATCGGCTCGGGGGGCCGCCCTCCAGGCCCCGCATCCACGAGAGGACCCAGGCGGTCCCCTTCCCCATCACTGACAGCCAGCATAGGGCCCTGCGGTGAAAAGTTAAGTCCTTCCAACTCCTGAGCTGCAACATCTCTCTCTGCACCCCCGCCCCGCGTCCAAGCTGAAACCCAAAAGTCATTATGAAGCCCACACTAGCAATCCTCCTGCCTCAGCATGCCAAGCACTAGGATGACAGAAGTGAGCTACCACTGACGTCCCCCACCCCCCTCTCGGCTGACAGATGCTTTTTAAAATTATTTTATTTTTATTTATTGAAGAGAGAGGGGCTGGAGAGATGGCTTAGCGGTTACGGCGCATGCCTGTGAAGCCTAAGGACCCCTGTTCGATTTCTCCAGGTCCCACGTAGGCCAGGCGCACATGGTGGCGCATGCGTCTGGAGTTTTTTTCAGTGGGTAGAGGCCTATTCTCCCACACACACTCTCTCTCTCCTCCTCCTCTCTGTCTCTAATAAATAAACAAAGTAAAATCTTTAAAAGAGAGAGAGATTGAATAGGCACGTCAGGGCCTCCAGCTGCTGCAAATAAACTCCAGAAACACGTGCCACCTCGTGCATCTGGCTACCATAAGTCCTGGGAATCTAGCCTGGGTCCTTTGACTATGCAAGCAAGTGTTTTAACTGTTAAACTATCCCTCCAGCCCATGACATTTGCTTTTTGTGGTCCTCTAGGGCTAGACCGTGACTTCAGTGTGGTATGAACACAATATCAGTTCGTGTTGGTGCTATCTGATGCCTTTTGTGTGGATGAAGAAACTGAGGCACAGAGCGGCAAAGTTGCTTGCTAATAGTTTTCTTTTCCTCCCTTCCTTCCTTCCTTCCTTCCTTCCTTCCTTCCTTCCTTCCTTCCTTCCTTCCTTCCTTCCTTCCTTCCTCCCTCCCTCCCTCTCTCTCTCTCTCACTCACTCTCTTTCTTTGTTTTGTTTTTGTTTTGGGGGTAGGGTCTCACTCTGGTCCAGGCTGACCTGGAATTCACTATGTAGTCTCAAGGTGGCTTTGAATTTAGGGCGATCCTCCTACCTTGCCTCCCCAGTACTGGGATTAAAGGCGTGTGCCACCACGCCAGGCTCTAGTTTTCGTTGTTACTGATGAGTTTGGATTCAGATTCTGGGGCAAAGGGCTGTATCATTTGTACCTTGAGACAACCCTTGGAAGAAGCATGAACATTCAAAATGAGAAATCGAGGCCCGCGGTGGTCGTATCTGTGATCCCAGACACACTTGTAATCCCAGTCTTCGTGAGGCTAAGAGAGGAGGATTGGGGCGAGTTCAAGACCAGCCTGGGTTACAGAGTGAAACACTCAGAAAACAAATTAAACAGCTTAAAAGAGACTACGGATGTAGCCTAGTGGTGGCATGCTTACCTAACAAGAACAGAGGCCCTAGGTTCAATCCCAGTATAATAAATAAATAACATGACATAAAATTAAGTTTAGTGTGAGGATGTAGCTCAGTTGGTAAAATGCTTGGCTAGCATGCATCCTCGCTTCCTTTCCCAGCACAGCAGAAACCAGATGTGGTGGGCCAAGCCAGTAATCCCAGAATTTGGGAGGATGGAGTCAGGAGGGTTAGAAGTTCAAGGTCATCCTTGGCTATGTAGTAAGTTGAAGAGTTTTCAGTTACACTGGGCTACACGAGAACATATCTCTAAAAAATAAAGATAAAGCAGACATGGTATAGAACACCTGTATTCTCAGCACTCTGGAGGCTGGGGCAAGGGGGTTGCTGGGAGTTGGGGACAGGCTGGGACATAGGGAGCCCTACTCAACCATCGAAGCTATGTAGCAAGGCCTGGTGCAAAAATCCACAAATGAGCTGGGCATGGTGGCGCACACCTTTAATCCCAACACTCAGGAGGCAGAGGTAAGAGGGTCGTCATGAGTTCGACGACCAGCCTGAAAGTACATAGTGAATTCCAGGTCAGCCTGGGATAGAGCAAAACACTACCCCCCCCCCAAAAGAAAAGGATGGTTTAGCAGTTAAGGCATTTGCCTGCAAAGTCCAAGGACCCAGGTTCAATTCCCCAGGACCCATGTTAGCCAGATGCCCAAAGTGGTGTATGAGTCTGAAGTTCATTTACAGTGGCTAGAAGCCCCGAGTGCCCATTCTCTCTCTCTCTTTCTCTCTCTCTCTGTCAAATAAATTAAAATAAAAAAAGGCTAGGCATAGTGGCTCATGCCTTTAATCCCAGCAGTTGGGAGGCAGAGGTAGGAGGATCACTGTGAGTTCAAGGCCACCTTGAGAATATATAGTGAATTCCAGGTCAGCCTGGGCTAGAGTGAGACCCTATCTCAAATAAAACAAGCAAAAAAAAAAAAAAAAAAGTCACAAATAATGTAATGGGCTCAGGAGATGGCTTAGTGGTTAAAGGCACTTGCTTACAAAACTTGCCAGGCCAGGTTCAGTTCCCCAGCACTCACGTAGAAACACTCTTAGAGCAGACTCCTCTGCAGCATCCATCTACTGACACATCCACATAAATTTTTAGGCATTTCGCAGTAGGGTCTCACTCTAGTTCAGGCTGACCTGGAATTCACAATGTAGTCTCAGGGTGACCTCGAACACACAGCGATCCTCCTACCTCAGCCACCTGAGTACTGACAGGAATTAAAGGTGAGTGCCACCACACCCAGCTTATTATTACTACTTTTTTGTTTTTTTTTCTTAAAATATATTTTATTTATTGATTTATTTTAGAAAGAGATTGAGGGAGAGAATGGGCATGCCGGGGCCTCCAGCTGCTGCAGGGAACTCCAGATGCATGTGGCCCCCTTGTGCATCTGGCTTACACGGGTCCTGGAGAGTCAAACCGGGATCCTTTAGCTTTGCAGGCAAACACCTTAGCCACTAAGGCATCCCTCCAGCCCTTTTTGGGTTATTTTCTAAGTACAGTCTCACTCTAGCCCAAGCTGACCTGGAACTCACTCTGTAGTTCCAGGCTGGCCTCAAACTCACAGTGATCCACCTACCTCTGCCTCCCAACTGTTGGGATTAAAGCTCTGGGCAACCATGCCCAGTTTCAATATATATATATTTAAATTATTATTATTATTATTTTATTCATTATTATTATTTTTTAGGTTTTTTGAAGTAGGGTCTCACTCTAGCTCAGGCTGACCTGGAATTCATGATGTAGTCTCAGAGTGGCCTTAACTCACTGCAATCCTCCTACCTCTGCCTCCCAAGTGCTGGGATTAAAAGCGTGTGCCAACACACTTTTTTTTTTTTTTTTTTTTTTTATGTGGTAGGGTCTCACTCTGGTCCAGGCTGACCTGGAATTGACTATGTAGTCCCAGGGTGGCCTCAAACTCTCAGCGATCCTCCTACCTCTACCTCCCCAGTACTAGGATTAAAGGCGTGCTCCACCATGCCCAGTCTAACCACCACACTATTTTTATATTTTTATTTATTTATTTGCAAGAGAGAAGGGACAGAGAGAGAATGGGGTCACCAGCGAACTCCAAATACATGCTCCACTTTGTGCATCTGGGTTTATGTGGGTACTGGGGAATCAAACTCAGATGGTTAGGCTTTGCAGGAAAGCATCTTAGCTGCTGAGCCATTGCTCCAGCCATATATATATATAATATTATTTTTTTGAGGTAGTGTCTCCCTCTAGCCCAGGGTGTCCTATAATTCACTATGTACTATGTAGTCTCAGGGCAGCCTTGAACTCACAGTGATACACTTATCTCTGCTTTCTGAGTGCTGGGATTAAAGGCATATGCCAACATACCTGCTAATATTTTTATTTATTTATTTGAGAGAGAGCAAGAGAATGAGAGAGAGAAAGAAAGATTGAGTGTTTGGGTCTGGAGAGATGGCTTAGTGGTTAAGGCGCTTGCCTGCAAAGCCAAAGGACCTTAGGTTCGATTCCCCAGGACCCATGTAAACCAGATGTACAAGGTGGGGCATGCGTTTACAGTTCATTTGCAGTGGGTGTATGCCCTGGCGTCCCCATTCTCTCTCTCTCCCCCCGCCCCTGCTTCTTTCTGTCTCTCAAGTAAATAAATCCTTAAAAAAAAAAAAAAAAAGATTGCGTATTTGCATGCCAAAGCCTCTTGTTACAAACAAGCTTCAGATACATTAAAAAAAAGGGGGGGATGGGCTGGAGAGATGGTTTAGCGGTTAAGCGCTTGCCTGTGAAGCCTAAGGACCCCGGTTCGAGGCTCGGTTCCCCAGGTCCCACGTTAGCCAGATGCACAAGGGGGCGCACGCGTCTGGAGTTCGTTTGCAGAGGCTGGAAGCCCTGGCGCGCCCATTCTCTCTCTCTCCCTCTATCTGTCTTTCTCTCTGTGTCTGTCACTCTCAAATAAATAAATTTTAAAAAAAATTTAAAAAAAAATTTAAGAAAAGGGGGGTTGAATTATGAAAGGAGAAAGAAAAAGGGGGGAGGAGAGATGGAGAAATGGCTTAGCAGTTAAGGTGTTTGCCCGCGAAGCCAAAGGACCCAGGTTCAATTCCCCAGGACCCACGTAAGCCAAATGCACAAGCATGCATCTGGAGTTTGTTTGCAGTGGCTGAAGGCCCTGGTGAGCACCCATTCTTTGTCTGTCTCTCTTTTATCTCTCTCTCTCTGCTTGCAAATAAATAAATATATATTTTTAAAAAGACCTTAAAAAAAAAAAAAAAAGCCAGGCATGGTGGCACACATCTTCAATCCCAGCACTGGCAGAGATAGAGGATCACCATGAGTTCAAGGCCTGAGACTAATAGTGAATTCCAGGGCACCCTGAGCTACAGTGAGACCCTAACTCAAAACAAACAAACAAACAAACAAACACTTTAGACACACGTACCACTTTATGTAGCTGGTTTTGATGGGAACTAGGGAACTGAATCCCAGCCAGCAGCTTTACAAGCAAGCACCTTTAACCACTGAATCAGTAGTGCAGCCCATGCTTTGTTGTTTGCAATGGTGTATTATGTATCCCAGACTGGCCTCAGGTTGGTTGTATAGCCAAGGATGATTTTGAACTCCTTATCTTCCTGCTTTGACCTACCAAGGGCTAAGATTAGAGGAGTGAGCCACCAGGCCTGGCGTGCATGTGTGTGTGTGTAGATCAGAGGACAACTTTTAGGTTAGTCTTCCTCTGTCTACATTTTTGTTGTTGTTGGAGGGGGTTTAGAGGTAGGGTCTCACTCTGTTCCAGGCTGGCCTGGAATTCACTATGTAGTCTCAGGGTGGCTTTAAGCTCACAGTGATCCTCCTACCTCTGCCTCTGAATGCTGTGATTCAAGTTCATTTGCCACCAGAACCAGCCTTTTCTTTCCTTTTCATGTATATGTATATATACATATATACACAGACACACACACATATATATACATATACATATACATATACATATACATATACATATACATATATAAATTTGAGAGAGAGAAAGAGGCAGTTAGAGAGAGAGAGAGAATGGGCACAAGGGCTCCAGTCACTGCAAATAAACTACAGACCTATGTGCCACTTTATGCATCCGGCTTTACATGGGTACTGGGGAATCAAACCTTGATTCTTGGGCTTTGCAGGCAAAGGCCTTAACTGATGTGTCATCTTTCCAGCCCCAACTTTTTTTTATTTAGGATTATTTTTATTAACAAGTTCCATGATTGTAAACAATATGCCATGATAATGCCCTCCCTTCCCCCACTTTCCACTTTGAAACTCCATTCTCCATCATATTCCCTCCCCATCTCAGTCAGTCTCTCTTTTATTTTTATTTATTTTATTATTTTTTTTTTTTTTTTGGGTTTTCGAGGTAGGGTCTCACTCTAGCCCAGGCTGACCTGGAATTCACTATGGAGTCTCAGGGTGGCCTTGAACTCATGGCAATCCTCCTACCTCTGCCTCCCGAGTGCTGGGATTAAAGGCATGCGCCACCACTCCCCGCTTCTCTTTTATTTTGATGTCATGATCTTTTCCTCCTATTATAATGGTCTTGGGTAGGTAGTGTCAGGCACTGAGGTCATGGATATCCAGTCCATTTTGTGTCTGGAGGAGCACATTGTAAGGAATCCTGCCCTTCCTTTAACTCTTACATTCTTTCCACCACCTCTTCCGCAATAGACCCTGAGCCTTGGAAGGTGTGATAGAGATATTGCAGTGCTAAGCACTCCTTCACTTCTTCCCCAGCACCATGATGCCTTTTGAGTCGTCCCAAGGTCACTGCCATCTGAAAAGAGAAGCTTCTCTAACCAAAAGTGAGAGTAGCATTAATATATGGTATGAACATTAAGAGAAGTGCTCACTGGGCAGTTTGATGAGCATAGTATATATATTTAGCCAGACAGCAGCAGACATTACACCCCTAGGGCTCATGACTACCCCTGTTGTAGGTTTTCAATATCAGGGATGTATTTCCTCCCATGGAGCAGGCCTCCAGTCCAATTAGAGAGCAGCTGGTTTCCACTATGACAGATATGCCACTATTGCACCCCTTGGCTCATTTGGCCTGTCCAGCCCCAACTTTTTTGTTGTTGTTGCTGAGGAATAGTGTCTTAAATGCACAGGACAATCCCACAATGAAGATTCCTTCAGGCCCAATTGCTGAGGTGCACAAACCACCATATTATGTGACCCTCCTCCCAGCCCCCCCCATCCTCACCCCTCATCCCTTACCCCATTCTCATTCATTCTTTTTTTTTTTTTTCAAGGTAGGGTTTCACTGTAGCTCAGGCTGACCTGGAATTCACTATGTAGTCGCAGGGTGGCCTCAAACTCATGGCAGTCCTCCTACCTCTGCCTCCTGAGTGCTGGGACTAAAGGTGTGTGCCACCACACCCGGCTCCAGATCCATTTTTTTAAAAAATATTTTATTTTGAGCTGGAAGAATGGCTCGGTGGTTAAAGTGCTTACCTGCAAAACATGACAAACTGAGTTTGATTCCTTAGTGCCTTAATAAAGCCAAATGCATAGTGGCACATGCATTGAGTTCATTTGCAGTGGCTGGAGGCCCTGGCGCGCCCATTCTCTCTTTCTTCTCTTTCTCTGCTTGCAAATAAATAAATAAAAACACTTTAAAATATTTTATTTTCATTTATTTAATATGATAGAGAAAGAGAGAGAGAAGATGGGCATGCCAAGGCCTCTAGCTACTGCAAATGAACTTCAGACACATGCACCACCTGCCTTCTTGTGTGTCTGGCTTAAGTGGGATCTGGAGAGTTGAACATGGGTCCTTAGGCTTCACAGGCAAGCACCTTAAATGCTAAGCCATCTCTCCAGCCCCTCACCTTACTCTTTTTTCCCCCCCTCACCTTTTGGTCTGTCTTGGGTTTTGGATTTGTAGTGATTTTATTTCATTTATTATTATTATGTTTGTTTGTTTTGATATAGGATCTTGCTCTGGCCCAGGCTAACCTATAAGTCACTATGTACTCTCAGGCTGGCCTTAAATTCATGGTGATCCTTCTACCTGTGCCTCCTGAGTGCTGGGATTAAAGGTGTGTGCCGCCACACAAAGGTGTAACTGGCTTTATGTGGGTACTGGGAATTGAACCTGGGTCCTTTGACTTCGCAGGCAAATGCCTTAGCCATTAAGCCGTCACTCCAGCCCCCTGGTTTTTTTGTTTGTTTGTTTGTTTGTTTTGTTTTTTGAAGTAGGGTCTCACTGTAGCCGGGGCTGACCTGAAACTCTCTATGTAGTCTGAGGGTGGCATGAACTCACAGCGATCCACCTACCTCTGCCTCCTGAGTGCTGGGATTAAAGGCATGTGTCACCATGCCTGGCAATATGTTTTATTTATTAGAGAGAGAGAGAGAGAATGACAGACAGGGAGTAAGTGCCAGGGCCTCTAGCCACCACAAATGAACTCCAGATGCATGTGCCACTTTGTATATCTGGCTTTTCTCAGGTCCTGGGAAATTGAACCCTGGGACAGCAGGCTTTGCAAGCAAGCACTTTAACCATTGAGCCCTATCCACAGTCCTCCTCTGTTTATTTAACCTTGAGGCCCCTGGCCTGGGGTAATAGGGTGCTAGATTTGGGCATAGGTAGGAAGGACGCTGAGGACTTGGTACTATTGACCCTCTTCCCCTGACTTCCACCTTCCATTATGTCTCCAAGTCAGATTCCCACCAACTTAATTTTCTTTCTTTCTTTTTAAAAAAATTCTATTTATTTATTAGAGAAAGAGAGAGAGAGAATACGCATGCCAGGGCCGCTACCTGCTGTAAACAGACTCCAGATGCATGTGCCACCTTTTGCATCTGGATTATGTGGGTCCTAGAGAGTTGAACCTGGGTTCTGTGGCTTTACAGCCCCACATTTTCTTCTTGGAAGACCATCCTAGCACATCTGGCCTGATGCCTGGTCTGGTATTGACAGCCTGAGGTCCCTGGCTGGTGATGAGAGTGACACAGGCTGGATCCAAGATCTGACAGAGGACAAAGACCTGTCCCACTCCCAGACACATGGCTGTCAGACACAGAGCAAACACTGACTGTAATTAGTTATACTAATGATAACAGCAAACATTTATTAGGCCCTGTGTGTCAGACACCGAACTTAATGACTTCCACGCATGATCTCATTTAATATGTCTAAACCACTGTTGCTCAGGTGTCTCTCACCAGACCTACACTCTGAAATATACTTTCTTTGCGCCTACCGTGAACTCACTACTTATTTTTTATTTACTTAAATATTTTATTTCTTTATTGCAGAGAGAGAAAGAGGTGTGTGGGGGAGAGAGAGAGAAAATGAGTGAGTCAGGGACTCTAGCTAAGGCAAAGGAACTCCAAAGATATGTGCCACCTTGTACCTCTGGCTTTTTGTGAGTGCTGGGGAATTGAACCCAGGACCTCAGGCTTTGTGGACAAGTTTCTTAACTGCTGACCCACCTCTCTGGACCTCATTTTATTAATAAGGCTTTTATTATATATTAACTATTTTTTTATTAAGTAGAAACTACTTTGTATAGACACATCATATGTTGGCTTTTTTTTTTTTGTTTTTTGTTTTTGGCTTTTCAAGGTAGAGTCTCACTCTAGTCCACGCTGACCTGGAATTCACTATGTTGCCTCAGGGTGGCCTCAAATTCATGATGATCCTCCTACCCCTGCCTCCTGAGTGCTGGGATTAAAAGTGCGTGCCACCACTCCTGACTTTTTTTTTTTTTTTGCTTTTTTAAGGTAGGGTCTCACTCTTGCTCAGGCTGACCTGGAATTTATTACATAATATCAGGGTGGCCTCAAACTCATGGCAATTTTCCTATCTCTGCCTCCTGAGTGCTAGGATTAAGGCCTGTGCCACCACCGCCTGGCCCTGTTTATTAGTTTTGTGGTACTGGGGATGAAAGTTAAGGCCTCATGTGTACTAGGTAGGCAAACACCCACTAAAGCTATAAAAAAAAAAAAAAGAAAATATATAAAATAATATAGAAAATAAGTATTCTATACTGTTTTGTATCTCTCTCCTGTGAAACAGGGTCTCATGCAGCCTAGGCTGATCTGGAATTTATGACCAAGGACAGCTGTTAACTCCTATCCTCCTGCCTCCCCCTTTTGGGCGCTGGGGCTGGGATACAGGCTCGGGGACCACCATGTCTGCCCCTTGTTTATTCTGAGACAGGGTCTCCTGACGTAGCCTAGCCAGACCTTGGACACTCCATTTTCCTGCCTCTGGGATTACAGGCGAACACCACCAATCCGGTACTACTGTGTGCTTTTCCCAAAACTCATGGAGCTGTATTGAAAAAGAGCGCATTGGGTTGTGGGTACATAGAGCCGAAAGAACTTGAATAAAAGCAGGTGAAATCTGCCAAGGGGTGGCCTTGATGAAGTTCTGGAGTCCAAGGCATCCCACAGACAGGGCCATGGGGTGAGCTGGAGACCAGCACCAAAACAAAACACAGGAAAAAGCCAAGGGACAAATGAAGGGGTGGGGGAGGGGAACATGCGTCGAGGGATGAATCCATTCCAGATTTTTGTTTTGTTTTGTTTTTCGAGGTAGGGTTTCATTCTGGCCCAGGCTGACTTGGAATTCACTATGTAGTCTCAGGGTGGCCTCGAACTCTCACAGGGATCCTTCTACCTCTGCCTCCTGAGTGCTGGGATTAAAGGTGTGCACCACCACGCCCGGTCCATGATATATATTTTTTTCAAGATAGGGTCTCACTCTAGCCCAGGCTGACCTGGAATTCACTATATAGTCTCAGACTGGCCCAAACCTACAGCGATCCTCCTACCTCTGCCTCCCAAATGCTGGAATTAAAGTCATGCGCCACCACACCTGGCACTTTTTTTTTTTTTTTTTGGTTCTGAGGTAGTGTCTCATTCTAGCCCAGGGTAACCTGGAATTCACTATGTAGTCTCAGGCTGGCCTTGAACTCACAGTGATCCTCCTACTTTAGCCTCCTGTGTGCTGGGATAAAGACATGTGCCACCACACTGGGCTTTCTCTCCCTCCTCTCTCTTTCATCCATACACTTATTCCTGAGAGATACATTTATTGAGAGAGGCAGATAGAATGGACGCACCAGGGCCTCTAGCGACTGCAAGTGAACTGAACTCCAGATGCATGCAGTACCTTGTGTACTTGGGAATTGAATTGAATCTGGGTCCCTAGGTCCTTAGCTAAGCACCTTAACCACTGACCCATCTCTCTCCTTCCCTCCCTTCCTTACTTCCTTCCTTCTTGTTATTGTTTTGTTCTGTTTATATGTATGTGGCCCAGGGCTGGTCTCTAACTCGCAGCCAATCCTCCTGCCTCAGCCACTCAAGAGCTGGGATGACAGGAATGAGCCATCATACCTGGTTCACAAGCATCCTTCCTCTGCCAGCCCAGTGCTGGGCACCCCAGGTGATTCACCTATTAGTGAGGTGATGCCCAGAGGAAATGGAAAGTTAAGTGCAGGACAGAAAAGTCCAAGGGTGGGGGAGGGATGGTCACCCTGACAGGGCAGGAGGGGAAGTGACAAAAGGAAAGGGAACAGAAAGCAAGCCCGCAAGATCAACTCGGGTGCGGGGGGCTGCCCGGGCATGTCAGTGCCAGGCACCCAGGGCTGCCTCCTCACCAAGGGTCCTGTAGCAGATCTGCAAGGAACAGGGCCAGGTGCGCACGCGCTCGCCCGCCAGCCGGTCCCACCACTTGGGTTAGTTATCAGGAACCGGTCACAGGAGTGACTTTGTGACTTCGTGTCCAGGGGGTCAGTTTCTTCCGCGTCCTCTGATTCCATCTACGTCTTGCAAGGTCTCTTCAGGGTGGCTTCAGTGTCTTGGCGGAGTGATCGTGTGGCTGTCTGCGTGGGTCCCCGTGGGAGTGTCGTTTGGATCAGGCTGTGTGTGTGTCCAGGTGTCACTGTGACAGGTGTCTTGAGGGGACTGTTGGGGTGTGTGTCCCCACTTGTACCTGTCAGGAGGCTTTGCTTCCAGAGAAGGGCTCAGCCGGTGTCTGTTAGGTGTGCTGTGGGGTCTGGGCGTGCTCAGCCCCGCGGGGGTGCGCGTGAGTATGGATGTCACCGTGTCAGAGTGTGTCTGGGTGAGTCCGTCAGTAGATCAGTCATCAGTCTGGGTGCTTTGGGGGTGTGCCCGATGTCACTGTCAAGTGTCCAGCAAGCCATGTCCCCAGCCCAGCGTGGGTTATTTACCGTCTCTGTGCCAGTGACCCGGCCAGGAGGTGACTTTTTGTGTACCCAGGAGCTCCAGTAGAGTCAGTGTTGGTATGTGTGTGCAGCGGGGGGGGGGAGGGGGAGGTGTCACCGTCAGTGTGTCAGTGTGTCAGCGCGTGGGTGTCTGGCCACCCCTAGGAGGTCTGGCGGCTGTCCCCACGGTGCTCCTCCTGCCCGCGCGCCCCGGGGAGGGAGAGGGGGGAGCGGAGGTCAGAGCGCGCCCCGCCCCCCACCCACACCCCAGGCGGCGGCGGCGGCGGCAGCAGGGAAACCCCCCGCGCCGAGGTAGGGGGCGCGGCTGGGCTTGCAAGCCCCGACTTGTCCTGGGCGGGCGGGCGGGGCGGTGTCGTCACGCGGGGGCGGGGCGTGGGAGCCGCGGGGCGGGGGGCGGGGCGGGGCGGGGCGGGCTCCGGAGCTGGGGGCCCCGGGATCCGTCGGGCTGGGCGGCCTGAGAGGCAGAGCGCGAGCCACATGCGAGCTGGGCGCCTGGAGAGAGAGAGGGAGGAGAGAGGCCAGGGGGAGCTCGGCGGCGGGGAGCACGACACGGACGCGCCCGAGGCCCGAGCATCCTCCTCACCATCACCACCATCACCGTCTTCAGCAGCAGCAGCAACAGCAGCAACAGCCGTCACTGCAAGTTAGAGCCGCAGCAGCCGCAGCCGCAGCGAGCGGCGCTCGGCGGGCCCGTCCTCCGCCGGGAAGCCGCCCGCTCCCGGGCCATCACCGCCCTTCTCCGGCTTGTTCATGCCCCCGGGGTGAGTGTGTGCGTGCGCGCATCCCGCCAGATTCTGCCCCACAGCCCCTCTCCGGCGACGATCGGCTAGACCGGGTGGGCTCCCTGGAGGAGGTGACGGGAAGCGTGCCCTTGGGGGAGAGCGCGAGCAAGCATTCCCATACATGCCTGTTCCCCCCTCACACACCCCATGGCCCTCAGCAGGGGGAGGGGACTTTGTGCGCTGGGCGGGAAGGACTAGCGGGTGGCAGTGCGCGTCGGGGCGCACAGGTGCCCCGGCGGTCCGGCGGGTTTGTTTACAAACAATGGGGTACGAGCTGGCCAGCGCCCCCTGGCGGTCAGTGAGACCGGGGACGAGCTTGGATTCCCGGGCTCGCTTACCAAAGTCTCCTCCCTACCCGCCCCCCGCTCCGCTCCCATCCACGCACACACGCTGCGAGGGGGTCCCCACCCCCCGGAGGGGGCGTCTCCGAGGGCCGGCCACACCCAGGGCGCGCGCCCTTCCCGCCCGGGGAGGGAGGGGGTGGGGTGCTGGCGGAGGCTGCGGCTCCTGCGGGCGGGGGGCTGCGCCCCAGCAACAGCCCGTTATTGGCCCCGCGCAGGCGGCGGCGGCGGCGGCGGCGGGCGGGGCGGCGCACGTGGCGGCGGAGAGGGCGGGCGGGCGGGGGAGGGGCGGGTGACAGCGGAGGGGCTGCCGTGGATCTGCAGGTGTCTCGCCTGGGCGTGTGTGTATGTGTGCGCGCGCGCGCTCGCGCGTGTCTGCCTCGAGTTTGTGTCCCTCCATCCGCGATGTTGGCATATGTCACCCGCAGGGGTGTCTGCGTGAGTCCCCCCTCGGCCTGTTGGCGTGGGGTGTGGGTGGGATGCACCTGCGTGCGGGCGTGTGTGTGCGTGTGTGTTTGTGTCCCAAACCTTATCCCCCCAGCCAGAGTTGTGGACTGTGTGCTCTTTATGGGTGACGGGGTGGTGGAGTCGGTTCTGTCGCCTGACTGGGTGCTGGGGGGGGGGGAGTTCTGATATGTTTGTGTGTCGCTTGAGTGAGCTGTGTGCGTGTGCACGCGTGTGTGTATGTGTGTGTGCGCGCGCCTTCTCCAAGGTGGTTGTCTCCAAGGCACGCGTTTGCACCCAGCGTTTGTGATGGGGTGCCTCCCAATGCCCCATGGGTGTCTGGGTGACTTCTGATTGGCGTGGGGCACGAGGCTGTCTCATCCCTGGTTGGTGTGCCTGACATGGGTAGCTGAAATCTGAGGGTCTTGTGTGCTGTATGTGTGGGGAGGGAGTGTCTATGCAGTGCAATAGTGGGTATTGCTGCTGGCACCCTGAGTGTGTGTGTGTGTGTGTTGGGTCTGAGGGGCTTGTCACTGTGCTTGGAGGCTCATATGTCATGTGGCTGTGTGTGTGTGTGTGTGTGTGTGTGTGTGTGTGTGTAGTGTTTATGTCAATCACGTGAGACCAGTGTTTTCTGTCGCTGCTGTAGGTGTGTTGTGTTGGGCTGTGCGGGATTAGTTGGCAGTGGTGTGTGTGTGCGCGTGTGTGTGTGTGTGTGTCTGTGTGTCTTCTGGGGCTGACAGTTGGCAGCAATGTTTTGGGTCCTGGGAGGAGACAGGACCTGCGCATGCTGGTCCAGAGACGCTGGCGTGGGTTGCTGGGAGGCACCTGGCTCCGAGAATGACATGTGCCTCTGTGTGCCTAATGGTCGGGCATGTGTCCAGAGGGCTGAGAGTTGGGGACGTTCAGATGTGTTTTGGGGGCGTGGGAGCTGGGTGCATGTGTTTGAGGCTGGTGGGTACGTGTCCTGGGGTGGAAGGGAGTCTTCTGTCTTGGTCTGGTCTGTGTATGCAGAGGGGAACATACTGGGAGACTTGTGCCTTTGCCATGCGTGTGTTCGTATTTGTGACAGCTGCATTGTGGGTTGGTGTGTGGCCCCAGGCACGTCAACAGTGGGTCAGTGTGTCTGTCCATGTGTGTCTGTGGGGCAGAAAGGACTGTCTTGTGATAGTTGGGTGTACTTGTCCCTGGGTCCCGAGTAACTAGATCCCTAGGGGACCATCTCAGTGTCTGTGTGCCGGAGGTGGAGGTAGAGTTGCCACTTCAGGGAGTCGTGTGACACACACACACACACACACACACACACACACACACATAGAGCAGCCTTCTTCACGTGGGTTCTGTGTGCACCCGTGTGTCCTGGGAGCCCCTAGGCACCCTCCTCCGCCTCCGCGTTGGCAAAGTTTTCCTCACCGTCCCATGTCCGCTGCGAAGCCCAGGCACAGAGAGCTTGCGTGTTGGGCCAGTTACACACCCTCTCTCCACCTGGGTCCTGGCCCCCCCCCTGCCCCCTGGGGTCATCTCCTTAGTGGAGTGTGTCCCGTGGCTTAGAGTGGATGGTGTGACCTCCGGGACGGGGGTGTCTTCGGGATTGGGGGGGCCTGGTACCCCCACCCCCTCGCACTCCCTGCGCTGACCTCCCCCCCCCTCGTGTCCCGCAGGCCCCAGGGAGCGCCATGGCCCGCGCACGACAGGAGGGCAGTTCTCCGGAGCCCGTAGAGGGCTTGGCCCGCGACGGCCCGCGCCCCTTCCCACTCGGCCGCCTGGTCCCCTCGGCTGTGTCCTGCGGCCTCTGCGAGCCCGGCCTGCCCGCCGCCCCCGCCGTCCCCGCCTTGCTGCCCGCAGCCTACCTCTGCGCCCCGACCGCCCCGACCGCCGTCACCGCCACCCTGGGGGGCTCCCGCTGGCCTGGGGGTCCCCGCAGCCGGCCCCGAGGCCCGCGCCCTGACGGTGAGTTCCCGCCCCACTCCGGGAGGAGAAGCTCGAGTGGAAGCCCAGTGTATTGCGGGGGGGGGAGGGGGAGGCGGCGAGCCGAGCCGAGCCGAGCCGGGGCCACTGGGAGGGTGTGGCCAGCGTGGTCTTTGTGTGGAAGAAGCCGGAAGACCGAGGATGGAGGGGGGGAGATCGAGTGGGAAGTCCCTCTTGGAATCTGACTGCAGTTCCCCCGAGTTGCAGCCCACGATCCTTTCTGGGCCTCGGGCTACAGCTGTTTTTCTTAGCTCCCCTTCCCCCCAGCCTGGGGTCCCAACTGGACCCCCCCCCCACGTTGAGGATGGCGTGGGAAGGACGGAGCGTGGACAGAGTGGGAGAGGACTGTCACCTCAAGACTTTGGAGAAAGGAGTCGAAGGACCTTTTAACTTTTTATTTGCCTCTCTCTGGCCTGAGCTCGGCCCAGTCCGCAGTCGTCGCCCCCCCTCCCCGCCCCAGGGAGGAAGGAGAGGGGGGAGGGGCCATTGTGTTGGGAAAGTCCCTTTTGGGAGAGGGGGAGGATCGGGGAGGGAAGGGTTAAAGGTCCCTTGCCTGATGGGCTGTTAACCCTGTGGTGCCCGGCCAGGGAGAAGGAAGGTCTTGGTAGCCTTCCCATCCCCGTCCTCCCACCGCATACGGTCCCCAAAGCCCAGGGGGTCCAGGAGAGACAAACTTCTTCCCAAGCTCAGTGTGTGACCGCAGTGGGGACTCCCCAGATTATCAGAACTAGAACCACAGATGCAAAAACTGAAGCTCGGGTTTGGTTTAGGGAATCCTCATGCCCAGGACCTCCGAAAGGGGTGGGGCAGGAGGGCATCTCCTCCATCCCAGCCTCCACCCCCTACCATACCTCACCAGCAGCCCCAGTCTGGCCTTCTAGTCTCCAGGCCAAGGCCACATCCGGGGGTGTGGCCTCACTGTGGTTGGACCGGAGCAGGCTGGAGACCTGAGGCTTGTGACTCTGGGTGGGGTCAGTCGCTGTATCCCTGGGTGACCTTGGGCCACTTCTTGGGGTGGGGCCTCAGTTTCACTGTCTTGTCCAATAGAACAGGCAAGATTAGGCCTCACTTAGGGATGGGGTATTTGGGTCGGATTAGACGAGGGACTTCCACACTGACATGAGCACGGGGAGGGGCTAGCTGACCAGACAGGTGTCCACAGAGTCACCTCCTCTGTCCTTCTGGCTCTCTAGTGCCTGCTTTATCAGAGTAGGGAAAAACAAAAATAAAAGGATTGCTAGAAATGAGGCGGGGAGAGAGGAGAAAGCAGGTGGCTGCGTTAGGAGAGAAGCAGGCCTTGGCCACTAGGAGAAGGGTGGCCTCCCAGACACCTGCGGGGGCCACAGGGTGGTAGGTGGTGACCACGCCCCGCCCCCTGCCTCTCCCAGGTCCCGATCTCTCGCTGTCCCCGGCCGAGCAGCACCTCGAGTCGCCCGTGCCCAGCGCCCCGGAGGCCCTGGAGGGCGGTCCCACCCAGGCGGCCCCGGGAGTGCGCGGGGAGGAGGAGCAGTGGGCCCGGGAGATCGGGGCCCAGCTGCGGCGGATGGCGGACGACCTGAACGCGCAGTACGAGCGGCGGGTGAGTGCGGGGGGCGGAGGCAGGTGGGCCCGGGCGCCCCGCCAGATGTGCGGCAGCTGCGGATGCCGGGGGGTGGGGTGGGGGGGGGAAGGGTCGCGCCGGGGACAGGTTGGGGTGGGAGGGGAGAGAGGAGGAGGCGGGGCGATCTCGGGATCGGAGAGCTGGTCTAGGCCCAGGGCGGGGACCAGGACCGGGACCCGGGCACCGAGGCTCTGGCGGCGCTCGGCGGCGGCGGCGGCGATGTCTATATCCCAGGCTATTTATAGCCGGTGAGTCAGCAGCGCGCCGCCGCCGCCCCGCCCTCCCCGCCGCCGCCGATCGTGCCCCGCAGCGCCCCCCGCTGGCTGCCCGCAGCACCGCCGCGCCTCGCGCCCCCCCAACCCAAGGCCTGCCTGCGCCTGGCCTCCCACCCCAGTGAGGGGGACGGGCACGTGCCGGGGAGTCAGTCTGTAACCCCGGAAACGAACTACCCCTCTATACACTCCCAGAGCTGTTCACCTTGTACGTTTCACCAACGTTGCTTGCTTATTTCCAAAACCAAAAGCTAAAGATGTTCCCCGGCCGGAAGCAAAGGCTTAGGGATAACCGAGCGTTTGTAAGCTGGCCTCATCCTGCATCTACCCACACTGCCGCTGTCCCCTTTCAGAGTGTACTGTGAAAGACATTTTCTTCATACAGTCTCACTGCTACAGGGTATCCCATGGCTGCAACAAAGTTGCAGGGCCCGGGGCCTCCAGCCTCTGATCCTAGTCACTGAAGAAGCTGAGACCGGCCCGGAGAGAGAGAGATAGCTCAGTGGTTAAGTCACTTGCTGGCGAAGCCCAAGTACCCAGGTTTGATTCCCTAGGACCCACATAAAACAGATGCACAAGGAGGTGTATGACTCTGGAGGTTTTTGTTTTGTTTTGTTTTTCTTAGTGGCTGGAGGCTCTGGTGCACTCTCTCTCTCTCAAATAAGTAAATAATTTTTTTGATTTTGTTTTTCGAGGTAGGGTCTCACTGTAGCTCAGGCTGACCTGGAATTCACTCTCGGCGATCCTCCTACCTCTGCCTTCCAAGTGCTGGGATTAAAGGCATGCGTCACCACACCAGGCTAATAATTTTTTTTTTTTTTTTTTAGAAATTGAGACAGAGGGTTCAAAGCCAGGGCTGGAGATGAAGCTCAATCGATAAAATACTTGCTTAGAATTCACGAAGCATTCTAGGTTCAACTCGACCCCCTAGCATGTTATTAAGCCTCGACCTGTAATCCTTAGCACCCAGGAAGTTGAGGCAGAAGGTTCAAAGTCACCCTCTTCATCCTCAGCTACGAATCGAGTTGGATGCCAGCCTAGGATACATACATGGCATCTTGTCTTAAACAAAATGCAAATAAATAAAAGTTCAAGACCAGCTTGGTCACTTTAGTGAGAACCTGTCTCAAGATGAGGAGGCTGAGATGGGGGGTGACATAAAACCGAGACAAGCCTGGGCTTCAGAGTGAGGTCCAAGCTGGAGGGGAGACCCGGCTCAGTCAAAACCACCTGCCTAGAATCTGCCAATCCACCAGTGAGCGGCTGGAGGTGTGGATCAGTACTAGAGCCTGATAGCATGCAAAAGTCCTAGATTCAGTCCCCAGTACAGAGCAAAAGGAAAAATAAAGTATCCGGATTCAATTTTTTTGTTTTGTTTTGTTTTCTGAGGTAGGGTCTCACTGTAGCTCAGGCTGACCTGGAATTCACTATGTAGTCTCAGAGTGGTCTTGAACTCTCAGGGATCCTCCTACTTCTGCCTTCTGAGTGCTGGGATTAAAGGTGTGTGCCACCATGCCAGCTCCTGGTTCAAATTCTAATTGATACATATTTTAGGATAAACTATTCATTGATATCTATTTAGGATTTACATGTGTTTCCATTTATTTATTTATTATTTTGATTGAGGCAGGGTCTGGCTTTAGCTCAGACTGACCTGGAATTTACTATGTAGTCTCAGGCTGGCCTCAAACTCATGGCGATCCTCCTACCTCTGCCTTCCAAGTGCTGGGACTAAAAGCGTGTGCCACCATACCCACCATTTATTTATTTTTATTACTTACTGATATATATTTAGGATTAATTCTTTTTTTTTTTTTTTCAAGGTAAGGTCTCACTGTAGCCCAGGCTAACCTAGGACTCAATCTGTAGTCTCAGGCTGGCCTCGAACTCTCGTTCAGTCCTCTTATTTCTGCCTCTTGAATTCTGGGATTAAAGGGATGCACCATCACACCTGTCTTATTTATCTTTAATTAATGTATTTATTTGAGAGAGACGGAGAAAGAGGTAGACAGAGTGAGTATGAGTGCAACAGCGCTTCCTGCTACTGCAAATGAACCCCAAACTCATGTGCCATTTTGTGCATCTAGCTTTACTTGGGAGCTGGGGACTCCAACAGGGGCTATCAGACTTTGCAAACAAGTGTCTTTTAAGTGCTGAGCCATCTCTCCAGCCTTATTTATTTTAGATATTTTTATTTTTTATTTATTTATTTGAGGCGGGGGGGAGAAAGAAAGAGGCAGAGAGAAGGAGAGAGGAAGAGAGAGAATGGGCGCACCAGGATATCCAGCCGCTGCAAATGAACTCCAGATGCATGTACCACCTTGTGCATCTGGCTTACATGAGTCTCGGGGAAATGAACCTGGGTCCTTTGGCTTTGTAGGCAAGCGTCTTAACTGCTAGGCCATCTCTCCAACCCCAGCCTTATTTATTTATTTATTTATTTATTTATTTATTTATTTATTTTTTGTTGTTGTTTGTTTTTCGAGGTAAGGTCTCACTCTAGTCCAGGCTGACCTGGAATTAACTCTGTCATCTCAGGGTAGCCTCGAACTCATGGCGATCCTCCTACCTCTGCCTCCCGAGTGCTGGGATTAAAGGCGTGCGCCACCACGCCCAGCTTATTCATTTATTTTTGATTTTTCAAGGTAGGGTCTCACCCTATCTCAGAGCTGACCTGAAATTCACTAAGTACTCTCTGGGTGGCCTCAAACTCACAGCGATCCTCCTACCTGTGCCTCCCCAGTCCTGGGATTAAAAGCTTGCGCCACCACGCCCAGCTTCTGCTTCTTACTTTTTGAGACAAGGTCTCACTAAATTGCCTGGGCTAGCCTTGAACTCACTCTATCTAGTCAGGGCCTGTGTTCCTGCCTCAGCCTCCTGAGTAACTGGGATTACAGGCTTTCTTTCCCACTGGGCCCTGCCAGGTGTAACATTTTGGAACACGAGGTTCTAGATGACACCTTACATCTTCATTCTGATGCCAGGGAGAGGACAAGGGTTTTCCCCGCAAGGTCACACTAATGCAGCTCTGCCCAAAAGCACTTCTGCAGTCTTGGCACTGATAGTTCACCTGCACGTGGTTTTAGAATGGCTGAGACTGTGAGCTCATTTTCTTTTTTTCTTTTTTTTTGTGGGGGGCGGTTTGAGGTGGGGTCTTGCTGTAGCTCAGGCTGATCTAGAATTCATTCTGTAGTCTCAAGGTGGCCTCGAACTCACAGCGATCCTCCCACCTCTGCCTCCTGAGTGCTGCACCACCATGCCCAGCTTGTCATTGTTTTTTTTTTTTTTTAAACATATTTTGTTTATTTATTTGAGAAAGAGGCAGAGAGAGAGAGAGAGAGAGAGAGAGAGAAAATGGGCATGCTAGGGCCTCCAGCCACTGCAAACAAACTCCAGATGCATATGCCACCTTGTGCAACTGGCTTACTTGGGTCCTGGAGAGTCAAACTCCCGTGGGATCCTTTGGCTTTGCAGGCAAATGCCTTAATCACTAGGCCATCTCTCAGTCCTTGTCATTGTTTTTGAGACAGTTTTTCTAGCCTAGGCTAGCCTCAAACTCTTGGTCATCTCATGCTTCAGCCCCCCCCCCCCCAGTGCATGGTCATCATCCTTTGCTTCCCTCCCCTTAGGAGGATGAGTCACAGCTCAGCTCAGCCTGTGCTTTGTCCTTCGGAAAGGCTACTTCCACCTCCATCTGGAAAACACAAGGCAGGAGCTCACAATGAACCAGAGCAGCTGACCCATGGCAGGCTTTGGGGACTCTGCCTGTCCTCTTCAGTCTGGTCTCCTGCCTTAGATAGGGATGTGACATATTGCCTTGGGAGAGGAGGACTGCCTTGGGTGGGTGAGGGGGTGATGTTCAGTCAGTCTTGGGGTGGAGCCTGCATCCTTGCTGCCCTGTGTTCACTCAGCCACTGTTAATCCCCCTCTCGGAACAGGCCCAGGCTTACTTCCCTCTTCTCTCTCTCTCTTTTTTTTCTTTAGAGGCAAGAAGAGCAGCAGCGACATCGCCCCTCGCCCTGGAGGGTCGTGTACAATCTCTTCATGGGGCTCCTCCCCTTACCCAGGGGCCCTGGAGCCCCAGAGATGGAGCCCAATTAAGGTGCCTGCACCCGCCCGGTGGACGTCGGGGACTTGGGGGGCAGGACCCCCTCACTTTCTGATGCCCTGGCCAGCGCGGGGGGACGTTTTCTGCACCATGTAGCATACTGGACTGTGAACCCTGCTTGTCCCAGGGGCAAGGCCAGGGGAGCTACTCCAGCCCCAGGAAGCCTGGGTGCATTAATGGAGATACGGACTTGGGGGACCCTGGCCCCCCGGAAGCCAGGGGAGGGAGGGCTGATGAACTCAAAGGTGACCGAGGGGGTGGGAACCGAGCCGCCCGCCTCTGCTGCCCACCACCATCTCAGGAAAGGCTGCTGATGCTGGCTGCCTATTCCAGCTGCAGGTGGGACGCTGGGGGTGTCCCCAGCGCACCTTGACTTTGGGTCTGGCCTCAGGCCCCTGGTGCTTCCCCCCCTCCTCCTGGGGAGGGGGACCCCCGTGAAGAGCATATGAGCCAAACCTGACCACTAGCCTCCTGGAGCCAGAGAATGGGGGGGTGGGGGCATGTGACAGCCTCCCCAACCCAGAGCCCAGCCATCTTCCCTGAGCCGCCGGTGGGCGGTTGGACATGCCTGCCTCACCTTCATTGGGGGGGTGGCCAGGAGGGGCCCAGACTGTGAATCCTGCGCTCTCCCCAGGACCACCCCCCAGTCGTCCCCATCCATCCCATTGCATAGGTTTAGAGAGCACGTGTGACCACTGGCGTTCATTTGGGGGGTGGGAGGCTTGGCAAAAGCATCCCCAGCCTTAGTCCCCGGGCGAAGCGCTGGGGGGAAGACGGGAGTCAGGGAGGGGGGGAGTCTCAAGAGGGAGGAGTCTGGGAGCGGGGAGGGACGGCCCAGCCTGTAAAATACTGTACATGCGCTGCTGTAGATACCGGAATGAATTTTCTGTACATGTTTGGTTAATTTCTTTTGTACATGATTTTTGTATGTTTCCTTTTCAATAAAATCAGATTGGAACAGTGGATACTCTCTCTGCTCGCCTTCCCCACAACCTGGCCTCTGTCAGGAGCTCAGCCTTCACCTGTGAGGGTGGGGAAAGAGGCTGTGATCCTAGGTTCACCTATATCAAAAAACAAGCTGAGGGCTGGGGAATGGCTTAGCCTGAGAACCCTAAGGACCTGGGTTCGATTCCTCGGGACCTACGTCAGCCAGATGCACAAGGGGAAACATACATCTGGAGTTCGTTTGCAGTAGCTAGAGGCCCTGGTGTGCCCATTCTCTTTTTTTCTCAAATACATAAATAATTTTTTTTTTTTTTTTAAAGCAAGCTGAGGGCTGGAGAGGTTGCTTAGAGGATTAGGTTCAAGGGCTGGAGAGATGGCTTAGCAGTTAAGTGCTTGCCTGTGAAGCCTAAGGACCCTGGTTCGAGGCTCAATTCCCCAGGACCCGTGTTAGCCAGATGCACAAGGGGGTGGACCAGTCTGGCGTGCGTTTGCAGTGGCTGGAGGCCCTGGCGCGCCCATTCTCTCTCTCTCCCTCTATGCCTCTTCTCTCTCTATTACTCTCAAATAAATAAAAATTTTAAAAAAAATGAAATTAGGTTCAATTATCCAGGTCCCAGGAAAGCCAGATGCACAAGGGGGCGCATGGGTCTGGAGTTCATTTGCAGTGGCTGGAGGCTCTGGTGCGTTTACTCTTTTTCTCTCCCTTTCTAATAAGTAATAATAAATAATTTTTTTCTTAAATTTTTCGAGGTAGGGTCTCACTGTAGCTCAGGCTGACCTGGAACTCACTATGTAGTCTCAGGGTGGCCTCGGACTCATGGTGATCCTCCTACCTCTGCCTCCTGAGTGCTGGGATTAATGGTGTGCACCACCACGCCAGGCTTAAATAAAATAATTTTATTTATTTATTTGAGAGCGACAGACAGAAAGAGGCAGATAGAGAGACTGGGCGTGCCAGGGCCTCCAGCCACTGCAGACGAACTCCAGACGCATGCGCCCCCTTGTGCACCTGGCAAATGTGGGTCCTGGGGAATTGAGCCTTGAACTGGGGTCCTTAGGCTTCACAGGCAAGCGCTTAACCGCTAAGCCCTCTCTCCAGCCCCAAATAAAATAATTTTATAAAGCTGAACCAGACGTGGTTTAATCCCAGCACTCCTGGGTTTGAGACCAGCCTGACACTACTGAGTGAAAAAATTGAAGCCTGACCAGGTGCATCCTAGGTCTTGGATTACAAGTTTGTTTATTTAGTTTTTCTTTTTTGGTTTTTCGAGGTAGGGTTTTGCTCCAGTCCAGGCTGACCTGGAACTCACTATGTCTTAGGGTGGCCTTAAACTTACTGTGATCCTCTTACCTCTGCCTCTCCAGTATTAGGATTAAAGGAGTGCACCACCAAGCCTGACCTTGGATTATGAGTCTAAAGACTGCCTGAGCAATTTAGTGAGACCCTGTCCCAAGTGCCAAAAGAAAGAGGGCTGGGGGCATGGCTTAGCTTGACAGCACTTGTCTAGAATGCAGAGTGAGGGGCTGGGGGCGGCTCAGCAGTAGAGTGATTGCTTAGCATACGTAGGCCCTGGGTTCAAGCCCAGTAGCAAAAGAGGGCTAAAGTGAGACCCCACCTGGGCGGGAGGGGGGGGCAGGTCAGGACCCAGCCACACAGAGCATGGCAATACATGTATCCAGTGGCTGAGAGAAGACAAGGCTGGATGTCCTCCGCACACATGTGCATGGAGCAGAGCGCATGTAAGTACACAGTCACTCTGTCAACAGACTAATTAGAGTGCGATTCAATTTTTTTTTTTTTTCAAGGTAATGTCTACACTATCTCAGGCTGGCCTAGAACTCACAGCTATCTTCCTACCTCGGCCTTCCCAGTGCTGGCATTAAAGGCGTGTGCAACCAGCTCTAGTGTATGGGTCACATGTGTAGTGAGGTCTTCTGCTTGTGTCCCAGCCCTCAGGAGGTTGATATCGGAGGACTGCTGCACGTTTGAGGAGAGCCTGGGCCACAGCAAGGGACATCGTGTGATTAAACACAGTAATACCCAAAGAGAACCATGGTGGTTGAACGTGGTGCTGGGAGCATTGACAAGGGTCTCTAAGCCACGAGACACAAAAAGTTGTAGAAAAATAGTTCTGGGCTGGAGAGATGGCTTAGTGGTTAAACGCTCAATGCCCCAGGACCCATGTAAGCCAACCAGATGCACAAGGTGACACATGCATCTGGAGTTTGTCTGCAGTGGCTGGAGGCCCTGATGTGCCTATTCTCTCTCTCTGCCTCTTTATCTGTCGCTCTCAAATAAATAAAAATAAACAAAAACAATTTAAAAAAAGAAAAATAGTTCTGTTGCCTTCCCACTGAGCCACACCCTAGAAACTACACATTGTCAGCATCGCACTCAGTGGGCACCTGAGGTGCAAAATTCACTTGTCCAAGGTCAAGAAGCAAAATGGTTGGGTCTGGACGAAACATGACCATCTGGAAGGATTCCCCTCTCAACGGTTAGAAGGGTTGTGACCCCCAGGGAGGAAAGTGGATACAGCCAACACATCCAAAACCCATCTCAGGTTTCTTTCCCAAATCCTGCGTTTAGCTATGAGAGCAGCTGCTTGGATTATGAGGCCAACAGGCTGACAGAGAGGGATGTTTCTAAAAAAACTAGGCCTCCTCCCTATGAAGCTCACTCAGGCTGACTTTGAACTCATGATCTTCCCATCTCAGCCACAGTAGCTGGGATCACAGGTATGCACCCTCACCACACCCAGCTTACAATGCAAGGAACTTAGAAGTGGGCACAAGGACCTATCACTCATTTAACTTGCCAACTGCAATTTAAGCTTCTTGTGTGTATAAAGGGGGCTGAGTACACACGTTTGCATTTACAAAAACAATGCAAGAAGCTGGCAAAAGGGGGTAGGAGGACTAGGTTTTCCCTAGACTTGTATAAAAAAAATATATTTTTAATTACTGGGTCTGGAGGGATGGCTTAGCAGCTAAGGAGTTTGCCTGTGAAGCCAGAACCCATGTAAACCAGATGCACAAGGTGGCACATGTGTCTGGAGTTCCGTTTGCAGCAGCTGAAGGCCCTAGTGCACTCATTCTAAGTCTCTCTCTCAAAAAATAAATAAAATACTTAAAAAATCCATTTTAAATTATTTTTGTTCTTTTGAGTTAGGGTTTCTCTGTAGCCCAGGCTGACTGCTGGGATTAAAGGCAGCATGCACCACCAAGCCAGGCTAATTACTTTTTTTTTTTTTTTGAGGTAGGATCTCAGCAGGTTGACATGGAACTTACTCTGTACCCCAAGGCTGGCCTCAAATTCAGTGATCCTCCTACCTCTGCCTCACGAGTGCTCTGATGTGCCACCACACAGGACTTAATCCCCCTCCAACGTAGGATCAGTCTAGCCCACTCACTCTGTAGTCCTAGGCTGGTCTGGAACTCAGCTATCCTACCTGTGCCAAGAGATCAAAGGCATGGGCCACCACACCAGGCTAAAAAAGTTTTGAAAAGGAAAAAAAAAATGTTTTTAGAATGTTTTTTTAAAAATTATTTTTATTTACTTATTTGAAAGTGACAGAGAGATAAAGAGGCAGATAGAAACAGAGAGAATGGGCACGCCAGGGCTTCCAGCCTCTGCAAACGAACTCCAGACGCGTGTGCCCCCTTGTGCATCTGGCTAACGTGGGACCTGGGGAAGCGAGCCTCAAACCAGGGTCCTTAGGCTTCACAGGCATGTGCTTAACTGCTAAGCCATCTCTCCAGCCCGAAAAAAAATTTTTTTTGATAGACAATAAGTGAGTCAAGGTCTCTTGCCACTGCAAACCAATTCCAGATGCATGTACCACTTTGGGCACCTGGTTTTATAACCATCTTTTACTACCGTACCACCTCCCCAGCCCTATTTGTTCTTAGCCTGCCCCTCTGCACGGAGGCCTCAATTACACTTCGCGAACAACAGAAATACAGGCTGGGGAGCCAGGTGTAGTGGCACACGTTTTTAATCCAGGCACTTGGGAGGCAGAGTCTGAGGATCACTGTGAGTTCAAGGCTAGCCTGAGACTACATATTGAATTCCAGGTTAGTCTGGGCTAGAGCTAGACTCTACTTTCAAAACAAAACGAAACAAAACGTGGGCTGGGGGAGAAACCTGGAAGCCACAGTGAAAACTCAGGCTACTTGCCACTGATGACTCTTGACCTCTGTGGACAGGGCTCACGAGGGCCACCTACATCCTAGAGCTTATAGAAATCTATTCATTAAGCACCTTTCTGTAAATGTGGGCAAGACTATTTTCTATTTGTTTCTATTTTTCTATTTTATCGACGTAGAGTCTCACTGCAGCCCAGGAATTCACTATGTAGTTCCAGGCTGGCCTTGAACTCATAGTGATCCTTGTACCTCTGCCTCCCAAATGCTGGGACTATTTGTACCACCATGCCCGGCAGGAGACGCTTTTCTATAATAGACTTGTAAAATGGGTGTGAGATTTGAATGAAATATCTTGCCCAGGGCTAGCAACCGCCAGATCGTGAGGGGTCCTCTCGGAATGACCTGCCATCAGCCCGGTGGTGAAGTTTGTAAGGCTGGATGGAGGGCTTTTCAACTCTCACTGCTCAGGTGTGTCTGCTCCCCCTGGTGACCAACGCCACACACTGCAACGGCCAGGATGTGAAGAGCCCAGTATTTCTACAGTGCTGAGACAGAGCCATGTGACCGTGGGAATGTCACAGGCTGGGCATCGTGTGCCACCTCCTAGTGACAAGCAAGGGGCCACACACTATTCTGAATCAAGCTGAGGAGGGAGAGGGTGATGATGGGATTCATGCCTGTCACTGGATGAACTCCCTATGGAGGCTGCTTCAAGCATGTCTTCTGCCTCAGCCTCACATGCTGGGATAAACCGGAGGCAACACTCCACCAGCGAGTGCCACTTTTCTTGTATTGAAGCAGTGCTGGGCTCAAGACACTGGGCAGTCACGCCACAACATCCGTTGACTTCACCGAGCATCCAGGCGCCAGGGCTCGGCTGCACAGGAGGAGGGGACCTCTGCGGTGGCAAGTATCTTCCCAGCTCAGAGCAGCCAATCAAGTCTCTGGGGTGGGGGCAGGAAGCAACCAGGCAAATCTTTAAGCAAATAACTTTATTGTCAGTCCTTAATAAAGGACCACGGAAAATTGAGAAAATATGTAAAACACAACAGTGGCAACTTGGAGTAACTGAAGGTTGAACCAGGCCTTAAACTCCTATGTCCAGTGATGGCAATCTGTGAGGAGCAGCTGGTCTCCTCCCCCTGGCTAGAAATTGGCCTTTTGAGTTTTTAAATTTTCTTTCAGATGGGGTATCACTACGTTGCCCTGGCTGGCCTCAAACTTGCAATGACCCTCCTGCCTCACTCCCCAGTAATGGGATTATAATAGACAGGCATGTGCCACCATGCCTGGCTCTCAACAGGCCTTTTCAAAACAAGTAATCCCACTAACATTTAACATGCAAGACGACTTGGTGTGTTCTCTCTTTCAGCACCCAAACCTGCAGAAGAGGCAACAAAACCAGAAGTGCACAGCAGGTAGCCCTTGCTGCTCTCCTGCTCTGGAGGAGGGACACCCTGCCCTCACCAAACTACCTCTAAGGGTTCCTGTGGGAACGCTAAAGTGGCTTCCACTGTGGTTTCGTTTCTTTTCTATTTCTTTCTTTTTTTGAGGTAGGGTCTCCCTGAAGCCCAGGCTGATCTTGAATTCCCCAGCATGGGGTTAAAGGCGTGTGCCACCACGCCCAGCCTCCACTGCAGTTTCAATGGGGGTTGAGCTTCACCGTCCCTGAGGATGACCTCAGGTGGGGAAGGAGTGCAAGAAGGCAGCAAGAAGCCCCCAAGCCCCAAGCATGGAGCCTGCCCGAAGGTGAGGGGCCATGTGGTGGCACAGGGGAGCAAAGCCAGGGGGCCACTTTGAGGCGATCACACCGGGGAGCTGACTGGCCTGCGTGGCTGGGTCCTGGACAGCACCTATGCGACACAAGACACCTGCAGGGCCTCCTTGTTTGTGGGGGCTCTGGAGATGTCATCATGCAGGGAGGGGACAGGGAGGCATGGGTGGGCTGCACACAGCAGCATCTCCCTGGGGCCCTGTCTTGGCCTCACTTGGGGCCCAGGCACTCCACGATCCCACTGCCCTTCATGCCATCGAAGAAGAAGAAGTTGTTGTGAGGAGGGTCCCGCTGAGACAGGGCCTGGGGAGAAAACAGAATAGGGCTCAGCTCAAGTGCAAAAATGGGGCATATATGTAGAATCAACAAACAAAGGGGGATACATATGTTTTTAGTGGGCTGGGAAAAAAAAATCACATACAAATTAAAGTCAAGGCCACTGTGGTAGTTTGAATAGATGGCCCCCAATATATGACTGTTTTATTAGTTTGTAGTTTGCATCGGCACCCACCTGGCTAGATGAGTGTCACTGGGCTCAATCTTAAAGTGTGGTGGTGGGTTTGAGATTTCAATCTAATGATACACAAAGTGTATAGCTGGAGTCCCTGAGTGTGCTGTGTGGCTTTTCGCTTTTTCACTTGTGCTTCTCTCTCTCTGCTTCGATCTGTGAAGGCAGGCCAGCTTCTTCTGCCATTATGGAACTTCTCCTGGATCTGTAAGCTTCAATAAATCAATCCCTTTTTCCATAACCAGGCCTGGTCTGTTACAGCCACCATCTCTCTCTCTGCCACTCTCAAATGAATAAATAAATATTAAAAAAAAGTTTATTTAAAAGCAATTTAAGGCAGTGGTTCCAGGGGACTGATCTTGCTCCCCAGGGACAATGTGGCAGTGTCAGGAGGCCATTCTGACTTAGGTCTGTTTGCTCTGGCCCGTCCCTACCATGTGTCTCCTGCAGCTCACGTCCTGCCTCTGAATCGCCATTTCTGCGTGTACTATGTTGTACAATGAGAGCAAGAGTCATGCTGGAGACTAGGACAGATGATGATGATGGACCTCACGTAACTCTGACACTGGCCGGAAGCCCGGGCGGCCAGGCAGGCAGCAGGCAGCGGGCAGAGGGTCATGGCGGCTCAGTTACAATCCCTTCAACGTGGCGCAGTCTGCAGCCTTGCACACCTGAGCACAGACCTGCCCCTTCATGAGGACACAATTTAAAAATATTCTCATTTGTTTATTTACATATTTGCGACATTGAGAGAGACAGGAAGAAGCAGATAAGAGTGAGTGAGCATGAGCGAGCAGGGGAGCACCAAGGCTTCTAGTCACTGCAAACGAACTCCAGATGAATACACCACCTTGTACATCTGGCTTATGTGGGTTCTGGGGAATCAAACATGGGCCCTACTAGGGCATGTGGTGCAAGCCTTGAATCCCAGCACTCAGGAGGCAGAGGCAAAAGGATTGATGTAAGTTCGAGGCCATCCTGAGACTACAGTGAATTCCTGGTCAACCTGGGCTAGAGTGAGACACTACCTTGAAAAACAAAACGAGAGAGAGGGGGTGGAGGGGGAAAGATATGAACGGGTACACCAGGGCTGCTGCAAATGAACTCCAGACAGATACATGTGCTACCTTATGGCTTATTCTGGGGAATAGAACTTAGGTCCTTAAGTTTTGCAGGCAACAACCTTAACCACTGTGCATTTCTCCAGCCCCTCTGTGATGAAGGTTTTATTTTCCACCGGAGGTAGTGTCTCACTCCAGACCAGGCTGAACTGGAATTCACTCTGTATTCTCAGGGTGGCCCCAAACTCCTACCTCTGCCTCCTGAGTGTTGGGATTAAAGGCGTGTGCCACCATGCCTGGCCTTTCATTTCTTTCTTTTTTTTGGGGGGGGGTTTCAAGGTAGGGTTTCACTCTAGCTCAGGCTGACCTAGAATTCACTATGTAGTCTCAGGGTGGTCTTGAACTTATGACGATCCTCCTACCTCTGCCCCCTGAATACTAGTGCTGAGATTAAAGGTATGTGTCACCATGGCTGGCCATGACTAAACTTTTAAAGAGGCCCTGAAGCCAAACGTGTTAACCATTCTCTGTGAGCTAGTATTTACAGAGGCCTTTACCTAAGCAAGCTGCCAGTTCAGAGTTTGGTGGTTCCCATAACAAGGACAGTAACCACAGAGAAGTTAGGAGCAAGCCATGAGCATCCTGAAACCCTGTTTTCTGAGCATCATTCCTGTTCCATTCCCCTGCTACACTATGGGGATAATCGTTTACCTCCAGCAGCTGGTAACTGCAGCAGCACCAATGTCACTAGGCTGAGCCTCCTCTCTGTAAGTGGTGTGCAGGACAGGGTGATGCTGAGCGGGACCTGCCCACAGGAGCTGGCTTCTCTGAGTGTACAAATAAAATATACAAAGCAGAGCCTGTCTGCTCAAGTTTTTGGTGGAGGAAATCAGGTTTGTGATGTGCCTGGCACACAGTCAGTTTTCGGTAACTGGTGCTGTCATTATGAATGGGGGCCCAGACGGAGAGGAACCAATTATCTGAGGATCCCACACTCACCAGTCAGAACTTCCAGGCCACTGAACCCAAGTGAGGGGTGTCTCATGTACTTTTTTACTCTTGTTTTCGAGGTAGGATCTCACTCTTGCACAGGCTGACCTGAAATTCACTATGTAGTCCCAGGCTGGCCTCCTTTATCTTAGGGATGGAGTGTCACCACGCTGGCCAGGCTGGCCTGGAATTCCTGACCCCATTCCATCCTCCCCAGTGGCTTGGCCCATGCTTGGGTATGCTGCCTAATGTGGCTGCTGCTTCCATTACTGCCTCGAACACCGCAGGCAGAAAGGCAAGGAGCAAAATCAAGAATGGGATATGTATATGTAAGTAGAAGAACAGATTACAAGGAGTGGAAGGGCCTAAGTAGGCCAGAGAAGAGACTGAATAAGAGAAGGGTAGGGGGAGGGCCAATCAAAATTCAAGATATTCTGAGTAAGAAATATGAAAGCCTGCTTTTTGGGATAATGGCACATCCAGAAGCCATAGATTGCTAGTAGAAAATTTTCAGTGCCAGGGGTGGGATACCTTCCAGTGAGTTGTTGGCCAGGGAGGTCTCTGTTGCTTCTAAAATATTACATGCTACTGCCAAGGCACTTGGTTTCCCATGAGAAAGAGATGGTAAGACCCTATTGCTGAAGTCTTCACATGCCTGAGCAGCAGAGTCATTGAGAAATCAAGCTGGGGCTGAGCAGAAAACCTTCTCCCCTGCAGCCCAGCCAACTGAAAGCTGGAAAAAGCTGTACTGCATGCAGCCCTATGGGAGACTGAAATCATCAGCAGTGAAAACAGTGGACACTGGAAGCCTCAAGTTTGGCCAGACAGGCCAAATGACTGAACGAGTGCAATAGTGGCATGTCTGCTCTGGAGGAAACGAAACGCTCTTTAATTGGACTGAAGGCCTGTTCTATGGGAGGGAATACATGCATGGTACTGAAAATGTAATCAAAAGCCTACAGCAGGGGAGATGATGAGCCTTAGGCATATAAAGCTTGCTCTTATCTGGCTAAATGCATGTATTATTTTCACCAAACTGCCCTGAAAGCACTACACTTAATGTGCATATTCATATATTAACGTTACTCTCACTTTTGGTTAGAAAAGCTTTTATTTTCAGATGGCAGCGACCACTGGGATGACCCAAAAGGTAACACAGTGCTGAGAAGGGATGGAGGAGTGTCCAGCACTGAAACATCTCTATCACACACTCCAAGGCTCAGGGTCCATTGTGGAAGAAAGAATGTAAGAGGTAAAGGAAGGGTACCACTCCTTACATACAACTGTCCAGACAGAAACTGACCTTAATATCCATGACCTCATAGTACCTAGCAATACCTTCACAAGACCCTCAGTAGGAGAAAAAGGATGATGACATCAAAATAAATTGAGAGACTAACTGAGAGAGGGAGGGGATATGATGGAGAGTGAAGTTGTGAAGGGGAAAGTGGGGAGGGGAAGGAATTATCATGGTTTATTATAAGTATAGAAGTTGTCAATAAAAAAAGTTAAAAAAAAAAAAAAAGAGTAGGTCTGGCCTAAAGAAGCACGACAGCGGGGTCGGGAAGGACGCGGAAGTGAAGAGAAAGGCAGCGCCGGAGACGCCCCCACCCTCGGCAGCTCTCGCGCAGACTTTCGTGAGTGCTCCGACGCGGCCTCGTGCAGCCCCCTCCGGCAGCTGGGAGCAGGGTGACAAGCAGAGGAGCAGGGGTGAGGACGGCGGCCGCGGGGCAAAAGGGAAAGTGCTTTAGCAAAGAGCCGGGGTCGGAGATTCCAAACACACCCAGCAACCAAGAATGCAGAGTGCCCTGGCCATCCGGGGTAAACAGAAACAAGATGCTGAGCAACAGCTGTCCCCCAGCACGCAGGAAGGAGGGGCAGGAAAGAACAGGGGTGCGAACCAGGCACCACAAACAATGGGTCAAAGCCACCTGCCCCAACCTCCACTCTGCGTCCCCCATGAGAAACTCAGGGTATGGCTTCTCCACGGGCTGAGGTGTGAGGACAGTGGTTCTAGGTACCATGCCAGGTCTCTGGATGGGGTGTTGCTAGAGCAAGCCCTGAAGCCTAACACCAAATGGTGAACACTTCCTGGGGGCAACTCCTGACTCTCCGTCCTACTGGAGGTAAGAACCCCACGCTCTGAAGTCAGGAGTGGTGGTGCACTCCAATGGCAGCGCTTGGAGCGCTCAGGCAAGAGGGCCATGAGCCCAGCCTGGGCTAGTGATCGGGACCCTGTTGAAACGAGCAGGCAGGCAGGCCAACAAAAGAAAGCCAAGAACTTCACCAGAAATCAGGGATCAAGAGCTCTGGCCTCACAGACTTGGTGTGGGGGGGACACTGGCTGAGATGACACCACCACAGAAATAAGTGGGGCGGTGTGAGATGCATGGACACTGTGCTTCCTGATGGGACGGGACTCAGTGCTCGGCTCACAGGAGTGGCTTAGATTTGGGGAGGAGCTTGGTGCAGCTGGCACATCAGGAAACGGGGATGGAGGGGGGAGAGCCTTAGGCATATGGCGAGGCAGTGTCTCCACCGAGCTGGTGCAGACCCAAGGAAGAGCCAGGGCCTTGACATTGTCCTAAGCTGGAACCTGACATGCAGAGGCATGGGACACAAGGTACGGCCAGGCACACCTGTGCCATGCTGTAAACAAGTCACTACTGTGGCCAAGAATCTGAAAAAGAAACACGCCCTTCACCTAGCACTGTGGAGGCAGAGGTAGGAGGATCACTGTGAGTTCAAGGCCAGCCAGGGCTAGAGAAAGACCATTACCTCAAAAAACAGGTCTGGGACTACCATAATCATCTAATTGCACATGTGGTTCTGGCCAAGAGGTTTCATCCTTTCAGATAGAATGATACAGAAAAGAACATGGGCTTCCTTTGAAAATAGTTTTGTAGACCTAAGAAGGGTCTTTAACCTATGTAAGACTCAATGTGAGTAATAGTTGCCTTGGATCCTATAATGTATTGATAGAATTACACAAAGCATCCAATCTTGAATGGAGCCTTGCATAAAACCCAATGCTTTATTGTTTTACTTATAAAAATGAGCAATATGCTTCTCATTATTCTGAAGACTAAATGACATAAGAAGTAACACGGCAAGCTCATTTACTGTTTCTTTTCCTTTCATTAATTCCTCATCCCCAAAATAAGTTGTGGCCACTACCCTTTCCCAATTTCATCTCTTGCACTTGATTCCACATACCCTCTCCTTTAATATAATAAACTATTTAATACTTAAAAAGATAAAAATAAAACAGGGCTGGAGAGACAGCTTAGTGGTTAAGGCGCTTGCCAGCAAACCCAAAAGACCCAGGTTTGATTCCCCAGGACCCAAGTCAGTCAGATACACAAGGTGGCGCATGTGTTTGGAGTTCATTTAGAGTGGCTAGAGGAGCACCCATTCTCTCTATCTGCCTTTCCCCCTTTCTCTCTCTCTCAAATAAATAAATAAAAATAAATAAATAAAAAATATATTTTTAAATGTAAGAAACAGGGCTGGAGAAAGAGCCCTGTGGTTAAAGGTCTTCACTGGCAAAGCCTGAGGGCCTGGGTTTGATTCCTCAGTACCCATGGAAGTCCAGATGCACTGGGCATGGTAGCACACACCTTTAGTGCCAGCACTTGGGAGGCTGAGGTAGGAGGATCAAATCACTGAGTTCAATGCCAGCTTGGGCTAGAGAGAGACCATGTTTCAAAAAAGAAAACAAGGGCTGGAGCCTAGGTGGCTCAGTGGTTAAGGCGCTGGCTGGCAAAGCCAAAGGGCAGGTTCTATTTCCTAGTCCCCAGGTAAAGCCAGATGCACAAGGGGGTGCATGTGTCTGGAGTTCATTGCAGCAGCTAGGGGCCCTGGCACGCCCAGTCTCACCCTGTGTGTCTTTCTTTTTTGTGTGTGTGTGTCTCTTTCTTTTTCAAATAAAATAAGTAAATAAATAACTGCTTCAACTTCAAGGCCTGCCTGGGCTACAGAGTGAGAAATTGTCTCAAAAAAGCAAACCTACACCACAGTGGTGGCGGCGGCGGCAGCGGCAGCACATTCTCTACACCAGAGCCCGGCGCGAGCACACCTAACAAGGCCACAACGTATCAAGCTCCCAAAAGAGGAAAGAATTTTGTAGTATGCTAATTTTAGTGACCCAAACACTCAAGAAGAGACTCAAAGGGCTATGCTCTAGATACACGGCTCCTGCAAAGGATAGTCCCTTTCAGAGAGACACTCGAGTGTCTATTGAATGAGGCAGTGGGCCACCCTGAGACGAGCTTCACTGGGCTCCTGGCAGAGTGCACGTGCCCCACAAACACCGACTCGACTGTCTTCTGGAGTCCCTTTTCTGGTCCTCTGTCTTCCTCGTACAAGGGCACGTGGGGGTGGGGGAGCGCCTCGACAGTACCGTTTACACAGCTGAGAGCAGAGAAACCGGCAGCTGCACGAAGCCCTGGAGAGCAGGCACTGCGGTTGCTGCGGCTGGCTCCGCACACGTGATGGGTGGAACGGGCAGTGCGGATGAAGGGTGAGGCAGACAGCGTTGAGACAGGTCTTGGCTTTTTCTTTGTTTTTTATTCATTCGAGGTAGAGTCTCACTCTAACTCAGGCTGACCTGGAATTCACTGTGTAGTCTCAGGGTGGCCTCGAACTCATAGTGCTCCTCCTACCTCTGCCTCCTGAGTGCTGGGATGAAAGGCGTGCCCACCACGCCCGGGTAGGCCTTGGCTTTCTCTCTCATGGGTACACAAGTCAAGGCACCGGGATCAACAATATGCATAATGGGACGTTTTACCTTCACAATCTCCTGCGCCAAGATTCCTCCAACAACAGCACACACCGGGGCCATCTCAGAGAAGCAGTACCTGGAAGACAGGATGAGTGAATGTACAGAGTAGGGGCTATGTGGGGTAGTGGGCCAGGGCTCGCCTAGGTCCTTCCCACCACGCTAGTGTTGGCATTTGGGCATGGAAATTTAATCTGACCCCAGGGCCTCCTAAATGGTTGGGAGAGACCTTTCAACTTGGCAAGTAAGAATTCCTTCACACACTTTTTTCTTTTCTTTTCTTTTCTTTTCTTTTTTTTTTTTTTTTTTAAGTTAAACACTGTATCAGCGCTTCCTAAAAATAAGGCCCTACAACTATCAGATGTTTCAGTGCCCTGGGCACATTCTCGCAATTCTCTCCCCGCGATGGGCGGTGGGTTCTGTATGCTATTCCCAGACACACGGCAGGGAGCAGGCCTGTGCTAACATGCAGGAGGCACAGGAAAGCTGGGGTGCAAAACAAAGCCCACAACCCACACAGAAACCAGCCCCTGGGGGTCTAGATGGGGCATCCAAAGGACAGGTCCCAGGGGTACTGATACCTGACCCCCAACACACCCATCTTGGAGACAAAACACTCCCTCCACAACCGCCTCCCCAGTGGAAGCTGTCAGTCTAGTTCTCATCCCTCAAAGGAGGGTCTGTTAACTGAGGAAACTGGTACAGGGTTCTGGGAGACAACCATGCCAGTGCATATTCCTTCCAGAATGTTTTCTTTCCTTTTTATTTTACTTATTTATTTATTAAATATATTTTTTATTTTTATTTATTTGTTTGAGAGAGAGAGAAAGACACAGAAATAGTCAGTTAGATAGAGAGGGAGAATGGGCACACCAGAACCTCCAGCCACTGCAAACGAACTCCAGACGCGTGCACCCCCTTGTGCATCTGGCTAACGTGGGTCCTGGGGAACCAAACTGGGTCCTTTGGCTTTGCAGGCAAGTGCCTTAACCGCTAAGGCGCCGCTCCAGCCCTATTTATTTATTTATTTTGGTTTTTCGAGGTAGGATCTAACTCTGGTGCAGGCTGACCTGGAATTAACTCTGTAGTCTCAGGGTGGCCTTGAACGCATGGTGATCCTCCTACCTCTGCCTCCCGAATGCTGGGATTAAAGGCGTGCACCACCACGCCCGGCTTCTTTCTTTTTTAAAAAAGTATATGTGTAAGGGGGGGGGGGGAGAATGGGCACGCCAAGGCTTCCAGGCACTGCAAACAAACTCCAGCTGCGTGTGCCCCCTTGTGCATCTGGCTTACGTGGGTCCTGGGGAATCAAACCATGATCCTTTGGCTTTGGGGGCAAATGCCTTAACCACTAAACCATCTCTCCAGCCTTATTTTATTTATTTATTTTTTGAGGTAGAGTCTCACTCTAGCCCAGGCTGACCTGGAATTTACTATATAGTCTCAGGGTGGCCTCAAACTTACCTCTGCCTCCCAAGTGCTGGGATCAAAGGCATGTGCCACCATGCCCAACCAGCTTTCCTTTTTATTTTATTTTATCTTATTATTTATTTATTTATTGGTTTTTCGAGGTAGGGTCTCACTCTGGTCCAGGCTGACCTGGAATTAACTCTGTAGTCTCAGGGTGGCCTCGAACTCATGGCGATCCTCCTACCTCTGCCTCCCGAGTGCTGGGATTAAAGGCGTGCGCCACCACGCCCGGCTTATTTTATTTTTTAAAATACATTTTATTTATTTATTTTAGAGAGAGAATGGGAACACCAGGGCCTCCGGCCACTGTAAACAAACATTAGATGCATGCGCTCCTTGTGCATCTAGCTTACATGGGTCCTGGAGAGTTGAACTGCGATCCTTTGGCTTTGCAGGCAAATGCCTTAATCGCTAAGCCATCTCTCCAGCTTCTTTCTTTTAAATATTTTTTTGTTTTGCTCCTTTTTTTTTTTTAAATTTCATTTATTTATTTATTTATTTGGAGCGACAGACACAGAGAGAAAGACAGTTAGAGGGAGAGAGAGAGAATGGGTGCGCCAGGGCTTCCAGCCTCTGCAAACGAACTCGAGATGCGTGCACCCCCTTGTGCATCTGGCTAACGTGGGACCTGGGGAACCGAGCCTCGAACCGGGGTCCTTAGGCTTCACAGGCAAGCACTTAACTGCTAAGCCATCTCTCCAGCCCCTCCTTTTTTTTTTTTTTAGAGAATTGACACACCAGGGTCTCAGCCACTGCACTAGAACTTCCAGATGCTTGCACCACCTAGTGGGCATCTGTGACACTGCGCTTGCCTCACTTTGTCTGGCTAATGTGGGATCTGGAGAGAGATTGAACATGGGTCCTCAGGCTTCCTAGGGAAGCACCTTAACTGCTAAGTCATCTCTCCAGCCCATGTTCCCCCCTCCCCCCCAGGTAGGGTCTCAATCTATCCCAGGCTGACCTGTAACCCATGGCAATACAACTACCTCTGCCTCCCACATGCAAGGATTAAAGGCATGTGCTACCACACCCAGCTGACCTGGAACTCAAGGTGATTCTCCTCTCAGTCTGGGACTAAAGGCATGCACCATCATACTTGGCTCTTAGAAAATTTCAGACAGTCAAAAAGAATTTCTTTAGACACTCACCATCTAAACATAAATAATGTTAAATCCAATCATATCAACTACTACTCATCTTGTCTGTGTGTTTTATTATTTTATTTTTGTTTATTTATTGGAGACAGAATGGGTGTGCCAGGGTCCCCAGCCACTGCAAATGAACTCTAGACACATGCGCTACCTTGTGTATATGGACTTATGTGGGTCCTGGGGAATCAAACCTGGGTCCTTTGGCTTTGCAGCCATGTGCCTTAACTGCTCAGCCATCTCTCCGGCCCCATCTTGTCTGTGAATGCTGGTGGGTACTTAAGTTGTTTGGCACGGTGGCCATATAGCAGAACACTCTTCCTATAGCTTATGGTCAACATAAGTCCTGAAGGGAGGAGACACGCTTTCAGCAGAGCCTGAGGGAAATCTCCCATTCAGACACTGACTGAAACTAACACTCCACACCTGACTCTGTCCAGTTACAGACAACTCCCTCCCTGTTTGTTATAGAGAGCTCTTCCACAAATGACACACAGGGAACCAAAGCAGACAAAATACGAGCTAGGGCTGGAGAGAGGGCTTAGAGGATGAGGCGTTTTCCTGTAAAGGCAAAGGACCCAGGCAAGCCAGATTTACAAGGTGGTGCATGTGCCGAAGGTTCATTTGAAGCAGCTGGAGGCCTTGGTGTGCCCATTCTTTTTCAAGCAAATAAATAAATTAATTAACAAAGTAATTTTTTTAAAAGTCAGTTTTGCATATGCCATCAATCCCAGTATTTGGGAGGCCTCAGGTAGGAGGACTGCTGTGAGTTCCAGGCAGCTTGGGCTCAAGTGAGACCCTACTTTTTTTTGGGGGGGATGGGAGAGCTAATTAAAGGCTGGGAAGATGGCTCAGTTTTAAACTGTTTGCTGCTCAAGCTGGGGTACCTGATCTCAATCCCTAGATACCACACGAGAAGCCTAGAAGTGGGGTAGGGAGATGTCTCAGCAGTTAAAGATACTTGCTTTCCTGCCTGCCCAGGTTTATTCCTTGGTAACCACATGCAGACACTGCACAAAGTAGCCCATGCATCTGAAGTGAGCTGGGCTCAGAGTTTGCCAAAAAGTCATTAGTAGCACAGGTTGACCTTGCATTTGTGACCCTTCCTCTCTGCCTCCGAAGCATTGGGATTATAAGTGTGAGCCACCATGCTCAGCATAATTTACAATTCTTTTTTTTTTTCCTTTTTCTTTTTTTGAGGTAGGGTCTCACTTTAGCCCAGGTTGGCCTAGAACTAACTATGTAGTCTCAGGGTGGCCCTGAACTCATGGCAATCCTACCTCTGCCTCCCAAGTGCTGATTAAAGGCGTGTGCCACCACACCCGGCAGACAATTATTTTATGATTCTACTCATTTTATGTATTTCCCCCTCAATACACAGGTAGGTTCTCACTCTAACTCAGGCTGACCTGGAATTCACTATTAGTCTCAGGGTGGGCCCGAACGAATCCTGGTGATGGGATTACTGGCATTTCTCTATTGTTTTACTGTAAAGCAGGTGGGCTATCTTCCTTAAGATTGCTAATGTGTCGACAATAGCAGCTTCAATAACCTAACACCAGTCTCAGTGCTGGTAATTTTAACTTGCCTGAGGTTCTTTAACTTAAAATCTTAAAGCTCTCAGTCCAGAATCTTTAACCAAGCACATCAGTACGTTACAAGTTTAACCTTGATCAAACTCTCTAGGCCTGGGTAACAAATGGCAGCCAACCTTATGCCAGTAGCCCAGTTCCAAAGTCCTCTGTAGTCTTTCCTTCCCCTTAGAAACCTCATAACCTCCAAGTCCAATCCTCTTTGCACTTAGCATTCTCAAATATTCATGAGAATAGTCCAGAAAACAAAAGGTCCGAAAGACCAAACTCCACATGGTCAGACTCACCCCACTCCTGGTACCAATTTCTGTAGCAGATAGCTTCAGATTTGCAGAGATGAACTTCCATTCCAGACCAGGCACAGTCATGCAGGAAGGGACATTTATTGAAACTTACAGATCTAGGAGAAGTTCCATACTGGCAGAAGAAGCTGGTCATGCTTTCACAGGTCCAAGCACAGAAAGAGAAGCCACAACCCACAAGCCCAAAAGTCAAAAGCCATAACCACACAACACACTTCAGGGACTCCAGCTAGGCACACTTTGTATATTTTTTGAATGGATGCTACCCGCCAAGATAGGTCTACCCTAGGCTGACCTGCAATTCACTATGTAGTCTCAAGGCAGCCTTGAACTCTCGGTGATCCTCCAACCTCTGCCTACTGAGTGCTGGGATTAAAGGCATGCACCGCCATGCCCTACATTGGAATTTTTAACCCACCACCACGCCTTAAGATCTGCCCAGTGACACCTTCTCCAGCCAGGTGGCTACAGATCCAAACTACGAACTAATAAAACTCTGAATATTGGGGGCCATTTCTTCAAACTATCAATCATAACCATGCAAGCATGAGAACCTGAGTTCAGATCCCCAGCACCCATGTCAATACCAGGTAGGCATGGTGACCTGCCTGTATACCAGTACTCAACAGGAAGAGACAAGATCCCTAAGCCTAGCTGGCTAGTTACATTAGCTGAACATGTAAGCTCTGGGTTCAAATGAGAGGCCTGTGTCATAAAGTGGAGAGTAATTAAAGAAGATTCTCAAGGGCTGCAGAGATGGCTCAGCAGTGAAGGTGCTGCAAAACCTAAGGTCTTGGGTTCAATTCCCCAGGACCCACATAAAG
The DNA here is from genome assembly GCF_020740685.1 of Jaculus jaculus. Lineage (NCBI taxonomy): Eukaryota > Metazoa > Chordata > Mammalia > Rodentia > Dipodidae > Jaculus > Jaculus jaculus. The sequence continues at coordinate 7,150,389 of NC_059115.1, read as the reverse complement.
CCAAGATGTACAAAATGGCAAATGCATCTAGAGTTCATTTATAGGGGATGAAGGCCCTGGCATGCCCTTTCTGTGTCTGTCTCTCTGCTTGCAAATAAACAAATAATATATGTATGTATGTATACACACATACAATTAAAATCAATCTGACCTCCATGTGCACATACACGTGAACCAGCACACACATATGCACCCACACATGCAAAAAAAGGTTACATTAAAAAAAAATTAGCAGGTCAGCCTGGGCTAGAGAGAGACACTACCTTGAAAAACAAAACAAAACAAAACAAAAATTAGTAACTTGGGCATAGTGGTGCACACCTTTAATCCTAGCCTGCGCGGTTGAAATGAGGTGGGCTTCTTCCTCTCATAATCAGCAAAGCAACATGACTGTGAGCAGAGCGACGGCCGTGCGGAGGAGAGCGCCGCAAGAGCCCTTCAGATGGAGCCGAGGGAGACGTGTGCACAGCTCTCCCTGCTCAGCAGCGGCGCCAGGCAATTTGTGAGAGCAGCTCAGCTGCAAGACAGGGGCTCATCTCGTCAACGGCGCTCTGTCCCATCTCAGGGCCCGTGTGCAGACAGGCCTCAAGAGGCTGCAGAGCACCTCTTACTTACAAGAAGGCAATGCTGAGAGCACAGAGCACATGAGACCTAGTCGCTGACCCAGTTTCCACTGGGGTCTTGAGAAGGGACGAGCTGGGAGGTTGTGGCCTGCCCCTCCTGGGAAGCAGACAGAGTGCCTGATGGCTGGCAAGAGAGAGCCACCCAGTTCACCACGGCACATGTCCAAACTAGTCACTCAGCTGCATGCACATGACCCACAGAAGAATGCAGGTACACTGGGACCCTGGGGGCGGGGGGGGTGCTTTTTCAGGCTGGGAAGCAGAGACAAGGCCATATGCTCATGTTCTGGTCCTTCTTCCACCAAGACATGGAGCCTGCATGAGTTCACCCTGGCCTGCTGTGCTGCCTTCCCTGACCCACACCGTCACAGTCACCAAAGCACCTTGCAGACGGCTGCTTCGTGCACGTAAGTCCTGGGGAACTGAACCTGGGTCATCTGGCTTTGCAGGCAAGTGCTTAACCACTAAGCTATCTCCCCAGCCCTAGATGACTTTTTTTTAAAATATTTTTTGTTCATTTTTTATTTATTTATTTGAGAGCGACAGACATAGGGAGAGAGACAGATAGAGGGAGAGAGAGAGAATGGGCACGCCAGGGCTTCCAGCCACTGCAAACGAACTCCAGACGCGCGCGCCCCCTTGTGCATCTGGCCAACGTGGGACCTGGGGAACCGAGCCTCGAACCGGGATTCTTAGGCTTCACAGGCAAGCACTTAACCGCTAAGCCATCTCTCCAGCCCTACATGACTTTTTGATTCAGAGCTCCACAGGGGATCAAAGAGTCAGCTGAACCTGGGTGGTGCTGGTGTACTGGGTCCCAGCCAGAGGGGAGAAGAGGCACCAGGATTAAAGGGACTCTCTGGCTGACCACTGATTGCTCAGAGGACACCTGAAAAAACTGCTCAGTTGGCCACTTACAAAAACCCTGGGCAGAGCTGGTCGTGATGGCACATGCTTATGAAGGTAGCACTTGCAAAACTGTTACTTAGAACCCAGCACCGACAGAACAAAGAGCAAAGTAACGCTGGCAGAGGGCCACCGCTTCCTGAGCCTGTTGCTAACTTCAATAATGGGGGCTAATGCTGCACCGTCAGACGGTCATCCACTTCTCTGTGCGTCAGTTTCCTCACCCACAAAACTGCCATGAGGATGAAGACTGAGCTGTGAGAGCTACAGAGAATGGCTGTCACTACCACGGTTAGTGCCACACCTGGGGCACAGGGCCGCGGACTAGGCCCAGAGCGAGCACGTGGCACCACAGCTGCCCGGGTGACATTCATTCACAGCCCTCTGGTCTTCTACACACGAAGTTTCAACTCAACCTGTATGAAAACAAGACTGGACCCCAACGTGAAAGCTCCCCAATGCCCAAGGACCAGAACGCAAAATCTCTGTTGATGGAGGTGTAAATTAATAGGCTCCAAAGGGACAACGAAGTGGCAATAACTACCAAGTGACCAATCACCACTTTTTTTCTAAAGTGAGGTAGGGGCTCACTCTAGCGAGGCTGACCTGGCACTCACTCTGTAGTTCCAGGCTGGCCTCCAGCTCACAGTGATGCCCCTACCTGTCTCGCCAGCGCTGGGATCAGAGGCGTGCACCACTCTGGGGCACAGCAAGCCCCCTTCCACTAAATGAACCTGCAGCTGCACGTGAACACACGTGCTGGGTCACAGTGTACGAGACAAGGTGACATCCTTCAGCACACCCCGCACAACCAAAGCCCAACACAGCAAGCCGCCGTCTGCTTTGACAGGCTGTGCCACTGCACCACAGTGGACAGGTGTGAAGAAATCACGGGGTGACGCAGAGGCAGGCCCACACAGGACCACGTGCAGACAGGGGAAACAAAAGGTACAGGACGGGTTAGCAGAGCTCACGCAGCCGTGAGGCTGACGCCTGTGAGGATGAACACCCTTACGTGCTGCCCAAACCAAACCCTGCACCTCACCAGCTTTCAGGAACTGTCACACCGGACGAGGGGCGGTGGTCCACATAGCCGGCAGAATGCGGCAGGTGGGGAGGGGGTCCTCCTTAGATCCCCGTGTCTCCATAAAGGCGAACACTCAGAGCACACGTTCACATGCTGGGCTCGTGGGCTGGGGCAAGCAACGACACCAACCTGACAAAGTTGTCAGGAAGCAGGTCAGGACTGACGCCCAGCGAGTCAAGCACATCGTTCCGATTCTGCAGCAGCAACTCGGCATCCTCGCTTTGGGTGTCAGAACCAGGATCGCGCCCTTTATCCGTGCGGAACTTCAGGAGCACTAGGAAAGGTGAAAAGAAAGAAGGTTACAAAAGAGTTCATAGAGCTGGGTGTGGTGGCGTACTCCTTTAATCCCAGCAGTTGGGAGGCAGAGGTAGGAGTACCTCTATGAGTTTGAGGCCAGTCTCAGACTACAGATTGAATTCCAGATCAGCCTGGGCTAGAACAAGACCCTACCTCAAAAAACCAAAACCAAACTCAAACAAAAAACAGTCCTTAGACTGGAGAGATGGTTTGCCAGTTAAGGCACTTGCCTGCAAAGCTAAAGGACCCAAGTATGATTCCCAAGGACCCACATAAGCCAGATCCACAAGGTGGCACATGTGTCTGGAGTTTGTTTGCAGCAGCTGGAGGCCCTGGTGTAGGTAGAATAGATTAATGGGGGTGAAAAGACCCAACGTGAGGTCAGGGGAAGAGACTGAGTAAAGGAAAGGTAGAGGGAGGGCTAATCAAAATCTAAGAAGATATAAATAAGTCTCATGGAAACCTACTTTTTTGGACAATGGAACACTCAGGAGCCATAGATTGTTACTAGAAAATTTTCAGTGCCAGGGATGGGATACCTACCAGTGAGTTGTTGGCTAAGGAAGTCCCTGATGCCCCCCCCCCCCAATATTATAGGCCATTGCTGGGGCCCACCAGGAATAGCTGGTAAGACCCTACTGCTGAAGACTCCACATACTTGGGCTGCAAGGTCACTGAGAAACCCTGCTGGGGCTGAGGTGTAAACTTCTTCCATGTAGACCAGATGACAGAAAGATGAAAGAAGACATTCTGCATGTAGTTCAATGGGAGAAAGAGAAATCACCAGTGAAGATACTAAACAGTGGACACTGCAAGCCTTATACATTGGCCAGACAGGCCAAATGAGCCAATGGGTGCAATAGTGTCGTATTTGTCATGGTAGAAACCAACTGCCCTCTAATTGGCCTGGAGGCCTGCTCCATGGGAGGGAATACATCCCTGATACTGAAAATCTACAACAGATGTAGTCATGAGAGCTAAGGGTGTAATGTCTGCTGCTGTCTGACTAAATGTATATACTATGCTCATCAAACTGTGCCCAGTAAGCACTTCTCTTAATGTTCATACCATATATTAATGCTACTCTCACTTTTGGCTAGAGAACCTTCTCTTTTCAGATGGCAGTGACCTTGGGATGATTCAGAAGGCACCATGGTGCTGGAAAGAAGTCACAGAGGAGTGCTTAGTACTGTGATATCTCTATCACACCTTCCAAGGTTCAGGGTCCATTGTGAAAGAGGTGGCGGAAAGAATGTAAGAGCCAAAGGAAGGGTAGGACTCCTTACAACGTGCTCCTCCAGACACAAAATGGCCTGGATATCCATGACCTCACTGTGCCTGACACTACCTACACAAGACCATCATAATAGGAGGAAAAGATCATGACATCAAAATAAAAGAGACACTGATTGAGATGGGTAGGGGATATGATGGAGAATGGAATTTCAAAGGGGAAAGTGAGGGGGGGGTATTACCATGGGATATTGTTTACAATTATGGAAGTTGTCAAAAAGAAAAAGAAAAAGAAAAAAAAACTCTGAACTGGGCTGTTTCACACCTGTAATCACAGTCACTATTTAAAGGCATAGCAGGCAGACTGCCATGAGTTCAGGAGAGCCTGGGCTACAGCATGAGACCCCGTGTCAAACAAAAACTCTGGAACTGGACTACCTAGTTCAAAACTTGACTCTTTTTTTCTTTTCAAAATTTTTTTAATTAACAACTTCCATGATTATAAACAATATCCCATGGTAATACCCTCCTTCCCCAAAACTTGATTCTTGCCACCTACAAGTTGTGTAACCTTGGACAAATTGTTTAAACTCTCTGACTCAGTCCTCTTATCAGCAAAATGGAATAAATAAGAACCTGCCTCAAAAAATAAGAATTTTAAGTATTTATTTGCAAGGAGAGAGAAAGAGAGACTATGGGCATGCCAGGGCCACCTGCCATTGCATACAAATTACAAACGTACGTGCCATTTGTGCGTCTGGCTTTACAAGGGTACTGGGGAATCAAACCCAGACTGTCAGCCTTGTCAGCAGGCACGTTAAGCACTGAGACTGCCCATGCTTCTCATTTATCCGACAAGCAGTCAGACCACTGATAACTACAAGCGCAAATGAACTTACGAGAGCATGCCAGGCGCCTGCCTCAGCTGCAGGGCGCTGTCAGTATCGGTAAGGCTTCCCACAGGAGGCACATGTGAGCCAAGTGTGTGCATGAGGAAGCCACTGAGGAAGGGAAGGTCGGATTATGACCAGGAGGAGAGGTGGGGGGGGGGGGAGGAGGCCTGCATGTCAGGCATCTGTTCAAAGGGCTGCTTTGGCCGGACAGACCAGCCAAACAGACTCATCTGAGGGGCAAGCCATTACAAACAAAACCTCCTTCATTAATGCAGACCACAGCACCCCTTTAGTCCCAGCATTCGGGAGGCAGAAGTAGAAGGATCACCTTGAGTTCAAGACCACCCTGAGACTACATAGTGAGTTCCAGGTCAGCCTGGGCTAGAGAGAGACCCCACCTCGAAAAACCACACAAGCAACCAACCAACAAAATAAGACCATGCCAACCTCCAGGAACGCATGTGTAATTTCGGCTGTTACCCAAGGGAAAGAATCTCACGATGGCCTAGAGCCACGGCTACTGTGTAAGGAGAGCCCAACCAACACGGCTCGACATTTCAGCGTGCACACTGACGGGGCGTAACGTGAGCCTAACACAAGCACCTTCTGCTGCCACTAAACTTGTCTCTCACATCGCCTGTGCTGAGTGTGCTCCTGAAGGCCGAGTGACTGACTGACCACTGGCCTCGGTCTCCTCCCTACAGGTGATGCCTGTTTCCACATATTACACAGGATAATTCAGAGAGGACAGAGAGACGTGGATTGGCTTCTAGACCCAAGCCTGGGTGGTCTAGACACTACTTTACATAAGGACATGAGGCTTTAAGTTTGTTAATACGTATGTTCAGTTAAGCCATAGTATCTGCAGACTAAAAGTTCATTTACTTGGTGAATCACATTATTGGACAAGGAGCTCATCCCTAAAAATTAGGGTAGTCTGAAAAGTCAAGCAGTTTGAAGTTGCTGAGGCTCTTCTGACAGTTGAGTATTTGGAACATGCACCACACTAAGCCAGCAAGCGAGACCAGGCTCAACAGAGTCGCTGGCCACTGCAAGAGAACTTCGGATGTATGCGCCACCTTGTGCATCTGGCTTATGTGTGTACAGAGGAATCAAACCCAGGTCCTTGGGCTTCACAGGCAAGTGCCTTAACCACTAAACCACCTCTCCACCCTCCGCTTCTATTTTTTAATAGATATACTGAGAAGGAAAGACACCCTGGCTGCAAATGAACTCAGGATGCATGCATCACTTTGTGTATCTGGCTTTATGTAGGTACCGGGGAACTGAACCTGGGCAGGTAGGTTACACAAGTGTCTTTAACTGCTGAGGCATATTTCCTTAACCCTGTTCTTCGATTCTTTTTTATTAAAGGTAGGGTCTCACTCTATCTATGTACTATGTAGTCTCAGGGTGGCCTCAAACTAACGACAATCCTCCTACCTCTGCCTCCCGAGTGCTGGGATACAGGTGTGTGTGCGCCACCACGCCCAGCCACAAAGAGAATGGGCACAGCCAGGCCTTCAGTCACTGTAAATAAATACATAAGAGCCACTTTGTACATCTTGCTTTACATGGGAACTGAACTCAGGTGCTGAGCCACCTCTCCAACGCCTGTTCTTTGTTTTAAAGACTGACAAACAGGCTTACAAAGTCTGCTGACCTGGGTTCAAGTCATCACCCAGCCACCTAAGTCAGATGGGCATTTGTTTTAGATGGCCAGAGACTCTGGCATGTACATGTACACACACAGATGTACAAAAATAAGTGAAATTTAATTTAAAATAAAGACTGGGCTGGAGAGATGGCTTAGTGGTTAAGGCACTTGCCTGTGAAACCTAAGGACCCAGATTCAATTCTGCAGTACCCACATAAGCCAGGTGGTACATGCACATGGAGTTCATTTGCAGTGGCTGGAGGCCACTTCCTCTCTCTTCCCTTCCCTTCCCTCAACAACAACAAAAAAACAAAAAGGCACCTGGTGTGGTGGTGCACGCCTTTAATCCCAGCACAGGCAGAGGGCGGAGGACTGCTGTGCGTTTGTGGTCACACTGATACTACCTAGTGAATTCCAGGCCACTCTGAGCTACAGTGAGACCCTACCTCACAAAACCAAACCAAACCAAACCAAAACGGTCCTTCCACCCTCCCCCCACCCCCAGGGAGGGTCTCACTCTCTGAGTTCGAGGCCAGCCTCAGACTACACAGTGAATTAATTCCAGGTCAGCCTGGGCTAGAATGAGAGCCTACCTCGAAAAACTGAGGGGGAAAAAAGCAGCTGAGAGCTACTGGTCACAGTACTGGCTCTGTCAGGTACCATGCTGAGCACCCAGGAGGTGGCACTTTGCAGGAGGAAACTCTAGGTGAGGGATGCGAAGGGACTGTGCGCTGCAGTCACTGACAGTGCTGGAGCAGGACTGTGGAGGAATCTGCATCAAGGATGCCAAGTGGTCTGGCTCTGCTCAACCCTGAGGTAGGGGTGGGGCTGGGGTACTGGAGTTGGATCACATTTTGTAGATGCATTTTCCAGATGGGTCCTGGAAGCTCACAAAGGGGCCATTCAGTGCAAGCTAGGCGACCAGAGGGCAGGCAGTGAAAGCAGGGGTCATGCAGAACCTTGCCCATCAGTCTTCTGAGAATAAAACCAGCTTTATCCAGAGAGAAGTAAGATGGCACTCAGAGTGAAGGCAGCTGGGAGTGGGACCCGGGCCTGCTGCTGATGCGGTCTGCCCGGACGAGGGGCGGCAGGCAGGCACCGAGCACATACCTCACCGACCACATCTAAAGTGCTCTCAGGGCCACTGGGAAGGGGGCCAGCAGCTAGGCCACTTATTTGCAGTAGAGCAAACAGAAGCTGTCTTTCTCACTCTTTCTCGAATGTCAGTACTCCGGTTAGCAGGGGTGGAGGGACGGGAAGAGTCCCATGTTCTAGAAAGGCAGCAGCCTTAGGAGTGACCCCGGCCCCTGACAAGTCCTTGCTTATTAAATTCTCTCTTTGTTCTGCTTTCTGCTGCTCCTAAACATCCAGCCACACACACAAATGGCTGTTGACTCTGCGTTTCTGAGGAGCAACTCCCCACCAGTTTGCAGATTATAAACCCATTCTGTTCAGATCAAACACTGTCAGGGACAGAGGCCACTCTGCCAAAAGATGACTCACTGGATCCTATCAAAACAGTGCATGTAAAATTAGAGCTCCAAACTCGATTAACTTCATCTGAACCTTTTCATTAAGTCAGGCTGCTCAAGTCCAAAGGGCTGACATCCATCGCTGGAGACGATGGGGCAGTGTCTCTCTGAAGCTCAGGACTGGCTAGTAGAATGGAAAAGGCAAACATGGGAAGAGAAAACAAGCCCCTTTTCCTGTATTTCAAAAGAAAGCTGTGTATGTGAACCATGACACCCCCAACAGAGTATCAGACTAATGGGTGGTAATGGGGGACAAACAGGACAACTGTCACCAGTCCAAGGCCAGCCTGGGCTACCAAGCCACACCTTGACTAAAAAACAAAAATAAACCAGGTGTGGTGGAGCAAGCCTTTAATCACAGCACTTGGGAGGCAGAGGTAGGAGGATCGCCATGAGTTCAAGGCCATCCTGAGACTACACAGTGGACTTCAGGTCACTGTGGGCTACAGCAAGGACCTACCTTGAAAAACCACAAAAAAGGACTAAAAATAAATTAAAAAATAAAATATTGTTATTACAGGGGCTAGGGATGTAACTCAAAGAGAGAATTTATCTAGCATGTGCAGGCCTTGGGTTCCATACCCAGTGGCAAAAAACAAAACCAATCTACCAAAACTGTGGTTATATTCAATGCCATCACAAAGGCCACTAAAATCAGAACGTGTGCACACACACACACGTATTCTGACAAGAAGAAAATGAAGCTCACATTGAGGAGCGGAGGAGCTGAACTTATATCAAAACCTCATTTGTCTGACTGATGTTTGAGGTTTTTCTGGCCAGACAGTGTGGCCCCGTCTTCCCAGCTCTCCCTCTAATGTAGACTCCTCTACCCCAAGCTGGCTCACTTAGGACTCATTGCCTCTGGGGACAATCTGGAAATGTGCCCTATTATGGTTACACACACTACTTTTTAAAAAGAACTTTTAAGTTAAAAAATATATATTATTTGCAAACAGAGTGTGTGTGAGAGAGAGAGAGAATGGGCATATCAGGGTCTGTAGCCACTGCAAATGAACTCCAGACATATGTGCCTCTTGTGCATCTGGTTTACGTGGGTCCTGGGGAACTGAACCTGGGTCCTTTGGCTTCGCAGACAAACATCTTAACCACTAAGCCATCTCTCCAGCCCTAGTTACAGACACTTTTTAGGAAAACGCCAGGTTTAGTAATACTCAGATATTAGGTTTTCTTCATTTTGGGGTGTTTCCCCTCCCCCTTCCTCCACTTACGCTGACCTAACTAGTCTCAAACTCTGAATCAACGGTGACCTTCCTACCTAAGCCACCTAAGTGTTGGGTCAACCAGGGTGCATCACCGTGTCATTCATTCATAATTCCTGCCCCTTAGCAGTTTTCAGATAGCACCCCACATGGAGACCAGGGTGGGCTGGAATTCCTGAGGCTAACAAACTGGGATTACAAAACTATGCTGTCACCAAACCTACCCACAGATAAGCAAAATTCTAGGCGTGACACTGAGTGGGTTCAGTTACCACATACTCAGTGCTAACAGTGCTGAGGTTAATGCTGGGGAGCCAAAGGGCCACTGACTCTCCAAGTATCCACGAGGGCAATCACTGAAAACCTGCAGTAAGTCTGACCCAGCCATGGGGAGAGCCAGGGGTGTTCTCCTTGGCAGCCACTCTCCTCCTGCTGGCAGAAGCACATTGGTCCTGTTTCTAAATCTAGGCTAATTCACACCTCCTCGGTGCCAACAGTGACCCAGGGAAGAGCTACAGAGCTGGAGTCCCTATTTCCCACTAACAGTGATGTTAGAGAAGTAACAAGAAACCTGAGCACTTTCTGGAAAAATAGGAACCCTGGGCTGAAGAGATGGACCAGCAGCTAAACAAAGGCTCTTAAAAAAAAGCCTGCCCACCCTGGTTCAATTCCCCAGTACCCACATAAAGCCAGACGTGTCTGGAGTTCATCTGCAGTGACAAGAGGCCCGGGTATGCTCTGCTACTCTCTGTCTCCTGTCACGCCAGGGCCTCCAGCCACCGCAAACAAACTCCAGACACATGCATGCTCTTGTGCATCGGGCTTATGTGGGTCCTGGGGAGTGGAACCTGGGTCCTTTGACTTTGCAGGCAAGCAAATTAACTGCTAAGCCATCTCTCCAGCCCAAAAATGTTTTCAAAAGTGGGAATCCTAAGAACACTTAGTTGAGAGGTTTAAGGATTGAAGGAACAAATATGTGCAAAGTACGTAGGACAGTGCCCAGTGCAGCGGTCCTCAGTCACTACTGCCTGTCACTCCTCTCACACGCACGGCGCACCAGCCCAGCCCCCACACCCCCACGAGCAGTCAGCATGTGTCACCGAGCAAGCAGCCCACGCTGGAAGCACTCATTTCCCGGTACCCGCAGGCTCAATGCTTTACGCTTTCCTCTTCCTTGCCAATCCTCCTCTTCTCTTCCTTCTTTGGGTTGTTGCATTGTTCTGTTTTAAGGCAGGTTTTCCTTCTAGTCCAGGCTGACCTAAACTCATTCTGTAGCCCCAGGCTGGCCTTGAACTCAAAGTGACCTCTGACCTCAGCCTCCCGACTGGCATCCACCACCACACCTAGCTTGAATATTTTTATTTTTCAAGGTAGGGTCTCACTCTAGCTCAAGCTGACCTGGAATTCACTATGTAGTCTCAGTGTGGCCTCAAACTCATGGTGATCCTCCTACCTCTGCCCCCCAAGTGCTGGGACTAAAGATGTGTGAAACACTTTTGTTTTTTTCTTTTTTGTTCTTTTAAGTTTTCAAAATATTTATTTACAAGAGGAAGAAGGAAGGGAGGGAGGGAGAGAAAGGGAGGAAAGGAAAACAGGTGCACCAAGTCCTCTTGTGCTGCAAATGAATCCCAGATGCATGCACAACTTTATGCATTTGGCTTTATGTGGGCACTGGAGAACTGAACCCAGACCATCAAGCTTTGTAAGCAAGCACTTTAACCACTGAGCCATCATTTCCTCCAGCCCGAAGACCTACTTTTGCCCTTGAGTAAACCAAGAGCCCATGGTTCTTTTTGAGCTCCAATTCCTCCCTCCACCCCAAAGTAGGATCTCAATCTAGTCCAAGATGAAATGGAACTCACTATATAATCTCAGGCTGGCCTCACTTGGAACTCCAGACATTCGCACCACTGAGTAAGCATGTGTGGCATTGCGTACTTGTGTTGCATTGTGTGTCTGGCTTATGTGGGCCCTGCAGAGTCGAAGGTGAGTCCCTAGGCTTCTCAAGCAAGTGCCTTAACTGCTAAGCTGTCTCTCTAGTCCCTGAGCTCCGATTCTTGCCCATTTGCTATGGCTTAGATAAGTGTTCCCCAAATGCTCAGCCTGTACTCCAAGAGGTCTTTAGGTTACTGAAGGGGCACTGTGGTAGTCTGCATGTCTGCCCCAAATACTGAGGTGTTTCATTAAAAATGAGCTTGTGAGCCGGATGTGGTGGCACATGCCTTTAATCACACACTCAGGAGGCAGAGGTAAGATTGCCGTGAGTTTGAGGACCCCCTCAGACTATATAGTGAATTACAAGTCAGGCTGAGCTAGAGTGAAACCTACCTTGAAAAACCAAACTAAAACTAAAACTAAAAAAAAAGAAAGGCTCCTACATTGAGTTTGTTTGCAGTGGCTAAAGATCCTTGCGTGCCCATCCCCACCCCCCAATGAATAAAAAAAGTGCAGCCAACTAAAGGTATGGGAACAACAGTTGGAGCTCCGTGGTTCTTGCTTGCTGGCTGTTGGTGGTGTCTCCCTGCCTGGGTTCATGAAAGGGAGCCAGCTTCTTTCGCCACTGGGACTTCATAAGCCTGAAATAAACCCCTTCGACCCATAAGCTGTGTGTACTAGGATGTCTGTCCCAGCACCGAGTTGCTGACTGCAGTACGTACCATGAAGTGATTATGGGGTTCCAGTCTCTTCCTCTTGCTTCCTTTTGATTCACTATGGGGGAAAAGCTTTCCTCTGCTACCTACTTCTATCATAAGGTCTTGAGGCTGGCCTGAAATCAAGAGCAGCAACCAATCACAACTGGAAACACCCACAACTGTGAGCCAAAATGAACCTGCCCCTTTTTTTTGTTCATTCAAGGCAGGGTCTCACTCTGGCCCAGGCTGACCTGGAATTCACTATGGAGTCTCAGGCTGGCTTCAAACTCACAGCAATCTTCCTACCTCTGCCTCCCAAGTGCTGGGTTTAAAGATGTGCGCCATCATGCCCAGCTCTTTTCTTTCCTCTCCTTCTTTCCTTACAGACAAGGTCTTGCTACATATGTAGCCCTTGCTGGCGAGGAACTTATGTCGATCCCACATTAACAATGATCCTCCTGCCTCAATCTCCCAAATGCCGAGTGACAGACGTGCAGTGTGCCACCACACAGGTAGTGCTCACGCTGGTGGGAGCTAGCACAGCCCCCTGCATCCTGTCAGTCACTTGGGCAGGGGCCTCATGACCAACCTGCTCCAAACAGACAAAGACACCATCTCTCGTTTGTTTGAATCTGCCTCTTCTGAGCAATTCTGAGACAGCCACAAGAACGTTGTTGATGGAGCAAGAAGGGTACCAATTCTCAGAAATGGCCTCAAAACAAGATGCCATTTTTTGCCTATCAAATTAGGCGGTGATTACTCAAGCAAAGGCAGATGGACTTGCACCGTCCCCCAGTGCTGGCAGAGCAGGATTACTTGGTGAACTACATGAAAATGTGGTATTAAAGAACAATTTTTTTTAAAAGAAAAATAGCAAGATTGACTCCAAATACAAATTTTTTTTTTTTAACAAAAGGTCATGGCCTTTAGCCAGTGAATGAAGTACGTACAAATGTTTACTATATTACAGAAAATCTGAAAATAATGTAACTTAGCAAAAGAATGGCTAACTGTAACATACCAACAGAGGCAGCATCTAAAATGTTTAAGCAGAATTTTTAGTCACATCAATTTCACCACCTGGGTTAAACAAAACACATGTCTAACATCCTATAAAGAGAATAACCTCCCCCATGTTGTGGTGGTGTGATTCAGATGTTCCCCCATAAATTTAGGTGTTCTGAATTCTAGGTCCTCAGCTGGTGGCCATTTGGGAACTGAAACCTCCTGGAGGCGGTGCATTGTTGGGGTGGGCTTTTGGGTGTTAGAGCCAGCTTCCCCTTGCCAGTGCTTGACACATTTGCTACTGTTGTACATCTGCTGCTGGGCAGGAGGTGATGTCCACCCTTTGCTCATGCCATCATGGAGCTTCCCCTCAAGTCTGTAAGCAAAATAAACCCCCTTTCCCACAAGTTGCTCTTGGTCTGTGTTTTCTGCCAGCAATGTGAACCTGACTGCAACACACATGAAAAAGTCAATAGGATGTCATGAGCTGGGCGCAACTGCTATCACCCTCACTTTCCTGAGGGTTAGGAGAGGCTCATACATAGCACGGTGAACTCTGAATTAACTATTCCTAAACTGTACACTCTACTATCACCTTGGGAAGAGACAAAACAGAAAAATACTAGTTAAAAATAGCCTAAAAGAGCCTAGCGTGGTGGCGCATACCTTTAATTCCAGCACTCAAAAGGCAGAGTAAAAGGACTGCTATGAGTTCCTGGTTAGCCTGAACTAGAGTGAGACTCTGCCTTGAAAATACAAAACAAACAAAAAACAACTGGGGCTGGAGAGATGGCTTAGTGGTTAAGGTGCTTGCCTATGAAGCCCAAGGACCCAGATTTGATTCCCCAATAACCATGTAAAAACAGATGCACAAGGTGGCTCGTGTCTGGAGTTCATTTGCAGTGGTTCAAGGCCCTAGCATGCACATTCTTTCACCTCTCTTTCTCAAATAAATAAATGAATTTTATTTTTTTAAAGATATATTTTGGGCTGGAGAAACGGCTTAGCGGCTAAGCGCTTGCCTGTGAAGCCTAAGGACCCCGGTTCAAGGCTTGATTCCCCAGGACCCACGTTAGCCAGATGCACAAGGGAGCGCAAGTATCTGGAATTCGTCTGCAGTGGCTGGAGGCCCTGGCTCGCTCGCTCTCTCTCTCTCTCTCTCTCTCTCTCTCTCTCTCTCTCTCTGCCTCTTTGTCTGTCGCTCTCAAATAAGTAAATAAAAATAAACCAAAAAAAATTTAAAATAAAAAAATAAAGATATATTTTGTTTTTAGCTGGGCGTGGTGGCACACCTCTTTTAATTCCAGCACTCATGAGGCAGAAGTAGGATTGCTGTTAGTCTGAGGCCACCCTGAGGCTACATAGTGAATTCCAGGTCAGTTTGAACTACAGTGAGACCTTACTTGGAAACCTCCCCGACCCCAGAAAATTTTTTTTTTTTTTTAGCCAGGCATGGTGGCACAAATCCCAGCACTCAGGAGGCAGAGGTAGGAGGATCGCCATGAGTTCGAGGCCACCCTGAGACTACATAGTGAATTCCAGGTCAGCCTTGACTAGAGTGAAACCCTACCTTGAAAAACAAAACAAAAAAAAAAAAAAAAACAAACACAAAAAACAACCAACAACAAACAAACAAAAATCCCATCAAGCCAGTTGTGGTGGTACCTCACTCAATAAAAGAATAAAAGTAGAGGCCAGCCTGGGATACAAAGTGAATTCTAGATCAACCTAAGCTAGAGTGAGACCCTGAGAACAGTTCCAAAAAAAAAATTACTTCAAGTGATTTGGTACCCCCACTTCGGATCCTATGAATTTAAAACAATGCAAGCCTCCCACTGACACTATAATCCTAGCAAAATACTCAATTCTTTACATAAAAAATGTCAAATGATCCCTGAGTTTGAACCTTACCTTTAATAGGGACACTTTCTATGGTATAAAAGACCACAATTTATGGGAAAAAGAAAACAAAACAAATCACAAAGCCTCTCCACTGCAGAGGCTAACTATGAAGAGGGCAGTGTGCGTCCCATGGGCCCTGTCTGCCATGGCCTTTCATCTCCAGCTTTGCTGGCCGCACCCTCGAGTCACACAGCTCTCCTGACAGCCCTCTACATTCACACCCACCCTGCCGGTCACAAGCAACAGGGAAAGAGGGTCTTTTCTCCAGCCCAGCACTTGAGCAGCACATGACCTTGACTCTGGGCATCTGCTGCTCTCTGCCAACCACCCTTGAGAGAGAAGATGGCACAGGACATTCCCGTGACTGTTGTCTGACAGAGAAAAGATGTGAGGCTCTAACAAGATTTGCAGCTGGGCCTTTGGGCCCATGAACAGCTCAAACACAGACAGATGCCAAGAGTAGGGGTGGGAGACATGGGCCTGCAAAGGGGGGAAAAAAGGCAGGTTGATGACAGTGTGGCTCATTATTGTAATTTGATCTTCATGGGTCTCAGTTTCCCACCTGCAAAAGCGTAAAAACTACAAGACTTCAGGGACCATATCAAGTTCACATAAAGTAGTAATCGTAACTAACAGTAGGTGGTTTACTTTTCTTTCCTTTCCTTTCCTTCTCCCCCATCCGCGGAGGTAGGCTCCCATTTTAGCCAAAGCTAACGTGGCACTCACTTGGTAGTCCCAGGCTGACCCTGAACGATGAAAGGCGATGAAAGGCGAGCGCCACTATGCGCAGCGCGTCCAGCACTAGTACTGCCACCAACCAAAGTCTGGCTGCACTTCAGAGGTGACACTGGGGGACGCAAGCTTGGGTGAGTTTTTACTCTAACACCTCTTGAGTTTGGGGACCCTGGACAAATGACTTAGTCTCCCAACACTCAATTTCTTTGCCTAAAAATGGAGTAAGACTTGATCTTACGTTAGTGTTGTAAAGGTTGAACGGGGTCACAATGCTTACGCAGCGTGTAAGCAGTAAGCACTGGCATGTAGAGCGCTGGCCTGGCCGCATGAAGCAGGGAGCTGACGACAAAGTGCCCTCTCACCAGGTGGCAGCTGCTGACGGCTGGGCAGCAGTACCCGACGCTCCCGGTGACCTCTGCCTTCCCTTCCTTCTCCTGCCCGCACGTGGGCCTTCTTCTGCATAGCTGCAGTCGCTCGTCCACTGACACACAGACACAGGCAGGCACAAACATCCACCACAGCTTAGCATTTCTAAACACCTGTGGTCATGACAGCAGCCGATCACCAAGTGTCAGCAGCCACCCCACTACCAGAAACCATCTCCCTGTGGCTGTGTGCTCCTCAGCAGCTCTTGTCATTGTTGGACAACTGCTGACCCCCACTGGGGAGCACCACAGTCAAACTGGCATGGCTGCCTGCTGGCGGCCTGGTTGGCAAAGGTTACCAATTCTGACATATGTTTCCTCTAAAGAGGACCAGACACTAAAGCAAGGATGTAGAAATATCATTGAAAAAAATCATAAAAAGCCAGGTGGAGTGGCATACACCTTTAATCCCACCACTCGGGAGGCAAAGGTAGGAGGATCACTTTGAGTTCAAGACCACCCTGAGACTACATAGTGAATTCCAGGTCAGCCTGGGCTAGAGTGAAACCCTACCTTGAAAAAACAAAACAGGGCTGGAGAGATGGCTTAGCGGTTAAGCGCTTGCCTGAGAAGCCTAAGGACCCTGGTTCGAGGCTCGATTCCCTAGGACCCACGTTAGCCAGATGCACAAGGGGACGCATGCGTTTGGAGTTCGTTTACAGTGGCTGGAGGTGCTGGTGTGCCCATTCTCTGTCTCTCTATCTGCATCTTTCTCTCTGTGTCTGTTGCTCTCAAATAAATAAAAATAAACAAAAAAATTAAAAAGAAAAAACAAAACAAAAAAAAGGGCTGGAAAGATGGCTTAGTATTTAAGGCACTTGCCTACGGACACTAAAGACCCAGGTTCAATTCCCCAGTAACCATTAAAGCCAGATGCACAAGGTGGAACATACATCTGGAGTTATTTTTCAGTGGCTAGAGACTGTGGTGTGCCCATTTTCTCCCCCCCCCCAACTCTCTCTCACTGTCTCTTTCTCTTGAAAGAAAGAGTTAAAAAAAAAATTTAAAGTTGGGCATGGCGGCACACACCTTTAAGCCCAGCACACCGGGAGGCAGAGGCAAGAGGATGACTGTGAGTTCGAGAGCACCCTGAGACGACAGAGGAAATTGCAGGTCGGCCTGGGCTAGAGCGATACCCTATTTTGGAAAACAAAAACAAACAAACAAAAATTAAAATAAAACAATTTTATGACACTTTCTCATTGCCATTGTGACAGGAGAAAAAGAGGCCATGAAATGTGACAGGACATGCTCATAAGCAGAGTTTATAGCAGAACTTGGATCTGAACTTCTTTTTCTTTTTAGTATTTTTATTCTTATTTATCTGACAGAGAAAGAGGGAGAGAGAATGAGAGCACCAGGGCTTCCAGCCATTACAAATGAACTCCAGATGCATGCATCTGACTAACATGGGTCCTGGGGAATCAAACCTGGGTCCTTTGGCTTTGCAGGCAAACACCTTAAGCAGCAAGGCAACCTCCAGCCCAGAACTACTATTTTTTTTTTAATTTTTTTATTTATTTATTTGAGAGCGACAGACACAGATAGAAAGACAGATAGAGGGAGAGAGAGAATGGGCGTGCCAGGGCTTCTAGCCTCTGCAAACGAACTCCAGACGTGTGCGCCCCCTTGTGCATCTGGCTAACGTGGGACCTGGGGAACCGAGCCTCGAACCGGGGTCCTTAGGCTTCACAGGCAAGCGCTTAACCGCTAAGCCATCTCTCCAGCCCTATTTTTTTTTTTTTTTTAACTCAAATGACCTCAAAGATTCTATGGTAAGGAGACTGAAAAGGTTTTATGGGGAGAACATATTTGTGAACTCCAAGCTTAATTGACTACATATAGGAACTAAGCACAATTAACTGCCGTAGAAAAGATACTAATCTCAGGCCAGGCACAATGGCGCACACCTTAATTCCACCCAGCACTCGGAAGGACGAGGCAGGAGGATCGCCGTGAGTTCGTTTGAGGCCACTCTGAGACTACTTAGTGAATTCAAGGTCGGCCTAAGATAGTGAGACCCTACCTTAAAAAACCAAAAAGCAAGATACTAATTTTGTAATTTCAGGGATGGATAGATAGATGATTTAGGGGTTAAGGTGCTTGCTTACCTCCAAAGCCAAAGGACCCAGGTTCGCTTCCCCACACCCACGTAAAGTAAAGCCAGATGCTCAAGGGTTGTCTGGAGTTCATCTGCAGTGGCTAGAAGCCCTGGCTCACCCATTCTCTATCTGGCTCTTTCTCTCAAAAAAATAAATACCCAGGCATGGTGGCGCATGTCTTTAATCCCAGTACTTGGGAGGCAGAGGTAGGAGGATCACTGTGAGTTTGAGGGCACTCTGAGACTACATACTGAGTTCCAGGTCAGCCTGGGCTAGAGTGAGACCCTACCTTGAAAAACCAAAAATAAATGCACATGCCTGCAAAGCCTAAGTACCCATGTTTAACTCTCCAGATCCCACATAAACCAGACATACAAAGGTGAGGCAAGTGCAAAGTTGCACATGCCCACAAGGTGGCATAAGCTCTGGAGTTCGAATACAGTAGCTGAGGCCCTGGCACTCCAATTCTCTGTCACTCTCTAATAGCGGTACCCAGCCTGGCAGGCCTTGCCATCTTCCAACCAAGCTACAAGCTCTCAGTCATCCACAAATGTCTGCGTGTGGGCAGCCTTAGGAGATTAGTAGTCCTTTACATGGGCTAAGCACAGTCCTGAACTTAGACATGGATGCATTTCTTGGCTTGTGGGAAAGGCCAAGAGCCAATGACACAAATTAGCCTTTCTACACAGCTTCATAAGGGCCAGAAATAAACAAATGTAGCCACAGCCTTCAGTTAACTACCACTTACCAAGCCTCACTGTATAGGGCTGTGAAGGACAGTCCAGAAGAGAGCTATGCAACACTGAGACATCTCTATCACTCCTTCTAAGGCTCAGGGTCCATTGCGGAAGAGGTAGTGGGAAGAGTGTAAGAGACAAAGGAACGGTAGGACTGCTTACAATGCACTCTTCCAGACACAGAATGGCCTGGATATCCATGACCTTGCAGTGCCTGACACTTGTAATAGGAAGAAAAAACGGTAACATCAAAATAAAAGACAGACTTAAGACGGGCATGGTAATGCATGCCTTTAATCCCAGCACTCGGGAGGCAGAGGTTGGAGGAACGCTGTGAGACGCTGGAGTTTGCTATGAGACTGCACAGTGAATTCCAAGTCCGCCTAAGCTAGAGTGAGACCCACCTTGAAAAACAAAACAAAAATGACTGGTTGAGAGTGGGAGAGATATTCCAGGCCAGCCTGGGCTACAGCCAAGACTCAACCTCAAAAAACTAATAATAATAATAATTTTTTAAAAAGAGAGGTGTGGGGCTAGAGGGTTGGTTTAGTGGTCAAGGCATTTGCCTAGAAAGCCGTAGGATACCAGTTCAACTCTCCAGGACCCATGTAAACCAGATGCACAAGGCACATGCACCTGGAGTTTGTTTGCGGTGGCAACAGGCCCTGGTCCACCCATTCTTTCTCTCTCTCAAATAAATAAGTAAAATATGTAATTTTTTAAGAAGGTGCTATACATGGTCACATGCACACACACACATATATGTGATACGTGTGTGGATGTTTGCATTGGAAGCCAAAGCCTCACATTAGGTGCCTTCCTAAAATCATTCTCCAACATAAGCTTTCAAGACAGTGTCTCTCTGAGATTACAGGTATGAAGATGTCGCACCGAGCACTTTACATGGGCACTGCTGGGGACCAGAACTCAGGTCCACATCCTTGTGCTTGGGTTTGAGGAGCCCTCACTCACCACTGAGCAGCCTGTCCCTATATCCTGGTTAGCTCCGGAACACAGGGTGCTGTGGCATGGGAGGAAGGAACCCTAACCCAGATGCCAGGAGCTGAGGACACAGGCCAAGAAATAGAAATGCGTGGCGAATGGGTTACAGGTGTCTGGTGGAGAGAGTTCAATTGTGGTGCTGGTCGAGGGCTCCAGGAGAGCAGGAGGAAGGAAGGAAGACAAGGCCAGCAGGCCCCAGAAGGAGGCCAGGGCAGCCCTCAAGTTGACCTACATTCTGAATCAAAGGGAATTATGGGGTAGGAGGCACGGCCCAGGCAGAGGGCTTGCCTGGAATCCAAAGGGCTACAGTTGTGGCAAAACAAAAGGCTTCGAACAGGTTGGGTTTCAAGGTGGGTCAGAGGCGATCTGACTGCACAGCCCAGCCAGGAGGCTGGCATGGTGACCTTCTAATGAGGGGCCTGAGTGGGAGGGAGGGGCTCATACATGACCAACTCCAGCTTTATTCACATAAAACTAATACTGGACGCCAGGCGTGGTGGCGCACGCCTTTAATCCCAGCACTCAGGAGGCAGAGGTAGGAGAATCACCATGAGTTCAATGCCACCCTGAGACCAGATAGTGAATTCCAGGTCAGCCTGAGCTAGAGACCCTACTTCGAAAAATCAAACCACCTTATACTGGGGCTGGAGAAATGTCTTAGTGGTTAATGTGCTTGCCTGAAAAATCGAAGGACTTAAGTTTGATTCCCATGCACCCAAGAAAAGACAGATGCACAAAGTAGTACATGTGAATAGACTTCCTTTGCAGAGCCAGAGGCCCTAGCATGCCCATTCTCTCTGCCCATCTCTCTCTTCTCTATCTCTCAGCTTGCAAATAAATGAAATACTAAAAAAACACAAAAAACAAACAAACAAAAAAAACCCTCACAGTGCCTATCCCTGATTAAGGGAGGTAGTACCAACCATAATTATTTAAACTTTTAAACTGGGCTGGAAAGATAGCTTAGAGGTTAAGGCACTTGCCTGTGAAACCTTAGGATCCAGGTTCGATTCTCCAGGTCCCACATAAGCCAAATACACAAGGCGGCACATGTATCTAGAGTTCATTTGCAGTAGCTAGAGGTCCTGGTGTGCCCATTCTCTCCCGCTCTCTAATAGATAAATAAAAATGAATTTTAATTTAAAAAGAGAAAAAAGAATGTCTTAATTTTTTTTTTCAACTTATTTATGAGAGAGGGAGGAAAAAAATGGGTGCAAAGGGGTCTCTAGCCATTGTAAACAAACTGCAGACACATGTGTCACCATTTGCATCTGGCTTACATGGGTACTGGGGGAATTGAACCTGGGTCCTTAGTCTTCACAGACAAGCATCTGAACCACTAAGCCACCTTTCCATCCCCAATCATAATCTTAAACTCACCACTGTCAAGAAGAAAACGGGCAATGGGTCACACTACGTTTAGGCTCTCCTGAGTGTGCACGTAGCTTTAACCCAGCCACACTTGGGAACTAACTTCCCAGCTGCCCGTGGTATTCCAGGAAGTCCTACCCAGCTCTCAACAACACCTGAAGGTCTGTTTGGAATCAGCACCACTCACTGATTACAGGCATACCCAGCTCAGCATAATGTCTACCACCAATGCTTGGAAGAAACATCTTCTTTACAAAGCAAGTGCCCAACTGGATAGCACGCAGCCTCATCCTTCGTCACCTGTGGGGTGGTGCACACCTGACCCATTCACTGGACCTTGGTTTGGGGCTTCTGTCACAGCAGGGGTCATGGGCTCTTTTCACAAGCTGGGAACATATGACTCCTGTCCAGACCCTACCTCCAAAAACCAAAAAAAGCAAAACAAGTGCTGAAGAGATGACTTAGGGATGAAGGCTCTTGCCCGTCAAGCCTAAGAACCCACCTTTGATTGCCCAGAATCCATGTAACCCAGATGTACATGGTGGCTCATGTGTCTGGAGATTGTTTGCAGTGGCTAGAGGCCTTGGTGTGCCCATTCTCTCTCTTTCTTATAATAACTAAAAATATAATACTAATAAAAGAAACAAAAAAAAAAAGGGGACTGGAGCGATGTCTTAATGGGTAAGGTGACTGACTACAAATTTTCTCCCTTTGTCTCTTGCTCTCTCTCAAAAATAAATAAGTAAATATGTTAAGCCGGGCGTGGCAGCGCAGCCTTTAATCCCAGCACTTGGGAGGCAGAGGCAGGAGGATTGCTAGGAGCTCAAGGCAACCTTGCAACTACACAGCAAATCCAGGTCAGCCTGGGCTAGAGACCCTGCCTTGAAAATCAAAATAAACTTAATAAAAAAAAAATCTTTTTGATTCCCCAGGACCCATGTTAGCCAGATGCACATGGAGGCGCACGTGTCTGGAGTTCGTTTGCAGTGGCTGGAGGCCCTGGCACACCCATTCTCTCTTTATCCCTCTTTCTCTGTCAAATGAATAAATACAAATAAATTTTAAAAAACCTTGGGCTGAAGAGATGGCTTAGCGGTTAAGCGCTTGCCTAAGTACCCCGGTTCGAGGCTCAGTTCCCCAGGACCCAGGTTAGCCAGATGCACAAGGGGGCACACGCGTCTGGAGTTAGTTTGCAGTGGCTGGAAGCCCCGGTGCACCCATTCTCTCTCACTCTCTCTCCCTGCCTCTTTCTCTCTTTGTCACTCTCAAATAAATAAATAAAAATGAACAAAAAAAATTTTTTTTTAAATCTTGCCCTACTCCTGAATCCAACCCAAAGTAACAACGTCCATTTGATTATCCCTCTTTTCCTTAACCTGGCACAGTGCCTCAGACTTCATAGCATTTCAGAATACAGGCCTTGGTACGCCACCACGCCCAGCCTTTTTTCCTATTTTATAAGGTAAATAGACCAAATTTGGAGACAATAAACAGTATTATATGTCACACACTTTAAAACTATTTACTTTAAACTGGGCATGGTGGCGTACACCTTTAATCCCAGCCCTCGGGAGGCCGAAGTAGGAGGATCATCATGAGTTTGAGGCCACCTTGAGACTACATAGTTAATTCCAAGTCAGCCTGGACCAGAGTGAGACCTTACCTCAAAAAAACAAAAAACAAACAAACAACAAAAAAAACCAAACTATTTACCTCATGGTGAGCAGTAAAAAAAAAAAAAATTCTCGGGCTGCAGAGATGGCTTAGCGGTTAAGCGCTTGCCTGTGAATCCTAAGGACCCCGGTTTGAGGCTCGGTTCCCCAGGTCCCACGTTAGCCAGATACACAAGGGGGTGCACGTGTCTGGAGTTCGTTTGCAGTGGCTGGAAGCCCTGGCGCGCCCATTCTCTCTCTCTCTCTCCCTCTATCTGTCTTTCTCTCTGTGTCTGTCGCTCTCAAATAAATATTTAAAAAAAAAAAATTCTCAACAAAGTTATGTTGTGATTTAAGCTGAAGTTCCTGATTTCCTCCAACAAGGAATCTTAATACTTTAAATTTCACTTACATCATTACTGAACAAGTTTATGAAAGTGCCACAGGCAGAATTTCAGAGTTGGTTAAGGTTCAAATAGTTAGACTGTGTCATGAAATTTTGTGTGTGTTTAGAATTCAGTATAGTTCTATAACATTGATTTGGAGGACATTAAAAATATTTCTTTTTGGCTCAGTAGTTAAAGGTGCTCATTTGCACAGCCAGATGCACATAGTAGAGTATACCTTTGAAAACTGTTTGCAGTGGCAAGTGGCCTGGCATGCCCATGCCCTCTCTTTTCCATGAGACTTGTCTCCTTTTTTTCATTAGATCATGACAATTTACTCCAGTTCTTTTATTCTTTGGGTCTGTTAAACATAGCTGAATTAATTTCAGAAACTGACTTATAAACTGGATGGACATCTTATTTAGCTTTTAAAAATGCTAAATCTCATTATATATCTATATCTAATCATCTATATCTATAGCTACCTATATATCCCAATTCTGATAAGCTTTAAAATTGTAAAATTGTTCATGTATTTAAGCCAAAAACTGTTACTACACAATATAGATTTCTTATTTATTTTGAACTCTGTGAGAAGATGCTTTTTTGTTTTGTTTTTAAATATTTATTTATTTAATTTATTTTATTAGAGACAGAGAGAAAGAGAAAGAATGGGTGTGCCAGGGCCTCTAGCCACTGCAAATGAACTCCAGATGCATGTGCCACCTTGTGCATCTGGCTTATGTGGGATCTGGAGAATCAAACTGGGATTCTTAGGCTTCACAGGCAAGCACCTTAACTGCTTAGCCATCTCTCCAGCCCAGATCTTTTGTTCATAGTTTACTCTCTGTAGTCTCATATGCCTTAAATATGTAAACTCTACTTTCTGTTAATATCAGACTTTTCCAGATATCAGAATATTATAATTTGATGTACACGAAGTCCATGATGTTTGGCTATCAATAAACATACATCACCATGCCTGGCTAAAAAAAAAAAAAAAAAACAACACAGGCCTTGACCCGGGCATGGTGGCGCACACCTTTGGAGGTAAGAAGATCGCCATGAGTCCAAGGCCACCCTGAGACTACAGAGTAAATTCCAGGTCAGGCCTTTTCTAAAATGATCATCAATTTGAGTTTGGTATTTCCTCATCTTTTTTTTTTTGTTTGTTTGTTTTTGTTTTTCGAGATAGGGTCTCATTCTAGCCCAGGCTGACTTGGTACTCATTATGGTGTCTCATGGTGGCCTTGAACTCATGGCAATCTTCCTACCTCTGCCTCCTGAGTGCTGGGATTAAAGGCGTGTGCCACCAGGCCCAGCTTTCCTCATCACTTTAATTATTTTTTGTTCATGTATTTGCAAGGAGAGGAAGAACAAGGATTCACGAATGGTGAATGGGCATGCCAGGGCCTCTAGCCCCTTGCAAACCAGCTGCAGATGCGTGCAGCACTTTGTACACCTGGCTTGTAAAGGTACCAGGGATCTGAACGCAGGCCAAGTTTTAAGAAAACATCTTTAACCACAGAGCTGTCTCCGGAGACCCTGACAATTTCTTCATTAGTATGTGCACATCACACACTCGGACCAAGATTCAAGTAAACGGTGCACTGTCACTTCATCCTGCCAGGCGACCTGAGACCTCCCTCCTCCTGGAGTGGGAGCCCTGGTCGTTTTGTTGAGGTACAATCTGTCAGGAATCCCCAGGTCTGCCCACATTAAATTTTTGTTTCTCCTGTGGTGTTTGAGATGCAATCCAAGGCTTTGTGCAAGCATGCCAAAAGCCACATCCCCGTCTTATCTCCCTGCGCACCTCACACCTAACCTACCTGCCTGCCTACCTGAGACAGGATCTCATACTGTGCTCCAGACTGGCCTTAAACTCGTGGCAATCCTCCTGCTTCACCCTGCGAACTAGGAGTACAGGCATGAGACACCCTATCTGGCTCTCGTTTTGAGAAAAAGGGCTCAAGTAAACTTTAAAAAAAATTGTTTGTTTATTTAATTGAGAGAGATCAAGAGTGAGAGAGACGGGGGGGGGGGGGGGGGGGGGGGGGGAGAATGGGCACACCAGGGCCTCCAGCCACTGCAAACGAACTCCAGACACGTGCGCCCCCTTGTGCATCTCGCTAATGTAGGTCCTGGGGAATGAACCTTGAACCAGGGTCCTTAGGCTTCGCAGGCAAGCGTTTAACTGCTAAGCCATCTCTCCAGTCCTCAAGTAAACTTCTTGGCCCTACCTCCCAAGTACTGGGATCACAAAGGCACACACCACCATCCCTAGATCAAGGCCTTCCTTTCTTTAATCTTTCCTTTTCTTTTTTTAAGTTTTTTTGAGGCACCATCTCACCCTAGCTCAGGTAAACCAGGAGCTCACTCTGCTGTAGCCCCCTCTCCCAGGCAGGTCTTGAACTCACAGCAATCCTCCTATCTCAACCTCCCCGAGAGCTATGATTAAAGGTGTGGGCCACCACGCACTGGTTTCTTTTTGTTTGTATTTTAAAAATATTATTTATTTGACAGAGAGAAAGAGAGAGAGACAGAGACAGAATATGAATGGACCAGGGCCTCCAGCCACTGCAAACAAAACCAAATGCATGTCATACCTTGTGCATCTGGCTTATGTGGGTACTGGGGAGTCAAACTTGGGTCCTTTGGCTTTGTGGGCAAGCACCTTAATGGTTATCTTTCAACCCCCCCCCTTTTTTCCGAGGTAGGGTCTCATTCTAGCCCACATCTTTTTGATTTTTGATTAGGTAGGTGGGGGTGGAGGGTCTCATCAATTTGCCCTGACTGGCTTCAAACTCCAGGTTTCAACTTCATTGACTTTTCCTCTAAGTTTTATTCATTAATTTTTTAAATTATTAGAGACAGAGAGAGGCAGTGAGAATGGGCATGCCAGGACCTCCAGCCACTGCAAACAAACTCCAGACGCATGTGACACCATGTGCATCTGGCTTACATGGGACCTGGAGAATCGAACCAGGGTCCTTAGGCTTCGCAGGCATGCACCTTACCACTGAGCCATCCCTCCAGCCCTTTTATCCTAAGTTTTATTTTTGGCATGTGTGTGTGTCCATGGTGTGAGTACAGGTGTATGAGCGTGGCAGTCAGAGGACACAGACAGACTCCATGACAGGCCCGCACTGTCTTCCTCATTAATGCAGGGTCTTTCATTCTCTTTTTTCACTACTGGCTGCTTGAAGCTTCCTGGAAATTCTGTCTCCACCTCCCATCTTGCCATCGGCATGCTGGTATCACAGAAACACACCATGGCTTCTGTTTTTTTCACAGATAGAGTCAAGGGATATGAACTCAGATATTTAAGCTTGCATAGCAAGTGCTTTGTTCACCGAGCCATCTCGCCAGGCAGATTCTGGTCTCATGTAGCACACCCAGGCCTCTAACATATTATGTAGCTGAGGCTGGCCTCGAATTTCAATCCTCTTGCCTCATCTCCCCAGTGCTGGCATTACAGGTGGGTCCTACCATCCTTGGTCTTATGTGATGCTGGGGAGTGAACCCAGGGCTCCATGCATGCTAGGTAAGCACCCTTAACAACTGGGCTACACACCCAGGTCTGCAGCCATTATTTTAAAGTACTTCTGTATTCTTGGGCATAGAAGAAATCCCGAGCTCACCTGTAATTTTCCTCCCCCAGCTCTGGAATCAGCCATTTCTCTGAGAAGTCTTGGCTCCATTTAGTGGAAAAGATACTAACAATCATGACCCATATGAAGGTGTGCACTGCCTCCAGGAGGCATCTGAGTCCTCACCAGACTCACTGAGTGCACACATGCATATATGCAAAGCTAATCCCTTGTCTACACATAAAAAGCTTTTTACAAGAGGTCACCAGGTTTCTCTCATTCCATCCACTCTCACAAGGTTCTATATGGCCTGTCAAACCTGCCACATGCAAAGAACACTATGCTGCTAATAAAGCTACTAGGTTGTCAACAACAGTTTACCTATTATTGTTTTTCATTTTTCAAGGTAGGGTCTTGCTCTAGCCCAGGCTAACTTGGAAATCACTCTGTACTACCAGGCTAGCCTCGAACTAATGGTGATCTTCCTACCTGTGACTCACCAGTGCTGGGATTAAAGGCATGTGCCACCATGCCCGGCCTGGTTCCAACTTCTGATTTACCAGAGTTGGAAGGAACCAAGCAGTCCACACTTTCAAACAAAGGTTCTCTAGGGAACCGTAACTCCTTATCTGATGGGAAGCCACTGGTCAGAGTCGTGTGCTGCTGCTCCCTTACCTGAATGTTCTCACCTGTCTTGACCACGTAGCAAATACCTGGTTAAGACCTTATGAAAACCCAGAGATGCCTTTTTTTTCCCCAGAGTAATGTTTCACTCTAATCCAGGTTGACCTATGTATTCTCAGGGTGGCCTTGAACTCATGGTGATCCTCCTACCTCTGCCTCCCAACCACTGGGATTAAAGGTGTGCACTGCCATGGCCAGCTCACAGGGAGTTTTCTATGGCCCTCTGCTAAGGCTTTCCTCACAAAGGCTGATACTATCAGTGTTTTCTCTTTTTACTGGCAAGGGTCAAATTCCTCCTCTGATGATTCCCAGCTAGGAGATGTAGCAAATTGCAGGTGCTCCAAAATGTTTGGTCTCTCTCTCTCTCTCTCTCTTTTAACTTCATCTCTGAGTTTCAAATGTGACCAATGTACTTTTCCACAGCTTAACTGGAACAGACTGAGCAAGTCAAGATCAACAAGGGTCCTCAGATCAGTACACTCATCTTGAGGTGACGTCCATGTTTTCCTGCTCCCGGCTAAGACTGCGCATTCTTGTTCATGCTGCTAAGTAAATGCTGTTTCCATGCTAGACTCAGTATTTTTAGCACGCCTGTTATGATAAACTCACAGTAACCTCAAAAAGAACAAATCAAAGTCAACTTTCTGCCACAGGAAACCAGCTCATGCTTAATGTTTTGCAACATTCCACGGGATAATAATAAAGAGATGAGACCTTTCTGCTCACAGATGGCAAGGCTAATGCTCAAGATAGTGGAAAAATGCAGCAGGAAGCCTTCAGTCTGGCCACAATACTACTAAGTAAACTGGAAAAAAACCCAACACCAAAACATGGCAGAGACACACATACACACACACAGCAGAAGCTGCAAGACTGTGGGTACAGTAACACTTGACTCAAAGACTGGGGTGTGCTAGGCTTGAAGTTACATGTAAGCCGGTACTCCAGGGTACTTGAGAGACTGAGGCAGAAGGTCCACAACTTCAAAAACAGTCCAGACCCTGTCTCAACATGAACATTTTTTCAAAGATTTATTTATTAGTGATGGGGGCAGTGAGAGAGAAAGAGAGAGAGGGAGGGAGGGGGAGGGAGAGAATGGGCACGTCAGGACCTCCAGCTACTGCAAACAAACTAGAGATATGTGTGCCACCATGTGCATCTGGCTTACATGGGACCTGGAGAATTGAACCTGGGTCCTTAGGCTTAGCAGGCATGCACCTTAACTGCTAAGTCATCTCTCCAGGCCCTCAACATAAATTTTGGTTTGTTCTTTTAAGATATGGTCTCACTCTAGCCCAAGCTGAACTAGAATTCATTTTGTAGCCCAGACTGGCTTTGAACTCATGGAGATCCTCCTTCTCAACCTCCCAAGTGCTGAGATTAAAGGTATGTGCCACCATGTCTGGCTAAGAAGCATTTTCTTTTTCAAGGTAGGGTCTCACTCTAGCTCAGGCTAGTCTCAAACTCACAGCAAACCTCCTATCTTTACCTCCTAGGTGCTGGAATTAAAGGCATATGTCACCAAATCAAGCTCTAAGACATGCATATATAGCTCTGACCACCCGGGAACTTCCAGCTGTGGGCGAGTTCTTCCCTAAGCTGGGCCCTGGCTGGCTTGGACCAGGAGCAGCCAGACTGAGCCAAGGGGAGGGCCCCAGCCCTAACTCTCCATATAGGTTCTTTTATTTATTTTTATTTATTTATTTATGTTTTTTGAGGTAGAGTCTCAGTCTAGCTCAGGCTGACCTGGAATTCACTCTGTATTCATAGGGTGGCCTTGAACTCACGGCGATCCTCCTACCTCTGCCTCCCCAGTGCTGGGATTAAAGGTGTGCGCCACTACGCCCGGCCTAAGAAATATTTTTAAAAGGGCTGCCAGTGCAGCACAGTGGCAGAGCACACGCCTTGTCTGCACGAGGCTAGCCCCCAGCAGTGCAGAACAGGCCTAGTGGCTTCCCATGGAGCTGGCAGCATGAGTAAACTATGCAGACACCAGTGTGCAGCAGCTCTGCCCTGACCTGAGGCAAATGGACACAGAAACAAGAGCTAGACAAGAACAGTCATTCGTCAGGCACCTAGCATGTACTCCACTAGGCAAAGGAGAAAAAATGTCAGGTTCCCTGTTCTCAATGCGCAGCCCAGGCAAGCACCAACCCCGTGGGAATCGGCAGGTTAAATGAGGTCAACACTTCAAAATCAACATCTCACATCACTCACATTCCCAGAAAAGATCTTGGGAATAAATTTCAAGAACTAGAAAAAATTAAAAACAACTTACATGTTTTCAAGATGAGCTGGCCATAGATGGATCGCATATCAAAAGACACACTACAAGCCAGGCGTGGCAGCACACGCCTTTAATCCCAGCACTTGGGAGGCAGAGGTACGCAGATCACCATGAGTTCGAGACCACCCTGAGACTACAGAGTAAACTGCAGGTCAGCCTGGGCTACAGTGAGACTCTACCTTGAAAAACAAAACAGACACACTACATTACCTAGCCACAAGTTTACTCATGTAGGCTCAAACACCTTTCCATATCATTTAGGCCAACAAATAAAAAAAATTGCAAATCTGGCCGGGCATGGTGCCACACGTCTTTAATCCCAGCACTCGGGAGGAAGAGGCAGGGGGATCGCTGTGAGTTTAAGGTCACCCTAAGACTACACAGTGAATTCCAGGTCAGCCTGGACCAGAGTGAAAAAAAAAAAAAGCAAATCAGTATTACAGTGTTAGGAAGCAGGCTGCCAGACAAGAAAGGTGGGCTTGGGATGGTCTAGAATTCATGGCACTTCCTCCCTCAACCTTCAGTGCTAAGTTTACAAGCATGTGAACTGTCCAGCTCAACACTCTGTGACACGTGAGCCGTCGCTCTTCTTGTGGTGGGGCTGCCTGGTGCATCATCTCTTGCTTTTACCACTAAATACAGGAATACCTCCCTACCTGGTCTAACCACCAGACCTGTGTGTAGACAGTCAGAGGGTCCCAAGTGACATACACTCCTTCCATGAGCAGTCAAGCTTCTTGAGAGCTTGGGCTAGAGAGATGGCTTAGCAGTTAAAGTGCTTGCCTGCAAACCCAAAGGACCCAGGCTTGATTCCCCAGGACCACGTAAAACCGAATGCATGAGGTGGCACATGTGTCTGAAGTTCATTTGCAGTGGCTGCATACCCTGGTATGACCATTCTCTCTCAAATAAATAAATGAAAAAATTTTAAAATAGCCAACCCAAAGTTTCCCTCAATCTCCCCTGCCCCCCACCAAGACAGTGTCACATGTATTTCCGTGAAGAATGCCACTGGATGGGCTGGAGAGATGGCTTAGCGGTTAGGTGCTTGCCTGTGAAGCCTAAGGACCCCGGTTTGAGACTTGATTCCCCAGGACCCACATTAGCCATATGCACAAGGGGGCGCACGGGTCTGGAGTTCTTTTGCAGTGGCTGGAGGCCCTGGTGTACCCATTCTCTCTCTCTCTCTCTCTGCCTCTTTCTCTCTGTCACTCTAAAATAAATAAAATCACAACAAAAAAATTTTTTAAAAAGAATGCCATTGGAATTTTTTTCATCTCTCTAGTATTTTTTTTTAATTTTGTTTCTCAATTTTTATTAACATTTTCCATGAGGAATTTTGATGGGGATTGCATTAAATGTGTAGACTGTTTTCAGTAAGACGTCATTTTCACAATACTGATTCTTCCGATCCAGGAACAAGGGATGTCTTTCCATTCCCTAGTGTCTTCTGCAATTTCTCGCTTGAAAGTTTTAAAAAGTTTTCATTGTAGAGATCCTTCACTTCCTTGGTTAGGTTTATTCTAAGGTACTTAATTTTTTGTATGCAATTGTGAATTGGAGTGATTCTCTGATTTCATCCTCTGTGTTTGTTGTTAGTGTATGGGAAGGCTACTGATTTCTGTGTGTTTATTTTGTATCCTGCTACATGGCTATAGATGTTTATCAGCTCTAACGGTTTGTTGGTAGAGTCGTTAGAGTTAAAGCCAGCATCACCCTGATACCAAAAAGAACCCAAGAAAAGTGACAGACACAGGAAGAACATAAAGCAGCCACCAATTGTTGGCTAGCACATTCTTGAGCGTCAACAGGACAGACTGAAAAACGGTTCATTCACAGTGAAGGGGGAAGCTGGGAATAAACTGTGCATAATGCCAGCTCTCAGGACACTGAGCCAGGAGGATTGCTGTGAGTTAAAGCAAACCTGAGCTACATGGTGACTTCCAGGCCAGCCTACAATGTGATGCCCTACTGCAACAAATAAAAAAAAAAAAAAATGGATGAAATAAAAAACTTAAAACATTTTTCATGAGAGGTGGTGTCTGAGACCAAGGAAGAGTTCATCTGAATAGGGGACTGTAGTTATAAGAAGTATATTAGAAACCTGACATGATTATCTCAGGCTAACCTGTGGAAGACAGGTCATTCTGACAGATGAAAATCCGAACAAGCACCAGAAATGCGACCTTAGCCCCAGAAGGATTTGGCCCACCTCTCACCTTGCAGGAGAAAGTAGTCCGGGGCCGTGCGCTTCAGGGCGGCCTTGGCTTTCTCACTTCTCCAGTCCACTTCCAGAGCCTCTTTGACAGGGCAGAAAACCACTTTCTGTTGAAAAAAGCCAGAAGTGCTTAGGGATGAATAGCCTGGCTTTAAATCATAAAGCAGCAAAAGTCCTATAGCAAAGTAAGTATGGATGCAACACAGGAAGCAAGGTGACATTATCTCGCGCTGCTGCTTGGTGCTGGGGCCTGAGCGCAGAGCCCTACGAGTATATGCAAACGTATGCTCTATGACGTAGCTGCAGCCCTTGTCTCAAATCAAATCATCCTCAGAAACGCAGCAGCTCACATTGTATTTTTTTTTAATATTTATTTATTTATTTGAGAGCAACAGACACAGAGAGAAAGACAGAGAGGGAGAGAGAATGGGCGTGCCAGGGCTTCCAGCCTCTGCAAACGAACTCCAGATGCGTGCGCCCCCTTGTGCATCTGGCTAACGTGGGACCTGGGGAACCGAGCCTCGAACCGGGGTCCTTAGGCGTCACAGGTGAGCGCTTAACCGCTAAGCCATCTCTCCAGCCCTCACATTGTATTTTAAAATGTAAGTTACTGAAGAAGGAGAGATGGTTTAGCAGTTAAGGTGCTTGCCCAGGTTTGATTCCCCAGTACCCAGGCACCCCACAAGGGGTACATTTGCATCTGGAGTTGCTTTACAGTGGCTGGAGACCCTACAGTGCTCAGTCTCTCTTTCTTCTTTCTCTGCTTGCAAATAAGTAAATACAATGCAAGTTACTTATATTTTGCACAAGAGGTACTATTTATCCTGCTCTAAAACTCACAAAGAACAAATACAAAGAACAGTGTCTTCTTTTTGGTTTTTCCAGGTCAGGTCTCACTCTAGCCCAGGCTGACTTGGAATCACTATGTAGTCTCAGAGTGGCCTCAAACTCACTGGCAATATACACAGGTAAATAAATGGAAGTAGGCATAGCAGGACAGGCCTATAATGCCAGCACATGGTAGGAGGATCGTAAACTCAACACTGGCCTGAGCATTTTAGTGAGCCTTTGTCTCTCAAACAAGAAAACAAACACACACAATAGTGAAGATTTTATGTACATATGCAGTGCATACACACACCTACACACACTAACTGGCTGTGTCCACTGAGATGTCAAAAAAGCTGGGCACTGTGGTGCACAGTGGTAATCAGTAATCACAGCACCTGAGAAGAGAGGCAGGAGGATGAACAACTTGAGGGCTTAGCTACAGAGCAACCAAGACCAGAGCAGCATGAGCTACAAGAGTCCCTAACTCTAAAAACAAAAACACCACCACAGGTTACAAGTCTCAAACAGGGCAGGGCGTGGTGGTGCACGCCTTTAATTCCAGCACTGGGGGAGGCTGAGGTAGGAGGATCACTGTGAGTTTGAGGCCACCCAGAGATTATATAGCGAATTCCAGGTCAGCCTGGGCTAGAGTGAAACCCTACCTTGAAAAAAAAAAAAAAGTCTCAAAGAAGGGCTAGAGAGATGGCTTAGTACTTAAAGGTACTTGCTTATAAAGTTCAATTCCCCAATAACCCATAAGAAGCCAGAGGCACAAAGTGGCACACGCTTCTGGAGTTCTTTTGCAGTGACACGATGTCCTAGCATACCCATCTCCTCAAATTCTCATTCTCTCCTCTTTCCACCCTTCTCTCTGCTTGAAAATAAACTAAACACTTTAAAGAACAGTGTCAAGGAGATGACCGTTGGTAGCAGTAGGTACATGAAAGTCAGGATCTGGTTTCTAATCAGGACAACAGTTCTCCTTTGCCATGGCTTATTTCAAAGCGGGGCAGGTCGAGTATGAGAACAGCCCAAGGGCCTGGGGAGAGGGCTCGGGGTGTGGGCATAGGAGCCCGAGTAAGACCTCCGGCACCGCAGAGGCTGGCAACAGCCACACACTCAATACACGTGGAAGAACTCGAAAACCCGCCGCTCTGCTCCGGCCTCCCCGCACACGCACACGCACGCCACAAAGTGTGGGCAAGAGAAGCCTGAACACCTCAGTGTACCAGAAAGAGGGGCTTGAAGGAGGAAGGGGACAAGTCAAGAAAAAGTCCTCTTCAAGCCTAGCTTAAAGGGGCCACCACAGGCCAAACATGGGACAACCTGAGGACAAGAACAAATAGCAGTAATAGATATGACACATTCTAAGTAGAATCAGAGGCTGGGGCAACAGCTCAGTGGTAAAGTGTTTGCCAGGCAAGCATGCAGGTAAACGCTGGGCATAGCAGCAAGCATCTGTAATCATAAGCAATCCTGGTGTGGGCAGGGGGAGGCAGGGACAGGAGAATACCCGGGGCTTCTTGTGAGTTTCAGGTTCAGTGAGAGGCCCTATCATGTAAATGCCTGCAATCCCATGGCATTTGTAGCAAAAAGGGAGGCAGAGACATAATTGCATGGACGCTCACAAGCCAGCTAACCTGGCATGCAGCAGTGAGCCACAGGCCCGCCTGAGCTGGGCATGGTGGTGCACACTTTTAATCCCAGCACTCAGAAGGCTGAGGTAGGAGGATTGCCATGAGTTTGAGGCCAACCTGAGACTACATAGCAAATTCTAAGTCAGCCAGTGCTAGAGTGAGACCCTACCTAGAAAAACAAAAACTAACAAAACAGCAAGTCATATACTCAGCCTAGTGACATTTAATGCCTATTACAAAATTCCAGACCCTTCTTACAAATCTTAAAACAGATCCAGCCATCAGCAGTACCATTTGGGAATGCTGTCAGGAGGAGGAAACTAAGTTATGCCTGGTTCAAAAACTACTAAGAGGGCTGGAGAGATGGCTTAGTGGTTAAGGCATTTGCCTGTGGAGCCAAAGGATTCAATTCCCCAAGACCCAAGTAAGCCAGATGCCCAAGGGGGTGCACATGTCTGGAGTTCATTTGCAGTGGCTGTGCCCATTCACTCTCTCAAATAAATAAATGGAAGGATCAAACTGGAAACCCACACACTGCTCCCCCGGGCTCCCGTGGTGGGAAAGGCTCTGCACGTAAGTACAGCCGCAGCTCCTCAGACCCAGGCACTGGGCTGCCGGGGCAGAGCTGAGTTGCCCCTCTGGAGGCAGCTCAGGGAAGAAACCCTCAACGAAACTTGGGACAGTTCAGAGCTGTGCGGGAAGTGCAGTCAGGGGTTCCAGACATCCTGTGTGGTGTAGAACTGGACAGGAAGGGATGAGCTCTGGCAGGCACATTTCCTTGCCTTTGCAGAAGGTACCAGCAGGAGGAATATCAGGGAAGAAAGGAGGATACACTCCTTCCGGCTTGGACCCAAGCTCTCCCTCTCACTTGCAACCTTAGGCAAATGAACGGACTTCTTTCTCTTGGGCCTGTCTGTGGCAGGCCACTTTGCAGGATGTTCCCTGCTACCTGGAGAGGAGGTCCCTATGAGGCCAGTGAGGCTCTGTGTTGGAAACTGCCATGTGACCGCACAGGCTCATCCCTGTCCAGGGCAGGGCAGAGACGGCTGCAGCTTCCGCGGCCGCCAGCGCTCCCAGGCAGCTGAGCTCTCCGTGCGCTGGTCGTGAGCTGGTCTTTGGGTTCACTGCACTTATCTCGCACCTCTGGCACTGATGCTTCGTTCTCCCTGCCTCTGATAAATGCCACTTTGCACTGAACTCCCCACAGCCGATTACCGTTGCTCGTAACAATAAGACAAACCCCACAGGCTTTGCAAAGTAATACAAAATTTAAAAGGGGGATCGGGAGAGGTGGCTCAGAGGTTAAGGACACTTGCCTGCACAGCCATGGCCCCAGTTCAATTTCCCAATTTTCACATAAAGCCAGATGCACAGAGTGGTTGGTGCAGGTATCTAGAGGTTGTCTGCAGTGGCAAGAGGGCCCTGGTTCGCCCATTCTTTCTTTGTGAGTAAACAATTTAAAAAGAGAGAAAAAAATTTAAAACCTTTTTAAAAAAGCTAGATGGGGCTGGAATAGTGGTTAAAGCACTTGCCTGCAAAGCCTAAGGACCCAGGTTTGATTCCCCAGTACAAGGTGGCGCATACATCTAGAGTTTGTTTGCAGTGGGTAAAAGCCCTGGAGCGCCCATTCTCTCTATGTGCCTCTTCCTCTCTCTCTCAAATAAGTAACTAAAAAAATAAAAATAAAAAAGCTAGGTGGATTGCCAGGTGTGGTGACAAACTGTGTGTGCATGTGTGTGTGTCTTATGCCGAGAGCCACATGTACTTACCAAGCACCAAAACTGTGGCTAGTGGGGAAGAGGAAATCAGGTTTATAATAATAATAAAACTATTTAACGTTAACTCATTTGAATAGGCGTATGTGGCTCCGAGCTATTATAACAGCTATTTGTTTGTTCATTGTAAGGTCGGGTCTCACTCCAGCCCAGGCTCACACAGAACTCGCTCTGCAGTCCTAGGAGACTCAAACTCATCGTGACCCTTCTACCTCGGCCTCCAGAGCGCTGGGATTGAAGGCGTGCACCTCTACGCCCAGCTGGGGGCTTTTTAATCCTTATGGACATACTAGTAGCTCTGTGGTTATCTACTGGGGGGGGAGGGGGACAGAAAGAACACAGATGATAAGATTATCATGACAATACTGAGAATATTTTAGTTTCTAAGATGGGCAGTTTGTTTGGTATGAACCACAGCTGTATGGATGTGTCTTTTGCATGTCAAGCATCACAATTAGCTGCGCATAGTGGTATCCACCTGTAATTCCAAGACTTGGGAGGCTGAGGGAGGAAGATCGCCTGAGTTCAAGGCCAGTCTGGGCTACAGTGAGACCTGCCACCACACTCACACAAAGATCACTGACACATGCTAATAATCACAGAGGACTGGCAGGGTCTCACTGTGGCCCAGGCAGGCTGATACTTTCCCAACCCTGGAAAAAAGCAAAGAGGAGGAGGGAGGGAAAAGACAAGGGAAGAGACAGACACAGAGACAGCCTCTCCGCCCTCCCTTTATTGGAGCTCAGAAACATCCTCAGGAGACAGGACAGCATTCTCCACCTGGCTAACCATCCTACCTAAAGACCTGCTAGGAGCAATCCCCACGCTCTGCACGGGCATCTGCACACGCCCTCCCCTCCACCAGGGCTGACAGGCAGTTACAGCCATGAACCTCACAGTCTGGAGCTTGCAGTTCTGACGACTCGATGACATGAACTTCAGGTCAATGCCTGGGTCAGAGTGAGAACCTACCTTGAAATTAATTATGGACTTGGACAGTATAGGGGGCCTGGAATGAGATGTGAGTCCTACAGAAGACTTCCTGTCTACCCTCCCTTGGTCCTCTCAAATACCCAATGGAATTCCAACTTGAAGGATTGTATCCTGCTGGGGCCAAACACCTGCCAAAGACGTGTGCATTCTGCCTTTCTCGCTCCCTCTCCAGAGACTGCCCATCCTCGGGCCTGTGTGCCGGTGCTCCAAGGAAGCACGCGGGAGGAAGAGGTAGAAGGATCGCTGTGAGTTCAAGACCACCCTAGACTATACGGTGAATTCCAGGTCAGCCTGGATCAGAGGGAGACCCTACCTCAAAAAACTAAAAAAAAAAAAAAAGAAAAAAAAGAGGGCTGGAGAAGATGGCTTAGTGGTTAAGTGCTTGCCTGTGAAGTCTAAGGACCCTGGTTTGAGGCTCAATTCCCCAGGACCCATGTTAGTCAAACGCACAAGGGGGCCCACACATTTGGAGTTCACTTGCAGTGGCTGGAAGCCCTGGCGCGCCCATTCTCTCTCTCTCTCTCTCTCTGTCACACTCAAGTAAAGAAAGAAAGAAAAATGAAAAAAAAGCAAATATTTCCTGAAACTGAGTGTGCTAAGCATTGGACTAGTAATACATCAGTGAACAAAACCTTCCTTGGATCTAGGGAGATGCCTGAGCAGTTAAAGGTGCTTGCTCACAGAGCCTGCTGGCCTGGGATGGCACAGGCTTGATTACCCAGTACCCACATAAACCCAGATGCACAAAGGGGTACATACATCTGGAATTGGTTTACAGTGGCTCTGATGCACCTGTTCATTCTCTCTCCCACTGCAAATAAATTAGAAATTAAAAAAAAAAAAAATAGCTGGGGCCAGGCATGGTGATGCACGCCATTAATTCAAGCACGTGGGGGGCAGAGATAGGAGGAGCGGCGTGAGTTCGAGGCCACCCTGAGACTACATAGTTAATTCCAGGTCAGCCTCAGCTAGAGTGAGACCCTACCTCAAAAAACAAAAAAAAAAAAAAAGAGAGAGAGAGAGAAAAGAAAAAAGCTCAGCATGGCATGCTAATGCATGCCTTTAATTCCAGCACTTGGGAGGTAGAGGTTGGAGGACAGCTCTTGAGTCCAAGAACAGTACAAGCTATTGTAAATTCTATGTCAGGCTGGGCTAAAATCCTGCCTCAAAGAAAAAAATATATGTGCAAATGGCACTGAGAAATCCTGCTGGAACTGAGCTGAAAACCTCCTCCATGTAGACCAGCTGACAGAAAGCTGGAAGAAGCCATTCTGCATGCAGTTCAATGGGGGAGAGAGAGAGAAGTGAAGATGCTCAACAGTGGACACTGCAAGCCTTGTATTTGGCCAGCCAGGCCAGATGAGCCAACAGGTGCAACAGTGACACGCCTGTTACGGGGGAAACCAACTAACTGCCCTCTAATTGGACTGGAGGCCCGCTCCATGGGAGGGAATACATTCCTGATACTGAAAACATACAACAGGGGTAGTCATGAGCCCTGGGGTGTAACGTCTGCTGCTGTCTGGCTAAATGTATATACCATGCTCATTAAACTGCCCATTAAGCACTTCTCTTAAGTTCACACTCATGTATTAATGCTATTCTCACTTTTTGTTAGAGAAGCTTCTCTTTTCAGATGGCAGTGACCTTGGGATGCTCAGAAGACACCATGGTGCTGCAAAGTGCTCAGCACTAAGACACCTCTATCATACCTTCCAAGGCTCAAGGTCCACTGTGGAAGAGGTGGTGGAAAGAATATAAGAGCCAAAGGAAGGGTAGGACTCCTTACAATGTGCTCCTCCAGATAGAAAATGGCCTGGATATCCATGACCTCACAATACCTACACAACACCATCATAATAGGAAGAAAAGATCACCACATCAACATAAGAGAGTGATTGAGAAGGGGAGGAGATATGATGGAGAGTGGAGTTTCAAAGGCAAAAGGGGGGGGGAATTACCATGGGATATTGTTTACAATTATGGAAGTTATCAATTAAAAAACAAGCCAGGAGAAGCATACACCTTTAATCCCAGCACTTGGAAGGCAGAGATAGGAGGATCATGTGAATTTGAGGCCATCCTGAGACTACATTGTGGAATCCAGGTCAGCCTGAGGTAGAGAGAGACCTGACCTGGGGGTGGGAGAGGCCGTAGCTGGGTATGCTGGTACACGCCTTTAATCCTAACACTTGGGAAGCAGAGATAGGAGGATCGCCATGAGTTCGAGACCAGCCTAGGCACTACATAGTGAATTCAAGGTCAGCCTGGACTAGAGTGAAATCCTACCTGGTGTGATGGGGGGGAGACCAGGCCAGGCCTGGTGGTGGTGCTTTAATCCTGGAGGAGGAGTAGGAGGATCTATA
This sequence comes from Jaculus jaculus, assembly GCF_020740685.1. Classification (NCBI taxonomy): domain Eukaryota; kingdom Metazoa; phylum Chordata; class Mammalia; order Rodentia; family Dipodidae; genus Jaculus; species Jaculus jaculus. Next base: position 7,110,607 of record NC_059115.1, on the reverse strand, counting down.
TTAGTTCAAGACCAGCCTGGGCACTACACAGTGAAACACAGGTCAGCCTGGGCTACAGTGAGACCCCACCTCAAAAAAACCAAACCTGGGCTGGAGGGATGGCTTCGCAGTTAAGGAATTTGCCTGCAAAACCAAAGGACCTAGTTAAATTCCCAAGACCCGTATTAGCCAGATGCACAAGGGAGCGCACACATCCAGAGTTCATTTGCAGTAGCTAAGGCCCTGGTGCGCCCATTCTCTCTCTTCCTCCCTCCCTCTTTCTCTGTCAAATAAATAAATAAAAACAAACACACACACAAATCCAGAACAGTGAGTAGCAACATGTGAGTATGGCAATGGCCTTTTTTTTTTTTTTTTCCCCCAACGTAGCATTTTGCTTTAGCCCAGGCTGACCTGCCTGGAATTCACTATGTAGTCTTTGGCTGGCCTTGAGCTCATGGCAAGCCTCCTACATCTGTCTCCCAAGAACTGGAATAAGAGATGTGCCACCACACCCAGTTGGGCAATGGCCTTTTATGCTACGGTTTTCCAGCAGGACCCAAACTAACATGTTTTTATCTCATCCTCCTTAAAAAAAAAAAAAAAAAAAAAAACTTGTAATTATCCTAGAAACTCCCATTACTTTTGATTTGTAAGTGGTTCGGCAATCTATGACCTCAGCCACACCTGTCCTGGCCACTGACTTTCTCCTGACTTCTCCACCAGCTGCAGACTGAGGTGCCAGGTCTAGTGCCAGGCACATAGGAGGTACTCTACGGAGGGCACTCGGGGCAGCCTTGGAGTGAGGAGAGCCAGCGTGGCCCTGCCCCTCGCTCTGTCCCATGGGTTTCATCTCAGTGAGCCCAGATTCAACTCACACACTTCCCTGGGCCCCGCTTTTGGCTGCTTCCTCACCACCTCATCTCTCTCCCTCCTTCATTGCTGTGCGTCAGTGTGGGCACCGATGGTGCCAAGAACCTGGCTGCTGAGCTGTCTCGTAACTGCTCCTGGGCACGGGAAGCAAACAAGCTCCTGAGCACTCACTGCCGGGCCAGCCCTTTCCTACCGTCTTTGCCTGCTAGATGCCTAGATGGTGTGACAGCCACAAGCTGGTTTTCCTCTTGCTTTCTGAAGTTTCTAATTTAAGAGCACAAAGTGCGCCCTGAAGCCGAGGTGCCTGTAACATCTGCCTGAGGCTGGGAAAGCAGGAGGTGAAGGGACTCTAACCCAAAACTGCACAGGACATAGGAAGGGGCGGCTGCCCCGCCCCCAGCCTGCAAGCCCAACTGGCTATTCTACACAATTCAGTCTAAAGGGTGGAACCTAAGTCAAGAAATTTCTGGACTGGAGAGAATTTTGAAATCCCAGGGTGTTCTCTGTCCAAATGGAGGCGGCATTACTGCCAGGTGACAAAGGAACAGGACGGGCCCAGCGCAGCTGCCCTTACTCTGCTCTTGGTGAGGCACACAAAGGCAAGGTCTGGAATGCGGGTTGTGGGGAGGAATGTGCTGCATGCCGCGCACCCCCAAGGGCCCAGGCTGGAAGCCGGCTGCACTGTCCACTTGTAACAGCTGACTAACAATGCCAGCTGGAGAGTATTCTGATGCCTTCAAATCCAGCCCGGCGGGAGGAAGCTGCGCAAGAGGCCCAGTGCCACATTCCCTCATAGTGCCACATTCCCTCATAGTGCCACAGAGCCTCGGGATGAAACACCGGGGCCTGGGCTGCCCAAATTCCCTCACAGAGTCCCAGGGTAAAACACCACGGCCTGGGCTGCCCACATTCCCCTCATAGTGAGATAAAGTGGCTCCGAAAGAGGCCTCCAGATTCACCCCAAGGGGGCAAGTGATGGGGCAAGTGAAGACAGGGAGAACTCCGGCTGTGAAGGGCTCTCTATTAGAATGCCAAAGGCACGCCTCAATCAGAGAAGACCCTTGAGCCATGAAACCCTTCACAACAAAGTCAAGTGTCACACTTGTAAGAAGGCATGATTTATAAAGTGACAGGTCCCACAAAGCTCCTTTTGTACTCCTCCTCTTTGCTAACAATTTCTCTCCCCTTACTAAACTCATGGAGCTATTCAGAGAAAGCCTGACTGGGCCTCAAAAAAGAAAAAGAAGGAAAGTGCTGGAGAAATGGCCCAGCAGTTAAGCACTTGCCTGTGAAGCCTAAAAACCCCAGTTCGAGGCTTGATTCCCCTGCATTAGCCAAATGCACAAGGGGGCGCAGGTGAATTGCAGTGGCTGCAGGCCCTGGTGCACCCATTCTGTCTCTCTCTCTGCCTCTTTCTCTCTCACTCTCAAATAAAGGAAGGAAGGAAGGAAGGAAAGGAGGCAAGGTTTGACCCAAACACCCATGTTCACCATGTATTACTGTGGTCCTGTGAAGAAACACTGAAATTAGGGTGACCTTTCCTTCGCTTAGTCCAGAGGTATACTGAATTATCATTCCACGAGGCAGTCCCTACCTTCCAGGTTTAACACAGCCAGGAGAGTATGGGAGAGTGAGGGGGTGAGTAGACACAATTTAGACTAACCCACACCATGGCCCTCCCCCCAAGGTCTCCCTGTGCTTATTTCTGTCATTTCAACTGCAAGCACGCCACAGCGTTTGTGAGCTCAGCTCCTCCCACTGCACGTACCTTCTTGACCATGGTTGTTTCAGATGAATCAAGTTTTGCTCTCTTGGTATCAGGACCATCTTCTACTCCTTGGTTGACCTTGGCAACTTTGGTTTTCTCTCTACAGGGTGACAGGGGGAAGAAATCAAGCTCTGCCTGCAAAATCATGTCATCAAGTCAACTCAGAACAGGATGGTGGGTAAAAGAAAAGCTTTGGAGTCAGAAAGGCCTGGGTTCACCTCCCAGCTCTGCCACTGACGATGTGCTCAGCTATGGGAGCAGCAGACCCCAGCAAGACTCTGGTAAGAGAATAGTGCTGGCTACTGAGTACGCTGTCTAGCGTGCACACTGCCAGGAAGTGTAAAGAACTGCTTGGCATGCATTCTCCTGGAACCATGATCGAACAAGACAACCGTCCTTCCTCCCCTCTGCTTTAAGAAGTTTGCGTTAGCCGGGCGAGGTGGTGCACGCCTTTAATCCCAGCACTCGGGAGGCGGAGGTAGGAGGATCACTGTGAGTTCGAGGCTATCCTGAGACTCCATAGTGAATTCCAGGTCAGCCTGGGCTAGAGACCCTACCTCAAAAAACAAAAACAAAAACAACAAAAAAAAAAAGGTTGCGTTAAAATAACTGAGGCTCCTTTTCATCACTATGATTTTATCTAGTTATGTAATAGGACTCAGTAACTAGACATTCCTGAAGCCAAATGATGCCTAGAGTTAGGAGATGGTATAAGCGTATTTATCCTTCTTGACTTTACCGGCAGGCAATCTGCAGACCAGAGAAGCACAGTGACTTGATTGAGAAGCTGAGCAAACCAGAGCACACGCACCCTGTAGTCAAACAGCTCGTGCGCTTTAACGACACTGTATCCCCGGCCATCTGTCATCTAGAGCTACGAGTAAGGAGCCCTGCAGGTCCTGTCACGCCAGAACCAGCCGGGTCTACAGACTCAATGCGCTAAGTGAAGGATCAAGTGTGTCTGTTCCACCAGAGGAGGCTAGGGACCTTGGCACCTTTCCCTGGTAGACTGGCTCAATGTGCCTCCTGCGTTGCACATTTAATGAATGGGCACTGGCTTTGCTGCCACTCAACATGGAAATGTAGCACAAGCTAGGGAACAAGGGTTAACAAGACATGCAAGCCTTCCCTGGGCAGAAGAGGAGGCTTCAAAAGCAGAAGGCCAGGCAGACCAACGGCCGTGTGGTGTGTGGGCTGCACAAGTACTTGCTTTAGGCATTGGATTAGACCATCCTTCAAGGGCAGGGGCTGTATCTCTTCTAACTGTGAGCCCACAATCCATCACACACAGCACGTGGTTAGTAACTTGGTTCCAGAAGGTTCTAAGTATTATAATGTGTTACTTGTCTTAGGTGGTTCGTTGCCTACCAGGAAATAAGAATAAATTCTACGAGCATTTTCTCACTTTGCTCTTCTTCCAGCACTTACTCTACAAACTCATGCTCTCCAAGATTGGCAAAGGTGTACCCATGGTATCCAAAGACATCGCCGGTGAAAAACTTGATGCTGTTTTTGTGACAGATCTGGTCAACTTTCACTATAACATCCCTGGAGCAGCAAGTCAGGCACACCTGTGGAAAGACAGAAGTGACTGGTGTGGAGTGCTGCTAACCCTGGTGTCAGACAAATCTAAACAGACTCTCTGGACTCCTTTAAGCCGGTTTAAACTGGTATGACAGGTTCTCTGAGTGCTGTGGTTAGAAGACAAAAGAAGAGCTGCAGGTCTCAGTGTGTAAAATGTAAAATGATGATGTAGCCGCTTTGCATGACCAAAGAAAGGGGCTCAGCTAGAAAATAAAACCAAAAAGTGAATTTGTTTCCCCTAAGCTATGAATATATGTAAACCACATTTGAGTGTTTTAAACTACATAGTGAGTTCCAGATCAGCCTGGGCTAGAGGGAGACCCTACCTCAAAAAAACAAACAAACAATAAATAAATAAATAAAAATAAAATAAAATACATCCAGGTCTAGAGGGGCTGTAGACATAGCTTAGCGGTTAAGGCATTTGCCTTCAAAGCCAAAGGATCGTGATTCAATTCTCCAAGACCCACATAAGCCAGATGTACAAGGGGCACATGCATCTGGAATTCATTTTCAGTGGCTGGAGGCCCTGGAGTGCCCATTCTCTTCCCCTCTCTCCTTGTCTCAAATAAATATTTTTTTTTTTTTTCTTAAAGAAATAGGTCTAGAGAAATAGCTTAGCAGTTAAGGCATTTGCCTGCAAAGCCAAAGCACCCAGGTTACATTCTCCAGTACCCACATCAGCAAGATGCACAAGACACGTGTGTCTGGAGTTCATTTGCAGTGCCTGGAGGTCCTGGCACACCCATTCTCTCTCTCTCTCTCAAATAAAAATAATAATTAAATTTAAAAATGAATTAAAAAATAGAAACAAGAGGCTGCGGAGACGGCTTAGAAGTTACAGGTATTTGCTTGCAAAGTCTGCTGGCCCAGGTTCCATTTCCCAGCCACGCATGTGCAGGTGGACAGGCATTTTCTGCAACAGCAGGAGACCCTGCGACAGACAGACAGACATACACACTGCATGCAAATAAATTATGTGAAACCAAATAAGTTAGAAAAATAAATCCAGGTTTATTTATTATTGTTTTTATGGGGGGGGGTTGGCTTTTTCGGGTCTCACTCTAGCCCAGGCTGACTTGGATATCACTCTAGTTAGTTCCATAAACACATAGCAATCCTCCTTTATCTTCCTTCCAAGTGCGGGGTTAAGGGCCTGCATCACCACATCTAGCTTGTTTTATTTACTTATTTATTTTATTTACTAGAGAGAAAGGCAGAGAGTGGGCACCCCAGGCCTTCGGCCTCTGCAAAGGAACTCCAAACACATGAGGCACCTTGTGCATCTGGCTTATGTGGGTCCTGGGGAAGTGAACCTGGGTCCTTTGGTTTTGCAGGCAAGTGTCTTAACCTCTAAGCCATCTCCCCAGCCCCCCCCCCCAACTTCTTTTGATTGATGTGAGGATAAGCAAGTCCTGAGGAGATTACTTTTCCAGAGATCATGAAGTGATACCTTACCTGAAATTAAGGACAAAAGGAAAAGTTATAGAGTAAGTGACCTTCCATTCTGACTTAAGACAATGAAATGAATCACATCACACATTATCTGTCTTGTTCTGGGGCCTCTCAGCTTCTATCTCAACAGCTAAGTATTTATTGGAAATGGCTCAAAAGTTCGAGACCACAAAACACAGCTTTCAGGAAAAAGTTTTGTAACCCATGTCAAAAGGAAACTTCTGAACTGCACATGCTTGCTCCTGAACACAAGGCCACTTACACTTGATAGACCCTCTTTGTTTTGTCTAGCAACCTGGCTACTGAAATAACACTAGACAAATAGGCTCCTTTAGTGTTCCCAAGCATGAAGCCACCCAAGGGGAGAAAATATCTCCAAAAAGTAAAAGAACTGGAAATGGTGGCACACACCTATAATCCTAGTACTTGGAAGGTGGGCAGGAAGATCAGGAGTTCAAGCCAGCCTCAGTGCCATGAAACCCTGTCTCAAAACAAACAATCACAATCAAACAAAGGTAAAGAAGTCAGCCACAAGGAAAACAGGAGTGTTAGTGCCTCTAACTTAAGCAAGGTGGGACCTGGAGTAGGAGGACCAGCCTAAGCTACAAAGGAAGTCAGGTCAGCCCGAGCTTTCCAAACAACCAGTCACAGAGAACCACTGATCACTCAGAATGCTGCAGTCAAAGGTGAGTGGAACACAAATGGCCTGGAGTCACACTTGCCCAAATATATGTCTTATACTGGCTCCATGCTTCTCTAAGTCTCCACGTGTAAGCTAGATGTGACGGTTCAGCCCTGCTACACTCAGGACGCTGAGTCACCTTTAGTACAGTTAGTTCCAACTTAATAGACCCTGCATAAAAATAAGTTACAGGGCTGCAGAGATGGTTTAGAGGTTAAGATGATTGTCTGCAAAACCTAAGGACCCAGGTTCAATTCCCCAGGACCCATATAAGCCAGGCGCACAAGATGGCACATGTGTCTAGACTTTCCAGGGGCTACAGGCCCTGGCCTGCCCATTCTCTCTCTCTCTCTGCCTCCTCTTCTCTCTAATAAATAAATAATAAGTATTAACTGAAAACCCAATCAAAAGCCTATGGTGGTGGAGGTCATGAGCATTGAGAGTGTAATGCCTGCTCTTGAATGGCATGCACATATTATGCCCACCACACTGCCCTGTAAGCACTTTACACAACCTTCACACCCATATGTTAATGCTACTCTCACTTTTGGTTAGAGAAACTTTTCTGAGATGGTGTTGACCACTGGGATGACCCCAAAGACACCGCAGTGCAGAGAAGATGTGACAGAGTGCTCAGCACTGAAACATCTCTATCACACCTTCCAGGGCACAAGGTCCACTGGGGAAGTATTGACAGAATGAACATAAAAGCCAAAGGAAGGAAAGGACTGCTTACAATGCAATTGTCCAGACAGCAATTGGCCTGGGTATACATGACCTTGCAGTGCCTAGTACTACCTCCACAAGACCCTCATAATAGGAGGAAAAGATGATGATAGGAAAATAAAAAAGAGACTAATGGGGGAGGAGAGATGGCTTAGAAGTTAAGGCAGTTGCCTGCAAAGCAAAGGACCTTGGTTCGATTCCCAGGACCCATTTAAGCCAGATGCACAAGGTGGTGTATCTATCTGGAGTGCGCCCATCCTCCCTCCCTGTCTCTCTCTCTCTCTCTCTCTCTCTCTCTCTCAAACAAATAAAAATTTAAAAATAAGTATTTTTTTATTTTTCTTTGTACAGAGGTTATGTATTCTGGATGTTTTTTAGAAAAGGAAACATTTTAAGACCTACAAATTGACTTTACCAGTCACCAGTGGGCTAATTATTTTCTCCGTAATCCCTGAAATTTCTCTAAATTACATACTTAACATAGAAACTGGATTGTTTTGTATATAAGACTGCTTCCACCTTAAATGCTTTCACAAGTATGTAGTTTCTTGTACATGATATTCTTAGATATTAGTGCATGAACTCATTTTATAAACTCTCAGACTGTATTGTCATGTAAAATATGTACAGTATTAATGTCAACCATCTCTTAAAACCTGGCCTATAAATATTGTTGTATAATTTCTCTGGTCAGAAACATTTGGACTAAGTAGTGCCACTTGGGTCAGGTTTTCTTCAGTGCCATTTAGCAGACAGTCTTAGTCTATGCAACTAGCAGAATGTCACTTTCAAACATCACATCAGGGGTTCTTTACTGTTGTGGAGCCCAGCAAAATTAGTGGGACAGGGCTGGAGAGATGGCTTAGCGGTTAAGCGCTTGCCTGTGAAGCCTAAGGACCCCGGTTCAAGGCTCGGTTCCCCAGGTCCCACGTTAGCCAGATGCACAAGGGGGCGCACGCGTCTGGAGTTCGTTTGCAGAGGCTGGAAGCCCTGGCACGCCCATTCTCTCTCTCTCCCTCTATCTGTCTTTCTCTCTGTGTCTGTCACTCTCAAATAAATAAATAAATAAATAAATAATTTAAAAAAAAAATTAGTGGGACAGCCCTAAGGACAGTTATTCTTAAAGAAAGCCAACAACATTTCAGGCTAAGTAGTTGGATCTACTACATAATGTCTACTATCTCAAGCCTCCAAAGTTTGTAGTGTTGAGACTGTTGTTTGTGCTTATTTGTGAGGTAGGTGAATAAAATTGGGCAGCTAAAATTTCAAGTTCCATGTGCCTAAGAAAAAACCAGAAAACAAGTTATTGTAAATTGATCCTGTCTGTGGTTTTTGTAAAGACATTGTAAAAAAACAAGCACATGCCATCCAGTTCTTACCAAACATTGTTGTATAAATCAGAAAAGCTGAAGAGAAATGATTGTTGTACACACTGAATTGCTTTGCATGGTCTCATTTGATATGGTCTCATTCTAACTGATGTAAGAATCTTGACTTTTTTACCTTTGGAAACATCAAATAAAAATGGAAACATGAAAAAAAAAATAAGTATTTTTTTAAAAAAGGAAGGAAGGAAAGCAAAAAGAAACTAATGGAGAGAGGAAGGAAATATAATGGAGTGTGTGGATTTGTATAGGGGAAAGTGGGGGAGGAAAGAGAATTATCATGGTTTATTGTCTAAGTAGGAAACTTGTCAATAAAAAAAAAAGTTATAAACTGGGCATGGACATGCATGCCTATATTCCCAGCACTTGGGAGGCAGAGGTCGGAGGATCACTGTGAATTCGAGGCCACCCTGAGACTACATAGTGAATTCCAGGTCAGCCTGGGCTAGAGCAAAACCCTACCTCAAAAAAACAAAAAACAGGGCTGGAGAGATGGCTTAGCAGTTAAGAGAGAGAATGGGCGTGTCAGGGCCTCCAGCCACTGCAAACGAACTCCAGACGCATGCACCCCCCTGTGCATCTGGCTCACATGGGTCCTGGGGAATAGAACCAAGGTCCTTTGGCTCAGCAGGCAAATGCTCTAACCACTAAGCCATACCTCCAGCCCGTTTTTTCTCTTTAGAAAGGATCTCATGTAGCCCAGGATGGCTCAGAACTTGGTATGTAGGCAAACACGAGTGACCTTAAACACCTGATCCTCTTGATTCCACCTACAAAATGGGGATTACAGGTGTGTCCCACTACACCCAGATAGGTGTGCTCTCTCTTGAATATTTATGCATTCATTTATTTGCGAGGAAAGAGAGAGTGTGTGGGCACACAAGGTCACCTTGCTGCAGCAAACAAACTCCACATGCACGGGCCACTTACTGCATTTGATTTTACTCGGGTACTGGGGACTCTGACCCTGGCTGGCAGGCTTTGCAAGCAAGTGCCTTTAACTGCTAAGCTATTATCCTAGTCTCTGGGCATGCTTTTCCTTAAGATAGAACACACACTGTAGGCCAGGCATGGTGGTGCACACCCTTAATCCCAGCACATGGAAGGCAGAGGTAGGAGGATCGCCATGAGTCTGAGGGCTTCCTGAGACTGCATAGTGAATTCCAGGTCAGTCTGAGCTAGAGTGAGACCCTACCTTGAAAAAAAAAAGAAACAAAATAACAACAACAACAAAAACCCTGTAGCCTGCTATTTCTAACAACAACAACAACAACAAAAAGTGCCTCTGGCACCAAAATTAATCAGCCAATAGCGATTTCAGGGGAAAACACTTGCAGTAGAGCATGTATCCAAGCTCTGCAGATTCTGGAAAGAAAACACAACAGGTGGCACACACCTAGTCAGGGGAACATGTGCCACTCACAGGAGGAGTTTGCACACAGCATAGCACAACAGCCACAAGGGGCCAACACGCTGGACCCACCTACCAACCTGGGCAGAGCAGCTCATAAAAGCACGTGAGGGCTGAGCAATGGCTCAGTGGTTAAAGGCACTTGCTTGCAAAGCCTAACAGCCTAGGTCCGGTTCCCCAGTACCACGTGAGTCAGATGCACAGAGCTGTAAACGTGTCTGGAACTCGCTGCAGTAGCCAGAGGCCCCAGCGTGCCATCCTCCCTCCTTCTCCCTCAAGTAAGTATTTTCAAAGCACGTGGGAAAAGCTCAGAATTTCTAATTTGAGTGCTTTAGAACGCTACAACTATGTAGAACAGGCTAGCTCAAACATGCAACAATCCTCTGCCTCCCAAGGTCTGGGATTACAGGCATCAGCTCCCATTCTGACTTTCATCAGCGCCTGACTTTCGTGAATCACCCCAGCAGGATCAGCAGTCTGCGGACACTCACTGCGTCAAACTGAGTGAAGAATGACTCGGGCTTCTTCTCTATGTCCCCAGTGTCCACCTTCACATCCACCATGGGGTTGAGATTCTGCGCTCGCTCCAAGGAGGCTTCAGCTCTATTTCGGCCAACAGACCCAGTACGAATCAGGAACTGAGCTCCAGCACCTTCTGGAGATACCTAGGAAGAAGTTTTCAAATAAATTTTGAGGTTTTCTAGAAAGTGCATCTCAAAGACAACTTATTTGAAAAGATGCTAAAACAGATATCAAACTGTATTACTGTTCCCATGCAACTGGCCTATAGCAGACTCCCTGCCTCATTCCTTCTGAAGCTATTAATTTACATTATATACATGTATATATATATACATATATATACATATATATATGTGTCTATATATATATATATAGACACATATACTTTTAGTTTGTTTGTTTTTTCAGGGTAGGGTCTCACTCTAGCCTCGGCTAACCTGGAATTCACTATGTAGTCTCAGGTGTCCTCGAACTCACTGGGATCCTCCGCTTCCCAGTGCTGGGATTGAAGGCGTGCACGCAGGGCTCCATTCTGAGGCTTTAACACAGGACTTTTAATGCTTCTGAACTGGCCACTGATAGTTAAGGAGCGCCCCCTTATGTTTTCCAGGGGGAATTACTCCAAACACAGAAGTCCATGCCTTCTTTTTCCTGTTTAATTTGCTTAGATTTTTTAAAAATATTTGAGGAAGCGCACCAGGGCATCTAGCCACTGCAAACAAAGTCCAGACACATGTACCACCTTGTGCCTCTGGCTTACATGGGTACTAGGGAATCAAACCTGGATCCTTAATCTTCCCAAGCAAGCTCCGTAACTACTAAACCCATCTCTCCAGACCAATTTGCTTAGATTATTAACAAAACAACTATTGGTAAGAACTGACTAAATACACACAATGTGTCAAGCCATAAACATTCAGGGCAACTCAGGAGTAGCCTAAAAGATGCAGTACTAGAGCCGGGCGTGGCGGCGCGTACTCCCAGCACTTGGGACGCAGAGGTAGGAGAATCACCGTGAGTTCCAGGCCACCCTAAGTCTACATACTGAATTTCAGGTCAGCCTGCGCTTTAGTGAGACCCTACCTCAAAAACAAACAAACAAAACAAAAAAAAACCTACAGTACTGGCTGGAGAGATGGCTCAGAGCACTTCCTGTGCAAGCATGAGGGCCTCACTAGGCGTAAGATCTTCCATGTTTACCTGTAACCCCAATTCCACAGGGAGCAAAGATCTAGGAAGTACCAAAGCTCATGAAAAAGCAATAGCAGGGCTGGAGAGATGGCTTAGCAGTTAAGCGTTTGCCTGAGAAGCCTAAGGACCCCGGTTCGAGGCTCGATTCCCCATACCCATGTTAGCCAGATGCACAAGGGGGTGCATGTATCTGGAGTTCGTTTGCAGTAGCTGGAGGCCCTGGCATGCCCATTCTCTCTCTCTCTCTCTCTCTCTCTCTCTCTCTCTCTGCTTCTTTCTCTCTCTCTCTCTGTCACTCTCAAATAAATAAATAAAATAAAAATATTTTTAAAAAAAAGCAATAGCAATGGGCCGGAGAGATGGCTTAGCGGTTAAGCGCTTGCCTGTGAACCCTGAGGACCCCAGTTCGAAGCTCGATTCCCCAGGACCCACATTAGCCAGATGCACAAGGGGGCGCACACATCTGGAGTTCGTTTGCAGTGGCTAGAGGCCCTGGCGCATCCATTCCTTCTCTCTCTATCTGCCTCTTTTGCTCTGTCTGTCTGTCACTCTCAAATAAATAAATAAAAACAACAAAAAAAAATTTTAAAAAGAAAAAGAAAAAGCAATAGCAAGCTCTAAAGTCAGTAAAAAAAAATTCCACTCAAGCGCAAATTAAAATGGGCAGAGCTGACAGGTGTGGTGGTGCACACTTTTAATCCCAGTACTCTGGAGGCAGAGATAGGCAGATCGCGGTGAGTTCGAGGCCACCCTGAGACTACATAGTGAATTCCTGATCAGCCTGGGCTAGAGGGAGACCCTTCCTGGAAAAACCAAAAAAAAAAAAAAAAAAAAAAAAAAAAAGGCCAGACCAACAACAGAGCGAGACCCCTGGTGCTCAGCTCCAGCTGCCGCCTGGGCACGTGGGTGCTGTGTGGGCATATCCAGTGCAAGCACCACACACAAGGAGTGGGAAGAGGGACAGTGGGAGGGGTGAATACGATAATACATTATAGACATGCATGAAAACGCCATAAAGAACGGCATGTGGTGTGCACGCCTTTAATCCCAGTACTAGGAAGGCAGAGGTAGGGTTCCCAAGTTCGAGGCTAGCCTGGAAGTAGAGGGGGTCCAGGGCTGGACAGATGGCTCAGCACTTAAAGCACTTGCCTGCAAAGCCTGAAGACCCAGGTTCGGTTCCCCAGTACCCACGTAAAGCCAAATGCACAGTGGCGCGTGCATCTGGAGTCATTTGCAGCAGCTAGAGACTCCAGTCTCTCGTCGTCAGTCTAGTTTCTTTCTTTGGTTTCACAAGGTAGGGTCTTATTCTAGTCATCTATTCAATTCACCACATCCCCTGGGATATGTCATCAGCCTGTTGTGATTGATAGCTCCCGTATTGGTTTATAAGCCACCCACCAGCCACCTAGTTAGCCAAGCCAGAAACCTGCTCTTCCCATCCCTGTATTTATTCCGAGCGAAGCCCTGCACAGTGAGCCGGCTGAGGGCATGGGCTCTGAAGACTCTACATCCTCCCAACTAAGTACAAGGCCAGTGATGTCACGTTCTTTCCTTCAAATTGCTTTTCTGTAAAAAGAGATGGTGGCCAGACCCAAGCCCAGCTAGCCGCCTTCTTTTTATTTACTCCCCCCACTGGCCCCGGCCCAGCAAAGCAAGATAGTCCAGGCGGATCCTGGAGCTCACTCTTTAGCCCAGGCTGGCTTCAAACGAATGGCAATCCTCCTACCTCAGCTCAGCACCCGGGTGCTGGGATTAAAGGTGTGTACCATCACACTTGGCCTCAGCCCTCTTCTGATGCGGCATCAGATCACCTACCTCGCAGTATGTGTGAGGCCCCTATTCTCTGCTAAGCCATCATCCCACCCTCTTTCCTTTCCTTTCTTTTCTTTTTCTTCCTGAGACAGTGTCTCACTATATAGCCCAAGCTAGGCTTGAACCCAAGACCTGCCTCTCCAGCCACCTGAGCACTGAGACCACTGGCAGGCGCCACCACTCCAGATGAGGTGTCTTTGAAAGGCTCATTCCTGAGTCTGACCTCACACCTTCTACCTCACAATGGCAAAGCCTTCAGAAAACGGTTCCAGCACCTTCGGTCTCAAAAGCTACAGTTCCACTCAAGCTGGCTGCCTTGCCGAACACTCACACAGCCAGAGAACTCTCAGACGGGACGGCAGACATAAGAGAGCAGCAGACCTGTTCGTGATCCAGCATGGTCAGTCCTTTCACTCCCGCCAGGATGAGGTTCTTGGCAATTTCTGCCCCAAGTCCTTTCATGCCGACGAGCAGCACCCTGGAGGCTCGAAGCCTGTAAGACAGACGTTGTTAACCCGACGATACAGACTAGTGGGGCTGGCTGAATCACAGAAGAGTAAATAATGGGGAATTTTTTCATTTTCAATATATACAGACAAGTATCACTGAACCTTTAAATCTAGACAACAAATTCCAATCCATTCTACAAAGTGTTATTGAATAAATATTTACTGAACACCTACTAAGCCATATACCTCTCAATAGGTGGGCAAATATAGGAGTGAATAAGACAGTTCTTGCCCTTCTGGGGGAAGAAACTGATAAAACATATGACAAAGAACAGCCAAAATCAGGAGCTAGGGAGATGGCTCAGTTAAAAAGGGGCAAAAATCAAGTATAATAAGAACATGCCTTAATCTCAGCACTCAGAAGGCAGAGGTAGGATGATCACCGTGAGTTCCTGGCCACCCAGTAACTACATAGTGAATTTGGGGGCTGGAGAGATGGCTCAGAGGTTAAAGTGCTTGCCTATATAGTGAATTCCAGGTCAGGCTGGGCTATAGTGAGACCCTGCCTCAAAAAACAACAAACAAAAAATTAATAATAAATATAAAGTAAGAGCTGGGCGTGGTAGTGCACGCCTTTAATCCAGCACTAAGGAGGCAGAGGTAGGAAGATCGTCGTGAGTTCGAGGCCACCCTGAGATTACATAGTGAATTCCAGGTCAGCCTGAGCTAGAGTGAAAACTTACCTCAAAAAACAAAAACAAAAACAAAAACAAAAAAAAGAAAAAAAGAAAAGTAGTCTCATATAAATTCAAGTTCTGCTAGTCGGTGTATTTGCTCCTGACTTATGTAACAAGTCAATTCCATCTAAGTACCAGTATTTGGGAGAGAATGTAAGGAACTCTTCCAAAAATGGCTCTAATAATTATGAGCACTTACATGCAATTAAGACTAAGAGTCTTATTTTCAGGCAGGGTTTCACGTAGCGCAGACTGGCCTGGAGCTGCTCTGTAGCAAAGCATGACATGAAGTTCTGATCCTCCTGCCTGCACCTCTAAAGTGCTGGGATTACAAGCGTGAACCAGCACTCCTGGTTTATGAGGTGCTGGGGCTCAAACCTAGGGCACTGGACATTCTAGACAGGCGCTCTACCAACTGAGCGATGGCCCCAGTTCAGCAAGTCTAAAGCTGACATTTAAGGGCTAGAGAGATGGCTTAGTGGTTAAAGCTCTTGCCTGTGAAGCCTAAGGACCCAGGTTCAATTCCCCAGTACCCAGGTAAGCCTAGAGGCCCTAGCATGCCCTCTGCTCTCTCACTCTAAAAATAAATAGTCACTCAGAACTGATTCTATACTACTTTATTCATTTATTTATTTGAGAGATAAAAAAGCAGATACAGGGGTTGGAGAGATGGCTTAGTGGTTAGACGCTTGCCTATGAAGCCTAAGGACCTTGGTTCGAGGCTCGATTCCCCAGGACCCACATTAGCCAGATACACAAGGGGGCGCATGCGTCTGGAGTTCATGTGCAGTGGCTGGAGGCCTTGGCACGCCCATTCTCTCTCTCTCTCTCTCTCTCTCTTTCACACTCAAATAAATAAATAAAAATGAAAACAAAAGCAGATAAGGGGGTTGGAGAGATGGCTTAGTGGTTAAGCGCTTGCCTGTGAAGCCTAAGGACTCTGGTTCCAGGCTCGATTCCCCACATAAACCAGATGCACAAGGTGTTGCATGGATCTAAGAGTTCATTTGCAGTGGCTGGAGGCTTTGGCATGCCCATTCTCTCCCTCCCTCCCTCCCTGCCTCCTTCCCTCTCTCTCAAATAATAAAAATAATTTTTTTTAAAGCAGATAGGCTTTGCAGGCAAGCCCTGTAACTGCTGAGCCACCTCTGCAGCCCTTTATTCCAGTTTACCACCTTTACTTCTTGCTGTTACAAGACTAGTCACTGCCAAGCTTGCCTTCACTTTCCCGCCTCCAGATGTGAAAGTCACAGCAGTACGCCCCTGGCCTGCACCTCCTCTTCCTCCCTAGCCTAGTCGAGCATTACCAGGCTCCAAAACCCAACCGGAATACTTTTCTGCAAGCCGTCAGTGATGGGTAATATTCACTGCAACTTGATTATTTACAATCACCAGGGAACCACACCACTGGGGGTCTCTATGAGGATGTTTACAGAAAGATTTAACTGAAGAGAGAAAACTCACCCTGATGAGCAGTATCACAAATGGGGTAGGGTCATGGACTGAATAAAAATGAGGAAGAGGGCCAGAGGGATGGCTTAGTAGTTAAGGCGCTTGCCTGCCAAGCCTAGACCCAGGTTCAATTCCCTAGGACCCACTTAAACCAGATGCACAAGGGGAAACATGCATCTAGAGTTTGTTTGCTGTGGCCAGAGGCTATGGTACACCCATTCTCTCTCCCTCTTTGCTTCTCTCAATCTCAACTAAAAAAATAAAATACAGTGAAATACAAAAAGGAGAAAGAAGGCGGGCGTGGAGGCACGCCGCTGTAATCACAGCGCACACCTGTTTCAGGAGGCAGAGGTAGAGGACTGCTGCGAGCTCAATGCCACCCTGAGACCACATGGTGAATTCCAGGTCAGCTTGCGCTAGAGTAAGCCCCTACCTGGTCAGAGGCAAAAAAAAAAAAAAAAAAAAAAAAAAAGCTACTTTGGCTAGGGTGTGGTGGCACTACCCTTTTAGAAGCCAGCCTGGGACCACAGAGTGAGTTTCAGGTTACCCTGGGCTACAGTGAGACCCTACAGAAACAAAAAAAAATTAAAAAGGGGTTGGAGAGAAGGCTTAGGGTGAAGGCTCTTGTTTGCTAGGCTTAAAACCCAGGTTCAATTTCCCAGGACCCATGTAAGCCAGATGCACATGTGATGCATCTGTCTGGAGTTCATGTGCAGTGGCTAGAGACGCTGGCACACACACCCATTCTCTGTCTTCCACCCTGCTAGATAAGTAAATAAAATATATTTTTAAAATATGTTTTATTTATTTATTTGAGAGAGAGAAAGAGGGAGAGAACAGGTGCTCCAGGGCCTCCAGCCACTACACATGAATTCCAGATGCATGCAGTCCCTTGTGCATCAGGCTTACATGGGTCCTGGAAAGTCAAACCAGGATCCTTTGGCTTTGCAGGCAAATGCCTTAACCGCTAAGCCACCTCTCCAGCCCCCTCAAATATATTTTTAATTAATGTATTTGTTTAAGAGAAAGGGAGGGAAAGACAGAATGGGCATGCCAGGGCCTTCAGCCAGCACAAATGAACGCCAGATGCATGTGCAACTTTGTGCATCAGGTCTATGTGGGTCCTGGGGAATTGAACGTGTGTCCTTTGGCTTTGCAGGCAAGAAACTTAACTGCTAAGCCACCTCACCAAGCCATAAATAAAATATTTAAAAAAATAAAATAAAATAAGGTCAGGTATGGTAAACACCTTTAGTCCCAGCACTCAGGAGGCTGAGGCAAAAGGACCTTCATGAATTGAGAGGACAGCCTAGGACTATAGAGTTCCAGGTCAGCCCAAACAGAGTGAGACTCTGCCTCCAAAAAACAACAACAAAGGACTGGGGAGGTGGCTTAATGGTTAAGGCGCTTGCCTGAGAAACCTAAAAACCCAGGTTCACTTCCCCAGTATCTATGAAAGCCAGATACACAAGGTGGGGCATGCATCTGGAGTTCATTTGCAGTGGCTGGAGGCCCTGGCACGCCCATTCTCTCTTTCTACATCTACCTCTCCTCTCTCTCTCAAATAAATAAGTAAATAAAATATTTAAAACCACACACACATACACAAGCCAGGTATGGTGGTGGACACCTTCAATCCTAGCACTCAGGAAGCAGAGGTAGGAAGGTCCCTGTAAGCTAAAGGTCACCTTAAGACTCCAGAGTGAATTCAGGGTCACCTATGGCTACTGTGAGAGCTTACTGGGGGAAGGGAGAAGTACGCTCAAAATCTTATACACTTGATAGTATGATAGCCAATGAAGTTTATCCAAAGCACAATTAATAATGCTAATTGAAAACTTATAGACAGGGGAGATGGCTCAGTGGTTGAGAGCACTTGCTTGCAGGGCCTGGTGGCCTGAGTTCAATTATCCAGTATTCACACAGACCCAGACACACACCATGCCTCATGCATCTGGAGTTCATTTATAGTGGCAAAGGCCCTGGCATACCCATTCCCTCTCCTCTCTCTCTTTGCTTGTGAAGTAATATCTTTTTAGGGCTGGAGAGATGGCTTAGCCATTAAGACACTTGCCTGCAAAGCCTATCAACCCATATTCGACTCTCCAGATCCCATGTAAGCCAGACGCACGAAGGTGAAGCAAGCACAAGGTCATGCAGACCCATGGCGCAAGTGTCTGCAGATTAAAGGACGGGAGAGATGGCTCTATGATTAGGCACTTGCCTACAAAGCCTAAAGACCTGGGTTTTATTCTTCAGTACCCACACAAATCCAGATACATTAAGTGGTACATGCATCTGGAGTTCACTGGTATCAGCTCAAGGCCTGGCACACCCATCCTCTTTCTCTTTCTGCTTGTAAATAAATGAAATGAAACAATGGACCAGACATTTTAAAAGCATGTATAGCACTGGAGAGACACCTCAGCATATAAGGCACTTGCCTGCAAAGCCCAATGACCCACGTTTGATTCCCCACTACCCATGTGGAGCCAAATGCACAAGATGGCACATTCACCTGAGGCTCATCTACAGTGCCTAGAGGCCCTGGTGTGCCCATTCTCTCTGTTTGCAAATAGTAATAAATAAATAAATAAAACCAATTTAAACTTCAAAGCTAGCTTCAGTTACTTTACCAAGTCTGAGGTCTGTCTGAGCTACCTGGACTCCTCTCCAAAAAACCACAACAAAACAGCTGGGGATGGCAGCTCGCCCACTTAATCTCACCACTTGGGAGACTGAGGTAGGAGGAGTGGAAGATCTCTATGAGTTCAAGGCCATCCTGAGATACTTACTGACAGACTGCCTCAAAAGCAACAAAGTAAGCTGGGCGTGGTGGCACATGCCTTTAATCCCAGCACTCTGAAGCCAGAGGTAGGAGCACCACTGCCAAGAGCTTGAGGCCCTCCGGAGACCAATTCCAGGTCAGCCTGGACTAGAGGGAGAGCCTACCCAGAAAGAGAAAATATATATATATATATAACAAGTTAAAAAAAATCTGTTTAAAAAAAAACAAAGCAGGGGCTGGAGAGATGGCTTGGCGGTTAAGGTTCTTGCCTGTAAAGTCTAAGGACCCAGGTTCGATTCCCCAGGACCCACACAACCCAGATGCACAAGGTGGTACGTGTGTCTGGAGTTCGTTTGCAGTAGCTGGAGGCCCTGGTGTGCCAACTCTCTCTATAACTAAATAAAAATATTAAAAAAAAAAAAAAAAAAGCTGGAGCAGGGCGTGGTGGTACATCCCTTTAATCCCAGCACTTGGTAGGCAGAGGTAGGAGGATCTCCTTGAGTTCAAGGCCACCCTGACACTACAGAGTGAATTCCAGGTCAGCCTGGACTAAAGTGAGGCGCTACCTCGAAAAACAAAAAACAAACAAACAAAAAAAGCAGCCACTAATCCCAGCACTAGGGAGGCCAAGGTATAAGTACTGCCATGAGTTCAAGGCCAGCCTGAGACTACATAACAAATTCCAGGTCAGCCTGGGTTGGAGAGAGACCCTAAATCAAAAAAGAAAAAGGAAAAAAAAGCATACGTAGCTGCCAACTTACTGCTTCTCCCTGTTGTGGAAGTGTCTGTTACAGAAATAGCAGTGAGCCTGAAGCTGTTCACTTAGTGTCACACGTGGTTTCTTCAACTTACTTGGTGCATGACTTTGGCAGAGTTTGTTCCCGTCAATAAAATGGGCTAGGGATGAGTATTCAGATTTCCCCTGTTGCTCAGAAGATACGGTTTTGGCCAGCTATGGTGGCACACACCTATGATCCAAACACTTGGGAGGCTGAGGTAGGAGGATCAAGATGAGTTCACTGAGCTACACAGTGGATTCCAGGTCAGCCTGAGCTACAGGGAGACCCTACCTTGAAAAACAAACGAACAACAAAAATAAAAACTCAGCACACTTGGAATCAAAGCTCTCAACTCATTTGGCTCCAGCCACCTCCTTTCTTTATTTTTTTTTTTCTATTTATTTGAGAGACAGAGAAATTAGAACAGACACGCCAGGGACTCCAGCCACAGCAAACCAACTCCAGACACACGTGACACCTTGTGCATCTGGCTTATGTGAGTACTGGGGAATTGAACCTGGGTCCTTTGGCTTTCAGGCAAACACCTTAACTACTAAGCCATCTCCATAGCCCACCTAGCCACCTTCTTTCTTTTTTTTTTGGGGGGGGGGTTTTGAGGTAATGTTTCACACTAGCCAAGACTGACGTGGAATTCACTATGTAGTCTGAGTGGCCTCGAACTCACGGTGATCCTCCTACCTCTGCCTCTGGAGTGCTGGGATTAAAGGCATGCGCCACCACACCTGGCTGCCATCTTCTTTCTTTTACCTGCTAGGCACGATGGGCCATGGTGGTCTTGGAATTTAACATTCCCTATGCTAGAAATATGGCAGAAAGAATGTAAGAGCAAAGGAAGGGTAGGACTCCTTACAACGTGCCCCTCCAGACATAAAATGACCTGGATATTCATGAAATCACAGTGCCTGACACTACCTACCCAAGACCATAAGAGGAGGAAAAGATCATGACATCAAAATGAAAGAGAGACTGATTGAGAGCGGGAGGGAATGTGATGGAGAACGGATTTTCAAAGGGAAAGTGGGGGGAGGAAGGGCATTACCATGAAATATTGTTACAATCATGGAAGTTAATTAAAAAATTTTGAAAACAAAATAGAAATATTCTTCCCTATAGCTCCGTAGCTTTTTTTTTTTTAACTTGGATTTTCGAGGTAGGGTCTCACTCTAGCCCAGATTGACTTGGAATTCACTAAGTAATCTCAGGGTGGCCTTGAACTCAAGGCAATCCTCCTACCTCTGTCTGTCAAGTGTTGGGACTAAAGGCATGCGCTACCAAGACTGGCTTTATTTTATTTTAGTATTTTTTATTTTTATTTATTTATTTTAGCCCTTTTTAAAAATATTTATTATTTATTTATTTGACAGAGAAAGAGGGAGGGAGAAAGAGAGAGAATAGATGTGCCACTGCAAATGAACTCCAGATGCGTGTGCCCTTGTGCACCTGGCTAACGTGGGTCCTGGGGAATCGAACCTGGATCCTTTGATTTTGCAGGCAAACGCCTTAACCCCTAAACCATCCCTCCAGCCCTTTATTTATTTTTGACAGAGAGAAAGAAGCGAACTCCGTGTGCCACCTTGTGCATCTGGCTTACATGGATCCTGGAGAACTGAACCTGGGTCCTTTGGCTTTGCAGGAAAGCACCTTAACCTTGACCATCTCCTCAGCAGCCCTTCATTTATAATTTTAATTTACTTATTTGAGAAAGAAACGGGAAGGAGAGAGGGAGGAAATCGGCACACCAGGGCCTCTAGCTGCTGCAAATGTACTGCAGATGCAGATTGCATCTGGCTTATGTCGGTACTGGGGAAATCAAACCTGGGTCCTTAGACTGCAGGCAAGCACCTGAACCACTAAGCCATCTCATATATATGAAGAATTTTATATATATATATATAGAGAGAGAGAGAGGGAGGGAGTGAGGGGAGAAAAAAATATATATATATACTCTCCCCCCCCACACTCCCAGAGGTAGGGTCTCTCTCTACCTCAGGCTGACCTGGAATTCACTCTGTAGTTTCAGGGTGCCCTCGAACTCCTGGCGATCCTCTTACCTCTGCCTCCCGAGTGCAACAAAATATTCTCTTAATAAATAACATAAAATAAATGCTCAAGGATCACCTGTGGCAAGAGCTCAGTAAATATGTGACTGACTCTTCATCTCTCCTCCACCGGTCCCGCTCTGGCCACCCTCGCACCTGGACACCAGGAACCTCTTGTCTCCCCCGGCCGAGCCTCGGCAGACGTCCCTTGACGTGGGGAGGGGGCTTTGCTTCTCACCGCCCCCCACCGAGGCCCAGTTCCCTTCGGGCCGCCCACGACTGCACGCTCCCGCCCGTAGTGTTAGCCAAGTCGCTCGGGACCTCGGAATGAATGAACTAGGTGGCCCGGTCACCGTGCGCAGGGCATCTCCGGGCCCCCTCGATGACCTAAAGGCGTCACTCGCCAGGACGGCCTCCCGCCGCCCCTTCCTGGCGCGCCATGCGAGTTCGAATCCACCTGCCCGCTCGGGACTCGCCCACGCCCCCCTCGGAGGCCGGCGCGCCACGAGCTCCGGAGGTCCCCAGCTCCACCCACGTCCGTAAGACCCACACCCCCGGCCGTCTGCCGAGCGCTACGAGACCCAGGCCCCCGAATCCGTCCGCTCCGCCCGCCCTGGACCCCCTCAGCCCCCAGCCGCGCCGCGCCCGCCTGGCGGCCCCGGGCCCCGCGCCGCTCACCGCTTCTGAGCCTCCAGGCCCCACAGGCGGATCTGCCGGTCATACTGCGCCGCCTCCTCCTCGCTGATGCCGCCGCCGGCCTCCTCCTTCTCCACCATGGCGCCGGGCGAGCCGCAGAGCCGCTCCGACGCGCTCCCACGCGCCCGCGCAAACCGCCAAGTCCACCCCGCCGCGGGCCGGCCGCCTCTGCGCACGCGCGGGGAGGGGCGGTGTCTGCGCACGCGCGGGAGGGCGGTGCCTGCGCAGGGACGCTGGCGCGCGCAGCCTGGACGCCAGCCGATGGCGCGCTTTGGGGAGGGTGCAAGCGGGCCTCCCATCCCGGTAGGGGCGTTGCAATCCGTCCTTGCAATAAAAGAAAAAAAAAAAAGGGATGGCTTACCCGCAAAGCTAGAAGACCGAGGTTCAACTCCCCAGGACCTACAGAACCAAGCTCAAGGTGGCGCTTGCAGTTGGAGCTCATTTGCAGTGGTTAGAGGCCCTGGTACTTTCATTCTCCCTGTCTTCCTCTGTCTCAAATAAATAAGCCTTTAAAAAAAAAAACTGGCGAGGTTTTTGACCCCAGGGAGATATCTACCTAGTCGATTTGTTTAATCTTACTTATTTCTGTAGTTATCTTCTGTTTTTCACTCTAGCCTAGGCTGACCTGGAATTCATGCTAGCCTTGAACTCACAGCGATCATCTTACCTCTGCCTCCCTAGTGCTGGGATTAAAGGCCTGCACCACCATAACCAGCTCTAATGTCACTACACCCGGCTTATCTGCATCTTTCTTAAACAAATATAAGGGCTGGAGAGATGGCTTCACAGTTAATGTACTCTTCTGCAAAGCCGAAAGGACCTAGGTTCAGTTCCCCAGGACCCAGGTAAGCCAGATACGTAGTGGCCCATGAGTCTGGAGATTGTTTGCAGCAGCTAGAGGCCCTGGCATGCCCATTCTCTATCTGCCAGTCTTTCTTCTTCTTTGTCTATCTCTCAAATAAACAAGTAATAAAATATTTTTTAATAAAATAAAAAAAAATAAAATGCCGTGATAGAAGTAAGAGATTCACCAGGAATATGAGCTCAGCCTGGGCTACAGAGTGACTTCCAGGTCACCCTGAGTTACAGTGAAACCTTGCCTCAAAAATAAATAAATAAATAAATAATGGGGCTGGAGAGATGGCTCAGCATTTACAAGGCTCTTGCTCAAGTTCAGTTCCCCAGTACACATGTAAAGCCAGATGCACAAACTAGCTCATCTGTCTGTAGTTTGTTTGCAGTGGCAGGAGGCCTTGGAGTGCCCATTGTCCCTCCCCCTCTCGAATTAATATCTTTATGGGGTTTTTTTTGTTTGTTTGTTTGTTTGCTTTCTTTTGTTTTTCGAGGTAGGGTCTCACTCTAGTTTAGGCTGACCTGGAATTCATTATGCAGTCTCAGGGTGGCCTTGAACTCATGGCGATCCTCATACCTCTGCCTCCTGACTGTGGGATTAAAGGTGTGTGCCACCAAGCCCGGCTCTTAAATAAATAATTATTTTAAGTTTTAAAAAGGCATTTTGGGGCTGGAGAGATTGCTTAGCAATTAAGGCATTTGCCTGCAAAGCCAACTTAGGTTCAATTCCCCAAGACCCTCGTTAGCCAGATGCACAAGGGGGAGCATGCATCTGGAGTTCATTTGCAGTGGCTGAAGGCCATGGCATGCCCATTCTGTCTGTCTCTGTCTTTCTCTGTCTCTCATTCTCCCTCTTTCTCTGTCAAATAAATAAATAAATAAGAATAAAATATTTTTTTTAAGGCATTGATGGGCTGGAGAGGTGGCTTGCAGTTAAGGTGCCTGCCTACAAAACCTAAGGGCCCAGGTTCAATTCCCCAGGACCGCCTCTTTCTCAAGTAAATAAATAAAAATTAGACTTGCATATATAGAGCATTGAGGCCAGGGGTGTTGGCACATGCCTCTAATCCTGTCACTCTGAAGGCAGTCATAGGAGATCACTGTTGTAAGGAAAATGTAAGAGAAAAGCAAAAGAGAGCACTGGACTTGATCTCTACAGACAGACTGTTAACTGAGAGAAACAGCGAGGGGCAGCAGCCTTCCTGCAGGATGAGGACTGAAGCCCTGAGCCAGGCTGGGGTTCAAACCTATATGGAAGATCCTAAGAAACAGACTCTACCAGGGGCAGTTGATAAGGAAATTGTAGCTGTTTGTGTCCTTGTTCCAAATAGGCTTCTTCAGCCAGGAATGTCTAAGGGAGAAAACTCACATGGTCTCTGGTCCTTCAAGGCCATCTAGGCTAAGGGGAGTACATCAATCAGGAAATGGGTCAAACTTAATGAGGGCGAATTCCACTGGGCCTTTTTTTTTTTCTCTCAATTTTTTTTTTTTAAAAACTTTTTTTTTTGTTGTTGTTCATTTTTTATTTATTTATTTGAGAGCGACAGACACAGAGAGAAAGACAGATAGAGGGAGAGAGAGAGAATGGGCGCACCAGGGCTTCCAGCCTCTGCAAACGAACTCCAGACGTGTGCGCCCCCTTGTGCATCTGGCTAACGTGGGACCTGGGGAACCGAGCCTCGAACCGGGGTCCTTAGGCTTCACAGGCAAGCGCTTAACCGCTAAGCCATCTCTCCAGCCCTTTTCTCTCAATTTTTATTAACATTTTCCATGATTATAAAAAATATCCCATGGTAGTACCCTCCCTCCCCCCCCCATTTCCCCTTTGAAATTCCATTCTCCATTATATCCCCTCCCCATTTCAATCATTCTTACATATATACAATACCAACCTATTAAGTACCCTCCTCCCTTCCTTTCTCTTCCTTTTATATCTCCTCTGGGCCTTCTTTATTGCCCACAAGTTTTAGGTATAGCTATTAACTCTTTAGTTCCCTTTGGTTTTCAGGAAAGGCTATTAATACTTCAAATGTGAGTTCAAGGCCACCCTGAGATTACATAGTGAATTCCAGGTCTGCCTGGGCTAAAGAGAGGAAGATCCTACCTTGAAAACAAACAAACAAACAAAACAGCACTGGGGGCATGGTGGCACACACTTTAATTCCAGCACTCAGGAGTAGAGGTAGGAGGATCACCTTGAGTTCAAGGCCAGCCTAGGACCAGAGAGTGAGTTCCAGGTCAGCCTGGACTACAGTGAGACCCTACCTCGAGACCTGCTCCCCCTCCCAAAAAAATAAAAGAGTATAGGAATAAAGGGGAACTAGGAAGATGGCTCAGTGGGTAAATAGTTAAGGGTACTTACTTGGAGAAGTCTGTCTGCCTAGGTTCAGTTCCCCAGCAATTGACCCATGTAAAGCCAGATGCACCACATAGCACATGCATCACACATATGCAAATAAATTAAAACAAAAAGATTTTTTCCTAGAACATGGGAGACTGAGGTACAAGGATCCCTGTGAGTTCAAGATGAGCCTGTAGCTACAGAGTAAGTCTCAGGTCAGCCTGGGCTAGAGTGAGACCCTACCTTGAAAAACCAAGAAAACAAAAACAAAGACAGGTGGTCAAAGCCGGGCCTGGTGGTGCATGCCTTTAATGTCAGGAGACAGAGGTAGGAGGATCACTGTGAGTTCGAGGCCACCCTGAGAATACATAGTGAATTCCAGGTCAGCCCAGGCTAGAGGGAGACCTACCTCAAAAAGCACACTCATACTCTCTGTCTGCTTGCAAGTAAATAAAATATTTTCTTGAAAAAAATGATGCATTGATAGAAGATTGTAGTGTGGGGGGGAGGGAGGGAATTACTATGGGATTTTTTTTATAATCATGGAAAATGCTAATAAAAATTAAAAAAAATAAACAAACAAACAAAAAAAGAATATTGTACAGAAGAGTCTCCTTCCTAGAGCCAAGTTCAGTCAACAGGCAGAGTTTGCCATATCTGTTCATCTAGAGCAGAGCAGTAGGAAAGATATAACATGAAAGCTTTACTTGTAATTTTATTCTTTTAATTTTTTTTATTGACAACTTCCATGATTATAAAAAATATCCCATGGATATGGACATGAGAGGCATGGAGAGATTAATTTTGTGCAAGAATAAAAATATATATATATTCCATGGTAGCCAAGCATGGTGCTACGCGGGGAGCGAGAAGCGGTGGAAAGCCCGCCTGGGATTCATCCCGCGCCACCTTCCCGACCACGGCGACCCGCCTGGACCAGCTGCTGTCCCTCTCCACGGTGCGGGCCAACCACCTCTTCCTGGGCTGCAGCTACAATAAAGATCTTCTAGACAAGGTGATGCAAATGGCGGACGGAATTGAAGGGGAAGGCCTGCCACACTTTACTACCAGAAGTGAACTAATGAAAAAGCATCAAAGCTAAGGCAGAAGATTCAGCGCATCTCCATCACTGCCAGCAGGCTTAGACTGGAGGCTGGGGTGAGTGAGGCTGCCCGCAGCAGCTCTTCAGACTGGGCCTGGGCAGCAGAGTGGCTGCCGTGGACAGAGACCCATCTAAAGGACTTCTCAGGAGGTGTCCGTCCCCCGGCAGCCGTCACTGCACAGTGTGCATGGATATGCATGTGCTTATGAACCCTGGGCTCTCAGATCGCTTCATCAGCACTGCACAAGCCACACCTACTTTGAAATGCCTTTTATGTTGATGTGGTAATGACAGATAATAAATTTTATAGTTTGGATTTTTCAACAAAGTACTTCTAAGTGTGATTCTGGTTTTTGCCCTCTCCCCTTCTCCGTTTTCCTGCTGAGGCAAGCCAGTTTCTCTGTTTCCTTGTTTCTACCTGGAGTTTCTGTCAGACCTGCTGCCACCCATGCTTGCTATAGGAAGACAGAATCGCTTCATAGGCTTGAGGTACTCAGGAGCTAGCTCACGGGAAGAGGCAGTCTTATTTTAAAATTCACTGAGGCCTGGCGATGCCGGTGAATGGTAGAGCACTTGCCTGGCATGCTTGGGGCCTCGGGTTTGAGCCTCAGTGCTTCAGGAAAGCAGTCAGACAAGTAGCTAGCTCGGTGACATTCGTCCATTCACTCACTGATGAGCACGTTTGTCACGCCAGCCAGCTGGCCTTTGGGTTCTGCAGGTCTCCCCCGCTGCTGAGGAACACCCACACTCTCTGTATCTGGAGCGCATCCACACTAGGATCTTGTGGATTTGAACTGCCTTCCACATCGCCTCTGCAGGTGTGCTTGAACCGCAGTCCTGCTTTGTCCTGAGATGTTGGTGTTCATGATGTGCTCTGAACCCTCTTCCTTTTGATCTTTTCACTCTCACCACTAGGTAAACACCTCCAGGTGTAAATAACGGAGGGCTTCAGCGTGGGATGAAGGATTTGGCAGTGGCAGGCTCTGAGGTTGGTGCTGGCCGCTATGGCCGGTAGACCCTGCCTTAGCTTTATCTGCTGAATGCACAGAACTGAGTTACCAAAAGTAGACGTGACTGGGGAACATGGTGTCTGGGAACAGAGCTGTGGGAAGGTACTCTGGCTTGGGGATTGAGGTGAAGGCGGCATCTTTGTGCAGTGTCTAGTTCCAGTCCTCAGTGACTGGGAGGACAGACCATAACCATAGACAAGCCTAACCTTGAAAATGTTGACAGAAATGCAGACCTCAGAGCTATAGCAAGGACCAAGGTCATGAAGGCAGAGGACAAGTGAGATATGCACCAAGCCTTAGCTGAACTTTCTTCCATCCTGATCATTTGTGTAAATTTCGAAGACTTTTAAAAACTGAAGTTAAAGACTGTGATTATCCACTTTAAGATGCACTTTCCATTTCTCACGGGTCTTATTTTATGTATATAGTCCCCAATAAAATGGCCTTTCCAGTGTAAAAAAAAAAAAAAAACAAACAACAACCTAGGAATGCAGAAGAAGTGGCGGAAAGAATGTAAGAGCCAAAGGAAGGGTAGGACTCCTTACAACGTGCTCCCCGCCAGACACAAAGTGGCCTGGATATCCATGACCTCATAGTGCCTGATACTACCTACACAAGACCATCATAAGAGGAGGAAAAGATCATGACATCAAAATAAAAGAAAGGCTGATTGAGATGTGAGAAGGGATATGATGGAGAATGGAGTTTCAAACGGGAAAGTGGTGGGAGGGAGGGTATGACCATGTTTTTTGTTTTTTTTTTAATATAATCATGAAAGTTGTTAATAAAAATTTGAAAAAAAATTAAAGGAATAAAAAAGAATAGGAGAGCCGGGCGTGGTGGCGCACGCCTTTAATCCCAGCACTCGGGAGGCAGAGGTAGGAGGATTGCCATGAGTTCAAGGCCACCCTGAGATGACAGAGTTAATTCCAGGTCAGCCTGGACCGGAGTGAGACCCTACCTCGAAAAAAAAACCAAAAAAAAAAAAAAAGAATAGGAGAGGGCTGGAGAGATGGCTTAGTGGTTAAGCGCTCGCCTGTGAAGCCTAAGGACCCCGGTTCGAGGCTCGCTTCCCCAGGTCCCACGTTAGCCAGATGCACAAGGGGGCGCACGCGTCTGGAGTTCGTTTGCAGTGGCTGGAGGTCCTGACACGCCCATTCTCTCTCTCCCTCTACCTCTTTCTGTCTGTCGCTCTCAAATAAATAAATAAAAATAAACAAAAATAACTAAAAAAAAAACCCTGAAAGCTAGATGTTGGTGGCACATGCCTTTAATCCCAGCACTCAGGTAACCCTGAGTTCGAGGCCACCCTGAGAATACAGAGTGAATTCCAGGTCAGCCTGGGTTAGAGTGAGACCCTACCTCAAAAAAAAAAAAAAAAAAAAAAAGTGCCAGGCGTGGTGGCACATGCCTTTAATCGCAACACTTTGCGCTTTCCTGCAAAGCCCAACAACCTGAGTTCCAGTACCCATGAAAGCCAGATGCACAAAGTGGTGCTGCGTCTGGAGTCCAGCATCTAGAGTCCTTGGTGTGCCCATCCTATCGGAAGCCAAGCATGCTGGCACACACCTTTAATCCCAGCACTCATGAGGCAGAAGTAGGAGCATCTCAGTGAGTTCATGACCAGCCTGCGACTACAGTGAATTCCAGGTAAGCCTGGGCTAGAGAGACCCCACTTCAGGAGAAAAAAAGGGGGGCTGTAGAAATGGCTTAACAGTTAAGGTGCTTGCCTGAAAAGCCTAAGGACTTAGGTTTGATTCCCCATTACCCATGTAAACCAGATGCACAAGGTGGCACATACTTCTGAAGTTTGTTCACACTTGCTAGAGGCTCTGGTGTGCCCACTCTCTCTCTCTCTCTATCTGCCTCTCTCTCTCAAAAGAAGCAAATAAATAAAAGAAAAAAAAAATCCAGGCATGGTGGCACACGCCTATAACCCCTACACTTGAGAGGCAGAGGTAGGAGGATCACCATGAGTTTTGAGGCCAGCCTGAGACTACAGAATGAAGTACAGATCAGCCTGGACTACATCAAAACCTTACTTTGAAAAACCAAAAAAGCCGGACCTGATGACACACACCTTTAATCCCAGCACTCAGGAGCCAGAGGTAAGAGGATCCTGTGAGGAGGCCACCCTGAGGCTACGTAGTGAATTCCAGGTCAGCCTGGACTAGAGTGAGTCCCTACCTCGAAAAAAACAAAGAAAAAGAGGAGTAGAGAGATAGCTTAACAGTGAAGGCACTTGCCTGTGAAGCCTAAGAACCCAGGTGCAATTCTTCAGGTCCCATATGAGCCAGATGCACAAAGTGCATGTGTTTGGAGTTCATTTGCAGTGGGCATGCCCATTCTCTCTCTCTCTCCCATTTTGTCTCAAATTTTAAGTTTAATTAATTAATTAATTAATTTAAAAAGGAGAAAGAAAGCCAGGCATGGTGGCTCACACCTTTAATCCCAGCACTTGGGAGGCAGAGGTAAGTGGATCAGCATGAGTTCAAGGCCACCCTGAGACTACAGAGTGAATTCCAGAACAGCCTGGACTAGAGTGAGACCCTACCTTGATACACCAAAAACAAAGAAAAAGAAAAGAAAGAAAACCAGGTGTAGTGGCACACACCTGTAATCCCAGCTGGTGGGGTGCTAAGACAGAAGAATCACTACTCATGGCCACACGTGTCTGTGTGGTTCTGGTATCTCCATTGGGTCTCCACTGCAACCCACAGGTAATCCTCATGGCTCCATCCGCTCTCCATGCAGGTAATCCAGCAAGCCTGCTTTACACTGCCCATGGCTGTTTCCAAAACAAGACTATGGTGCAAATTCAATGGCCCTCTCCTGCATTTCATTCATGTGTGTATATATATAGATATAGATATATAAAATTTAATTTAATTTTTAAAAATTTATTTGAGAGAGAGAAAGAAAGAATGGGGATGCCAGAGCCTCCAGCCACTGCAAACGAACTCCAGACACATGTGCAACCTTGCGCATCTGGCTTATGTGGGTCCTGGGGAATCAAACCAAGGTCCTTTGGTTTTGCAGGCAAATGCCTTAACTGCTAAGCCATCTCTCCAGCCCATTTTTTTTTTGTTTGTTTGTTTGTTTTGTTTTGTTTTTTGAGTTAGGGTGTAGCTCTAGCTCAGGCTGATCTGGAATTCACCATGTAGTTTCAGGGTGTTCTCAAACTCAGTGATTCTCCTACCTCTGCCTCCTGAATGCTGGGATTAAAGTTGTGCACCACCACGCCTGGCTGTCTTTTTTTATTATTTTATTTTATTTCTTATTTTATTTTATTATTCGGTTGTTTCAAGGTAGGGTTTCACTCTAGCCCAGACTGACCTGGAATTCATTATGGAGTCTCATGGTCGCCTGGAACTCATAATGATCCTCCTACCTGTGCCTCTTGAGTGCTGGAATTAAAAGCATGCACCATCACGCCTGACTCTTTCTCCTTTATTTTGATGTCATGATCTTTTCCTCCTATTAGGATTGTCTTATGTAGGTAGTGTCAGACACTGTGAGATCATGGATATCCAGGACATTTTGTGTCTGCAGGAGCACATTGTAAGGAGTCCTACCCTTCCCTAAGCCTTGGAAGATGTAACAGATATTTCAGTGCTGAACAGTCTTGTCACTTGTTCTCAGCACCATGGTCCCTTCTGAGTCATCTCAAGGCCACTACCATCTGAAAAGAGAAGCTTCTCTAACCAAAAGTGAGAGTAGCATTAATATATGGTTATGAACATTCAGAGAAGTGCTTACTGGGCAGTTTGGTGAGCATAGTATATACATTTAGCCAGACAGCAGCAGACATTACACCCCTAGGGCTCCGGACTATCCCTGTTGTATGTTTTCAGTATCAGGGATGTATTCCCTCCCATGGAGCGGGCCTCCAGTCCAATTAGAGGGCAGTTGATTTTCCCCATTACAGATGTGCCACTATTGCACCTGTTGGCTCATTTGGCCTGGCTGGCCAAATTTAAGGCTTACATATCCACTGTTGAGTATCTCCACTGGTAATTTCTCTCTCTCCCATTGATCTGCATGCAGCATGGCTTTTTCCAGCCTTCTGCCAGCTGGTCTACATGGAGGAGGTTTTCAGCCTAACACTAGCAGGGTTTCTCATTGAATTTACAGCCCAAGTATGTGGAGTCTTCAGCAATAGGGTTCTTACCATCTATTACTGGTGGGAAACCAAGACTGGCTCATTCTATTTTTTTAAAAATTTTATTTATTTTCAAGGAGAGAGAGAGAGAGAGAGAGAGGGAGGGAGGGAGGATGGGGGAGAGAGAGATCCAAATGCATGCACCACTGTGCGTCTGGCTTTAGCTGAGTGCTGGGGAAAGAAACCTGAGTTCTTAGGCTTGGCAGGCAAACAACATAACTGCTGAGCCATTTCTCTGGCCTCTATTTTGACTTTTTGTTTTTGTGTTTCTAGGAAGGGTCTTCTGTAGCCCAGTATGACCTGAAACTGACCTCAAACTCACAGGGATCCTCCTCCCTCTGCCTCCCAAATTCTGGGAATAAAGGTGTGCGCCATCATGCCCTTCCCTCTTTTGACTTTTTTGAGACAGGCTCTTCTGTAGACCAGTCTGTCCTTCAAATAGCTAAGTAACCAAAGATGACCTTGAACTCCTGATCCTCCAGCCTCTACCTCCCAAGTGCTAGGATTATGTGAGCCCCTAGGGCTGGCTATCATTAGCTCTGTTAATGAGGTAAACAGCTTCTATTAAGGTTAATATTCCTGGAAATAAATCTCTCATCATCGTGACTTAAAAACAAAAGTGAATTTCAAAAAATGATCCTAAGGGAGAAAATAATGTTCCCCTGAGGGACAGTCTATGGCCCAAAACCACAAATTAACTTCCCTCGGTAATTTGTAAAATATCCCCTAGGGGGCGACATAATCCTCTTGAGAAGCAGTTCCATCTCAACTCGGATTTCATTAATGGCACCTTGTTCATAAACCCTGGGATGGATTAGCAAGGAACAAAGGGGAAAGAGTGATTGGATTGTGTTCAGCAAAGACTAACACAATATAATACCTGTCTTTTACCAGCAGGCCAACAGGTTTCCTTTCATTTTTTTCCTTCTTTTTCACCTAGGGTAGGGTGTCATTCTAGCCCAGGCTGACCTGGAATTCCCTCTGTAGTACCAGGCTGGCCTCAGACTCAGTGATCTTCCTACCTCTGACTTCTTAGCATTAAAGGACTGCACCACTATGCTGGGTGATGAGCCACTGTGCATTTAGTTATACCTGGGAAATTGAACCCAGGACTTCAGGTTTTGCAAGCAAGTACCTTTAACTAGCTGAAACATCTCTCCAATCTCCTCCTTTCTTAAAGATTTCATATTTATTTATTTGCTTATTTATTAGAGACAGAGAGAGTGAGAACGGGCACACCAGGGACTCTAGCTACTGCAAACAAACTCCAGATGCATGTGCCACCATGTGCATCTGGCTTACATCGGACCTGGAGAATTGAACCCCGTTCCCTAGGCTTTACAGGCATGCACCTTAACCGCTAAGCCATCTCTCCAGCCCCCCCTTTTTTTAATGAGAGAGAGCAGGTCTCAAGCTACTGCAATTGAACTCCAGACACATGTGCCACACGTGTGACCTTGCATGCTTGTGTCACCTCGTGCAGCTGGCTTACATGGGATCTGAAGAGTTGAACATGGGTCCTTAGGCTTCACAGACAAGCACCTTAACCACTAAGCCATCTTGCCAGCCTCCCTTTCTTTCTTCCTTTCTAATTTTCTTTGGGGTGGAGGTGGTTTTCAAAGTAGGATCTCTCCCAAACACAGGATGACCTGGAATTCACTATATAGTTTCAAGCTGACCTTGAACTCATGGCGATCCTGATCCTACTACCTCTACCTCCCAAGTGCTGGCATTAAATGGGTGCACTACCATGCCCTGCCCAGATCCTTTCTTTTTTGAGACATCTGGGATTACAGACCTGTGCCACCATACCACCCTAGCAAAGTTCTTACCAGAACAATTATGTACTGACACCAGGTAGACATATGCCATGGAAGCATGAGATTTATGGACATTTGAGGAAGTTCAATCCCAAAAACAATTACTAAGGCTGGAGAGATGGCTCAATGTTGAAGGCACTTGCCTACAAAGACCAAAGACCCAGGTTTCATTCTTCAGTACCCATCTAAAGCCAGATGTACAAGGTGGCGCATGCATCTGGAGCTTGTTTGCAGTGGCTAGAGGCCCTGGTGCATCCATTTTCTCTCTATATATATCTGCCTCTTTCTTTCTCTCTCTCAAAAAAAAAAAAAAAAATATATATATATATATATATATATACACACGCTGGGTGTGGTGGCACATGTCTTTAATCCCAGCACATGGGAGGCAGAGATAATATCACTGTGCGTTTGAATCCAGATTGAGAATACCTAGTGAATTCCAGGCCATCTTGAGCTAAAGTGAGAACCTAACTAAAAAAAAAAAAAAAAAAGCTGGGCATGGTGGCACACACCTTTAATTCCAGTACTAGGGAGGCAGAGATAGGAGGATCGCCATGAGTTCGAGGCCACCTGAGACTACATAGTGAATTCCAGGTCAACCTGGGCTAGAGTGAAACTCTACCTTGAAAAAAAAACCCCAAAATCATCATCATCATAACAAAAAGAAAACAGCATAATAAATTCATGTCTGTCTATTGCTACAGGTAACCTGCAGCCTGAAGTTGGAAAATCACTTGAGCCCAGGAGCTCCTGACCAGCCCAGTAATAGCAAAATACTGTTTGGGAAGGGAGGGAGGAAGTAAGGAAGAAAGGGAAGAAATATGAGTTGGAGATCCAGCAGGGGGAAAAAGCATGTTATCATTACTATTATTATTTTGGCTTTTTCTTTTTTTAAGATTTTTTAAAGATTTATTTTACTTATTTACTAGAGGGAGAGGGAGAGAGAGAGGGAGAGAGAGAGAGAACTGGCACACCAGGGCCTCTAGCCATTGCAAATGAACTCCAGATGCATGCACCATTTTTTTTTAAATTTATTTATTTATTTATTTGAGAGCGACAGACACAGAGAGAAAGACAGATAGAGGGAGAGAGAGAGAGAGAATGGGCGCGCCAGGGCTTCCAGCCTCTGCAAACGAACTCCAGACGAGTGCTCCCCCTTGTGCATCTGGCTAACGTGGGACCTGGGGAACCGAGCCTCAAACCAGGGTCCGTAGGCTTCACAGGCAAGCGCTTAACCGCTAAGCCATCTCTCCAGCCCGCATGCACCATTTTGAGCATCTGGCTTACATGGGACCTTAGGCTTGCTTCTCAGGCAAGCGCCTTAACCACTAAGCCATCTCTCCTGCCCCTATTTTTGAGGTAGGGTCTGGTTCTAGTCCAGGTTCACCTGAAACTCACTCTGTAGTATCTGGCATGGTCATTCTCTCTCTCTCTCTCTCTCTAGTAAATAAATTAAATTTAAAAAGGCAGGTCGGGCTTGGTGGTGCATGCCTTTAGCTGGGCGTGGTTGTGCTTTAATCCCAGCACTTGGGAGGCAAAGGTAGGAGTACCACCACAAGTTCGAGGCTACCCTGAGGCTACATAGTGAATTCCCGGTCAGCAGGAGCTAGAGAGAAACCCTACCTCGAAGAAACAAAATAAATAAATAAGTAAATAAATAAACAAAAAAGCAAGAAAGGTGTGGTGGTGCACACCTTTAATCCCACCACTCGGGAGTCAGAGGTAGGAGGATTACCCTGAGTTTGAGGCCATCCTGAGACTACATAGTGAGTTCCAGATCAGTCTGGACTACAGTGAACCTCTACCTTGAAAAACGGGGGTAGGGAGGGAGGGAGGAAAAACAGGAGTTATCGTCCAGCCCATCAAGGTGTTTACTTGTAAAGCCTATATTCCCAGCACTGAGGACATTGAGGCAGGAAGATCAGGAGTGTGAGAGCAGCCTGGGCTGCATGGTAAGACCTTAAGTGTGTGTGTGTGTTTTGTTGTTGTTGTTTTGGTTTGGTTTTTCGAGGTAGGGTCTCATTCTAGGTGTGCACCACCATGTCCCACTCCCCTATCTGAATTGAATAAAATAAATGCAAGGAACACTGCAGAGTCTTCCTTTTGCTGGCCCTTAAACACCTATCATATGAAAAGAGCTATGTTATTTGGTGGCCCTCTCTGAGGCCACTTGGGTCAGTTGAGAGATTTGTCTTCATTCATCAGCTAAAAGAGCTGGGAGGCTAAAAAGCCTCTGTAGGAAGGAGTGTCCAGCTGATCGTGGGTGCTCTCCCAATGATTCTGCTGCCTGGGTCTCCAGGGGTTCACGTGTGTGTGTGTGTGTGTGTACAGAATGGTACATATGCAATAATGGACTCATCTTTTTTTTCTTAATTTTTTACATATTTATTTGTTTAAGAGAAAGAAGGAGGCAGAGAGAGAGAGAGAATACGGGTGTGCCAGGGCCTCCAGACACTGCAAACGAACTCCAGACACATGCACCCCTTTGTGCGTCTGGCTTACATGGGTCCTGGAGAGTTGAATCCTTTAGCTTTGTAGGCAAACCCCTTAATCGCTAAGCCATTCCTCCAGCTTTTTTTTTTTTGAGACAGAGAAAGGGGGAGGGGGGAGAGAGAGAGAGAGAGAGAGAGAGAGGGAGAGAGAGGGAGAGAGAGGGAGAGAACAGGCATGCCAGGGCCTTCAGCCACCGTGAACAAACTCATGGCGATCCACTTACCTCAGCCTCCCTAGTGCTGGAAT
Source organism: Jaculus jaculus (assembly GCF_020740685.1). NCBI lineage: Eukaryota > Metazoa > Chordata > Mammalia > Rodentia > Dipodidae > Jaculus > Jaculus jaculus. Next base: position 7,074,229 of record NC_059115.1, on the reverse strand, counting down.
TAAAGGTGTGTGCCATCATGTCCATCTTGCACTCACCTTTAATCCCAGTATTTAGGGCTTAAGAAGTGGCTAGTGCTTAAGGCGCTTGCCTACAAAAGCAAAGGACCCAGGTTTGATTCCCTAGGTCCCACGTAAGCCAGATGCACAAGGGGACACAGACATCTAGAGTTCATTTGCAGCGGCTGGAGGCCCTGACGTGTCCATTTTCTCTCTTTCTGTCTCTTCCCCTCCTTGCCTATTTCTTTCTCAAATAAAAAAAGAAAGAAATTAAAAAAAAAAACACGTTTGTTTATGAGAGAAAGGGGGGGGAGAAGAATAGGGGCGCCAGGGCTTCCAGACTGCAGTAAAACTCTAGACACATGCACCCTCTTGTGCGCATGTGTGACCTTGAGCACTTCTGTCACCTGTGCTAAGCCCTAAAAATATTTTTTATTAACATATTTGCAAGCACAGAGAGACAGACAGAATGGGCACACCAGGGCCTCCAGCTGCTGCAAATGAACTCCAGATGCGTGCATCACTCTGTACATCTAGCTTCACGTGGGTCCTGGGAAACTGAATCTGGGTTTGTTAGGACTTGCAGGCAAGCGGCTTCACTGCTGAGTCATGCCTCCAGAACGCCTTTTAATTTTAATTTAATTAATTAATTAATTTAGGTTTTTCGAGGTAGGGTCTGGAATTCACTATGCAGTCTCAGGGTGGCCTCGAACTCTCGGCGATCCTCCTACCTCCCGAGTGCTGGGATTAAAAGTGTGCGCCACCACGCCCCGCTAATTTAGGTTCTTAAATTCCATGAAGCCACATCGCAGGGTCAGTCTCTGCAAGAAGACCTAATAATGTAGAAGTCTCTACATCTGTGTGTGAAGGAACACTTTTGCCACACAATTTTTACTTTGGTAACTTTGAGGGACATGACATCCATCCCAACATCTGATCAAAAAAAACTGGGCACGGGCAGGCGTGGTGGCGCACACCTGGCAGTGGATGGAGGCCCTGGCGGGACCCATTCTGCCTTTCTCTCTCATTGTGGGGAAAAAAAAACAAAAAACAAAAAAACTGCGGGGCACGGTGGCGCATGCCTTTAATCCCAGCACTCGGGAGGCAGAGTTATAAGGATAACTATGAGTTAGAGGCCAGCCTGAGACTGCATAGTAAATTCCAGGTCAGCCTGAGCTAGAGCGATACCCTGTCTCGAAAAACCCAAACTAAAAAAAAACAAAACCCCAAACCTAACCCTGCTTCTATGTCCTCCAGCCAAGTCTCCGGCCCGCATCAGTCTCTATCACAATGGAAATAACGTCAAGTTTCCCTGCGACCAGAAAGAGGACGAAGACTTTTGTGTACTCCTAGTTTAAGAAGGAACCCAGTCCAGCTTTCCACCTCGAGGGTACGACCAAGCCCCGCCCTCCTCGCCCCCACGATGACGTCACCGGCCGAGGTATATATGACGTCATCTCCGGGCCGCCTCTGCTCCAGCCCCTCTTCGGAAACCTCCGACTCCAGGGACCGGTCTCCAGCTTTCGGTTAATTTTTTTTTTTCCCTCCCCTCCCATTCTCCCACTTAAAACTTTTGGCTCTTCCCGCCTTCTTTGAAGCTCGCGAGTTTTCCGGTTCTTCCCTCTTGCTCTGGGGCGAGTCCCTCAAAGTCATTGACTCTCCAGTGATCGCCCCACCAGCCCCACCCGTTCAGCTCGTCCTCTTACTCCCTAGTACCCCGGCTTGGGCTCTTTCGGCTACTTCCGCCTCCCGCCACGATCCCCCCTCACAGACTTCGGCTCTTTCCGGATTATCGCAAGTCCGAGGCGGGGTGGGGTGGGGGAGGAGGTCGTGTCGCACGACCGATCCGCTTCGGCTATTTCCGGCTCCCCTGATTGCTTCTCTCGCCCCTTTTGCCCGACTTCCCTTGGTTCTTTGGGTCTCCCTTTGGTCTCACGTTGTTTCAGCGGCCCCGCTGTTTCGGTTCTTTCCGGCCTCTCAATTACTTCTCAACCCCTTTCGGCTCTTTCCGCCTCTCCTCAGCCTCGCCCTTTCGCTTCGGCTCTTTCCGCCGCCTCGCCCTTTCGCTTCGGCTCTTTCCGCCAATCTTCGGTGCCGGGCGGTCTCTGCCCGGCTCCTCCACCACGTGACGCTTCCTCCGCCTCCCCGCTGCCCCCTCCCTCCCAGTCTCAGGCTCTGGGCTCGGCCGTCCGGGCCGTGCCGCCATTTTGTGTGAATTCCTGATCGCGGCGGGGGCCGGGCAGCCGGGGCACCTAGGGCAGACAGACAGACAGACAGTCGGCCAGTCTCCGCAGTCCGTTCCCTTTCTCCTTGAAATCTTTCTTTTTTGGTTTTTTTATTTTTTTTTAACCAACCCTCGCTCGCTCGCTCTCCTCTGTCCCCTCCCCTCTCCCCCCTCCGCTTGCTCCGTCGCGCGCGGCCCGCGCTAATTTACACCCAACCACCCACCAGTGTCCGTGTCCCCCGGGTCTCCCGCCCAGGGGGGTGGTGGTCCCGCGGGCGGGGGTGTGCGTGTGCCTGTGCGTGGCGGGGGGCCTGGCCCCCCGATGAGCGTCCCGCGCCCGTGAACGAGTGACCGGCCGCACGGGCGGACTGCGCAGAGCGCCTGCAAGGCCGCGCGGCCTACGTACGCGGGGAAAGGTCGGCGCAGAGGTGATTTTCCAAAAAAAAAAAAAAAAAGGAAAGAAAAGAAAAAGAAAAAAAACCCGAAAAAAGGGGAAAAGTTAGGGAAAAAATTATTATATAAATGTATCTTTATTTCCCCAATTCCACCAGGAGCTCTCCGTGCTTCTGAAGTGTTGCCCCCCGCCCACGCCCAAGCAGTCCTTTTTCGTGCATTAACATCCCCCATCCCCTTCCCCCCGAAAAAAAAAGGGAACGATGGAGGCCGCGCCCGGGACCCCCCCGCCGCCGCCGTCAGAGTCGTCGCCGCCGCCGCCGCCGCATCCGCCATCGCCGCCGCCATCATCATCATCAACGCGTTCGCCTCCTCCGGGTTCCCCCGACGCCCGCCCGGCCACCCCGAACCTCCTCCACCACTGCCTCCCGCTCCCTGACGACAGGTCAGGCCCCCCCCCCCTCGGCCGGGCCTGGGCAGCGTCCCCTGGGGGAGGAGGAGGAGGAGGAAGGGGCGGCCGCCATGTTGGGCCGGGCCGTGCAGCAGCAGCAGGAGGAGGAGGAGGAGGAGGAGGAGGAAGGGCGGGGTCGGTGGGTGTCTCGCTCGCTCGCTCGCTCTTTCCTCGCTTGCTTTCTCTCCCGGCCTCATGCGTTTCCCTCCCCCTCGCGGCGCTCGCCCGCTCTCTCTCCCTTCGCTCTCTCGCTCTGTCTTTTTTTGGGCGCCATGCTGAGGGGAAGGTGAGGAGGCGCCCCCCGGACCCCCCGCGCCCGCCGACCCGCCCTTGGGGGGGACGGGGGCGTCCAGGGGGTGGGGTGGGGTGGTCTTGCCGAGGCCCGACGCTGGTCCCTCGGCAGTCACCGGCCCGCCTGCCCCGTCGCTTGGCTTCGGGGTGGGAAGGGCTTGGGGGAGGGGCCCCGAATTCTCCCCCCCTTTTTTTGTCTGTGTGTGTGTGTGTGTGGTGGGGGGCGATCTCCCCCTGCAACCTTGCTTTTAGGGTTTTGGAGCTGGGGGGTCTCCTCCCAGCCCCCCCGACAAGTATCCTTTCTCCTGGGGGAGGTGTGCCCTTCCCTATTTGGATTAGGTACCCGAGTTATTTCAGGAGGCAGAAAAAGGGGGGGTTGTTCAGTCATTTCCCCATCCTTCTAATTTAGGGGGTGTTAGGATGGGGGTTCTTTTGCATTTCTTTTTTTGGCGGGAGGTGTCTTCTAGCTACTCCCTAGAAGGCAGTGTGGGGGGGGGTGCAGCTCCTGCCCTTCTGATCAAAAGCCCTTGTCTTTTTAGGGAGCCCTTTCCTTTGCTCTTTTTTAGGCTTCTCATTTTGGGTTAGGTAGGTGATAGTGGTGTAGAGAGGGCCCTTCGTCAAACTTAGATTTTTTTGTTTGGTTGGTTCGGTGAGTGAGGCTTGATTTCCCTGCTTGGATGGGAGAGGAAGTTGGCCACCGATTTTTTCCTAGGGTTCACCCCTCTTTCGGGGTGAAACGGGTTGCTAGCCTTCCCAGGGGAGCCGAGGAGGCTTCCTTCTGCTTTGGCGGGGCGTGCAAAGGGGAGCCCCTGCCCTTGATTAGTAAGTGCGAAGTGGTTCCCCCCGCACGCCCTTTTTCTTCTGGCCAGTGATAATGGGGCCAGCCTGGTGCGTTTCAGGAAGCCGAGGTGTTGGGGGGCCCTGCCGAAGCAGAAAGCTTTAGGGTGCAGGGTTCGCTCGCTCTTCGAAGCCCCGTGAGGCGGGGAAGAGTGGGTTTCGAAATGGTAAAGTGGGTTTCAGTGGTCAGGACAGCCAGTCTTGGAGGCAGTGGGGGTGGGGAGGGGAAGAGAATGCGCTGGACAGATGGCTGCCCCGGTGCAGCCCGGCCACGGTCCTCCCGAGACAGGCTCAGCCCGCCTCCACCACCCCTCCTTCCGCTCCCACCTCCAGTTTTCCCTTTCTCCTTCACAGACCCTCCTTTGCTTTTTAAAAGAAATGCCACCCACATTCAAAGACACAGGTGCGGCAGTTTGGTGAGCTTTTACCGTTTTTTTTTTTTTTTTTTTCCTTTCCTGTTTTGTTGTAATTAAATGTATCGTCCTGGGAATCGCAGCCCTTCGCAGCCCGTCTCCAGTTCGAGGAAATAAACAGATTAGCCGAGGTCTGTTCGCTAAGCCCATGTTGGGCTTCCAGGCCCCCTCTGGGGGGGGCAGGTGCTTTACTCAAAGGTGCTTACACGCTTTATTCGACCTCTAAGGAGTTCTCTTATGTCAGAAGTGTATGTCTTACAAAGGGTTGGGATGGTAAGTAGCCTCTTTTATTGAGTAATTCAATTATCTCCCTCTTTTTGTCCCTTTCCTGCCTGCTTTTCTCCTCGCCTTTAGACCAAAGTGATGCTTGAGTCTGAATTTATTATGTTCAAATCAGGATTCTAACCCTTTTAGACTTGCACATCCTTTCAATGTTTAGTTTTTTAAAAATTTGACGTACACAGTTTCTCCAAAAAAAAAAAAAAAGTGTTACTGTAACATGACAAAAATCGATGTAAAAGACCCTTGAAGTCCCTCTTTCCATTTATTTCAGTCCACTGCTGTCTCCAGCCTTCATCTTTGAGGAAAGTGGATACTTTCAAGTCCACATGTAGGAGACAGGCTTACCGAATGTGGTTTATGATACTTGCATTCAAGTTAAGGAGTTCTCTCTCCTCTTCCTCCCCCCACCACAGAAAAAGACTGTGGTTCAAGTAGATCCAATTTCCTCACTTTACTCCAGTGTCTCTTACGGTGATGATATGTTTAAATTGAGCAAGTCATTTGTAAAGTACTGTCAAAGCACCAAAGCTGTAAACCGTGTCAAGCCTCAAGCCCCCAGTATCTGCTGTCTCCACTGGTCTTTGTTGGAAAGCACATCCCTGACTCTGAAAAGTTGATGCAAACGTGTTACACGCCCAGTCATGTTGGAGAGAACACCTCCACTCCCCAGTCCCCCCATCCTACACGTACAAGTTAAAAAAAAAAATCAAACAAAATGACTTGCAAACAAATGCTGTACTTCTGGTGTGTTTTACAAGCATAAGTTTTTCCCTTAAAAAGACAAAAAAAAAAAAAAAATACCACGTTGAAAGTCCATTTGCCTCTGGCCCACTTCTGGTTCAGGATGTACTTTGAGAGAAATCTTTCTAACACACAGCCCTAGTTCCCCTCCAAAAGGTCCTGCTTCCTTTTTTCATTCTTAGGAGAAATGATGTTCCCTCACATTGAAGTTCACTTGTTTTCTTCTTCCTGTAATGTTCACAACCTAACTGCCATGTCTGGTGGCGCAGTGTGTAAAAATCAGTTATTCGAGGAAGGAAGAAGTCTCCAGACCGTACAGTATTCTTGCACAAAATGTCTGAAGCACGAACTGAACACATTCTAGTGCACTGGGTCAGCCGAAGAGGACTTGCCATCACTTGAAAGTTCTGTCCTGTGTGAAAGTCCCTCCACCAGCAGCTAAGAGCAGAAGCTGGCTAACCCTTCCCATCCAAGCTTTTAGGATAACTAAATTGTCCAAGGATGTTTAGGTAAAATTCGAAAGCTGTTAAAAGGCAATGAAATTCCTTTTGTAAGTGAAAAAGTTAGCCTTCAAAGACTAAATTTGAAAATATTTCCCCATACATTTAAAAAGCTCTCAGATCCACATAAGGGTTTTATTGTTTTGTTTTATTTTGTTTTAAAACTATGTTTTCAAAGGACTCATCCTTCAAGTCCATAAATCTTCCCATTATTAAGTCAAAGTGCATTGTGGTAGTCCTTAATTTTTGGAAATGTCACAGTACTCTTTTTTTTTTTTTTCTCCCCCAAATTGATTCACTAGTATGAGCAAAAAATGAATTCATGGATGTTGCAAAAGAAAAAGAAAAGGGTATCATTCAGAATCCCTGATTTAAGAGCATTTCTTAGGCATTGTAACCTTTTAAGCTTTTGTTTACTCTGGGTAAAAAAAGTTTAATTGGAAAAAAAAAATCTCCCGGTAGAAATGTTGAGACCATGATAATACACGTGGTCCAGCTTGGAGCCCCTTTTACTTTTTGTTCCCCTCAAACTTACTCTTCCAAGTTAAAAATGAGTTCCCAAAATTTCCCTCATTCCTAGTCTTTCCTGTCTCCTAGATAGGCTTTTCTCTGAAAGTTTTCATGTTTGATTCTTGGTCAGCTGGAGTTATCTGGTAGTAGAGCTAGCTGTTTATAAAACACTCCTGAGGTCTTGCCGTTACCAGGAAGACTGACCCCAAAGGGAGGTTGCTCAACAATGAAGACTACCCTGGCTGTTTCCTTGGCGTGTTAGAGGTAGGCTTTTGGCTCCTGAGTTTGTGTAATTCCGTGCAGCTGGAGTATAGTGCAGTTGTGTCTAGGGCCTGACCAGGAATCTGCTCATCATCCATTAATGCCTCCACCTCTGCTCTTAGATCTTTACCCTTCCATAATGAGCTGTCTCAGGGTGGCTGCACACTCTTTTTAACTTTTTATTTGTTGCTAGAGAGAGACAGAAAGAATGGGTGCCCAGGGCCTCCAGCTACTGCTGAGGAACTCCAGAGGCATATGCCATCATGTAGAGATTTTTTTTCTCTGTTTTTTGTATTTTTTGAGGTAGTATCTTGCTTTAGCCCAGGCTGATCTGGAATTAACTAGTCTCAGGGTGGCCTTGAACTCATGGCAGTCTTCCTAGTGCTGGGATTAAAGGCAAACGCCACCACACCCAGCTAGAGATTCTTTTTCATTTTGTGTCTAAGGAGTCCTTGGAAACACTTATTCATGGAGGCGGGGATCAATCAGATCCACTTAGAACAAATGCCTCTGTGTTGGAAATCGCTAATGAAACTAATTCCAAGTCTCAGTGGACAGCTTTAAGTCAAACCATATTCCAGGGAACCTAATTATTATCCCTGTGGATGGAATCTGCTAGTGCCAGAGCGGCTGTTCAGACCTGCTTTGGGAAGCTGAGTGCCAGCACATCCTGAGACGGCTTGAGTTGAGGCAGGCCCTTAGCCCACATCATAGGAGGAAACAGATACCTAAGCTTTCTGGCAGTTGGTATTTGTCAAGCTGCTTGGTGTAGGACCCACAGGAGCAGGCTGCTCATTGGCGGAGGGAATCCTGGCCAGAGTCAGTCACAGAATTAAAGGCTAATAGACAAGAGGGAAAAGCTGCCGTTCCAATAAGTAAAGGCAAAAACATTGTCTGAGGAGGGCCAAATGTCACAGATTTGGCTTTCCAAATTTCTTAGGCTGTCCGTTACAAACCTGCTTTTGGTCACAACCTGGACACAGCCGTGAAGTCATTGTGCACAGATTTGCATGTGGACTTGATAATGAGGCAGGATGGACAGTTTTTGTGTTTGCTGTGCCCGGGATTGAACTGAAGCTTTGCATGCTAGTCAGACACTACCACTGAGCCACGCTTCCAGACTGAGGTGGGCAGTTTTTGGTTTTTTTTGAGGCAAGCCTAAGAGACTCCCCCCCTGCATTTTAATGCGAGAGGGAAGAGAGTGAAAGCAAATTGGTGCACCAAGGCCTCCCGCCACTGCAGTCGAACTCCAGATGCAAGCACCCCCTTGTGTGCATGTGCAGCCTTGCACACTTTAGTTGCTGTGTGTCTGGCTTTTGTGGGACCTGGAGAATCGAACATAAGTCCTTAGGGTTTGCAGGCAAGTGCTTTAATTGCCAAGCCATCTCTCCAGCCCGATGGGCAGTTTTTAAATCAGTTTCAGGAGCTTGTCCATGGAGCTGATCTTGCTAATGCTAACACTTGCAGGGCTGAGGTAGAAGGATGGCTCTGAGTTCGAGGCCAGACTGGGCTGCAGAGTGAATTCCAGGTCATTCTGGGCTAGAGTGAAGACCCTGCCTCAAAAAAGAAAGAAGATGATGTGACTTTGGTTAGTGTTGGGTTTAGTTGCATTGTCATAGGAGTCAGTTTTCATCAGCAGATCATGGGCTGTTGGCTGTGAGCAGCTTTTTTCTCCTGTCCATGTTGCTACAGATAAAGAATCTTTCTTGTTTGCCACGTTGCTTCTGTGTTAATTTGTGACTTAGCTCCCTGTTTGTCAGGCAAGTGATGACATTCTTTTGAATGGTAGAGGTGGCAACAGGATGAGATGGAAAAGTGGGGGTTTTGGAGCCAGCTAACTGTTCAGGCCTCCCTCCCCAGCAGTGTGTAGTGAGCCCTGAGCCTTAATGCCCACTTCTTAGGGTCATTATGGTCAGATGGGTACCTCAGGGCACCCACACAGTGTCTGACATTCAGTGACTCTCTTTTGCTGTTAGGGAGAAATTCTAAATAGAACTTTCACAGTCTGAAATGTAAACAGAAGCAAGAACATCTGTGTTTTTGAAGGAAGTCCATTTATCTTGCCCCTCTGAGGGTTCCGGTCAGCTTGCTTAAGTGCCAGGGGCCTGTCGGGGGTGAAAGCAAGTGGAAGCCATCTTGCAGCACTGCTTGCTTCTCAAGTCCTTGTTCTGGTTGTTAACATGGTCCTACTGTCTTGAGTCCATGCCCCGGTATGGGCATGCATTCTTTGTCGCAGTTGGGATTGAGTGAGTCAGCATTCGGTCACGGTTGGCCTCCTGAGAACTGGGGGCCTGGGGATCTGGAAATGGAGAGTCCCACCTTGCTCACTATCCAGCCAGCCAGCCAGCCCGCCCGCCCTTCCCCCTCTGCATCTCTAAGAGCCTGCAGGGTCTATTATCCCCTTGTAATTTGCTGAGTCCCTTAAGGTTTTGTTCATTCTGTAGCTAGGCTTGTCTTCAAGATTGCTTGCAGCGGGCATGCTTTGTTTTGCTTTCATTGCTGGGAGTGGAACCCAGCACCTTGCATCTGCTAGGAAGTTGTTCTACCACTGAGCCACACTCCCCAGTCCTCAGGTATTTCTTGTTTTTTTTTTTTTTTTTTCCAGGCAAGTTCTCACTCTAGCTCAAGCTAACTTGGACTGTAGTTCCAGGCTGGTTTTGAACTCACAGTGATCCTCCTATATCAGTTTTCCAAGCAGTAGAATTAAAGGCATACACCACCATGGCCGGCTCTAATTGTCTTTTGTTTGTTTTTCAAGGTAGGGTCTCACTTAGCTCAGACTGACCTGGAATTCACTATGTAGTCTCAGGGTGGCCTTGAACCCATGGTGGTGGTCCTCCTATCTCTGCCTCCTGAGTGCTTGGATTAAAGGCATGCACCACAACGCCTTGCTCTAATTGTCTTCTTAAAAATATATATATTATTTTATTTGAGAAAGAGAAAAAGGCAGAGAATAGGCACACTAGGGCCTCTAGCCACTGCAAATGAACTCCAGACATATGCACCATGTTATGCATCTGGCTTTGGTTGGGTACTGGAGTGCCAATACGGAGCCATTTCTCTAACCTTTTTTTTTTTTTTTAAAGTGCCCAAGCTGACCTGCAATTCACTCTGAAGTCTTAGGCTGGCCTAGAACTCACAGAGATCCTCCTATCCCAGCCTCCCAAGTGCTGGGATTAAAGGCATGTGCTACCACACTGGGCAGAGAGAGAGAGAGAGAATATGAATGAATGTACAAGGGCCTGCAGGCACTGTAAATGAACTCCAGACGTCTGCACCCCTTTGTGTATCTGGTTTTATACTGGGTACTGGGGAGTCAAACTTGGGTCATTAGGCTTTAAGAGCAAGTGCCTTAACCACTGAGCCATTTCTCCAGCTTCTTGTACCTCTTAAAAAAAATCAAAAGCTGGGCGTGGTGGCGCACACCTTTAATCCCAGCACTCAGGAGGCAGAGGTAGGAGGATCGCCTTGAATTTGAGGCCACCCTGAGACTACATAGTGAATTCCAGGTCAGCCTGGGTCAGAGTGAGACCCTACCTCGGGGAAAGAAAAAAAAAAAAATCAAGCTGGACGTGGTGGCTTATGTCTTTAATCCCAGCACTCGGGAGGCAGAGGCAGGAGGATCACCGTGAGTTCGAGGCCACCCTGAGACTACACAGTGAATTCCAGGTCAGCCAGGACTAGAGAGAAACCCTACCTCCAAAAACAAAATAAATAAGTAAATAAATAAATAAAAAATAAAAGTGGCCCAGGCCCGGAGAGGGTGGAGGTGTGCCATATTCTCAGCCACACTCTGTATGGTTGCAGCGCCTGCCAGGGAATGTACAGGCCTAGGCGTGTGAACCTTAAAGGTCAGATGGTCCATTTGGTAGTATTGGGGATGGAACCAAGGTCCTTGAGCTACATCGTACCCAGACCTCATGGACAGGATTATCATTTGTTAGAAGTAACCATGGCCCTCTTGAGGCCCAGCATAGCCAACACATCCTTGCTGTGGCCTGATCCCAGACAGCTGGGCCCCAGACATTGGAGTCACTTGGCTAAATGTCTGTTGCAGGTGGCTTGGATTATTGCCCTCCTCATTTTCCTAATAGACACCAGGGCTTAGGTTTCTTTAGGATCCCAGGCATGCCCTGCCTCCACAGGGGACATCAGAGCAGTCATTGTATCCCAGACAAATGGGCATGGTAGATGGCTGCCTCGCCTTGGAGACTTCATTTCTGTTCTGCAACTTTTTTTTTTTTTTTTTTTTGGCTACTCAGGAAGACCTGGATAAATACTCAGAGGATGAAGTTGTCCTTAACAGACTTCCCAAAGATTCAGGTTGTTCAAGGAAGTTCCTAGTCTACCTGGCCCATGATGGGCCCTGGGAAGAGCTGTCTTAAGGAGGCCTTATACTAGTAAATCAGGCATGGTGGCGCATGTCTTTAATCCCAGCACTCAGGAGGCAGATTTATGAGAATTGCCATGAGTTCGAGGCCAGCCTGAGATTGCAGAGTGAATTCCAGGTCAGCCTGGGCTAGAGCAAGACCCTACCTCTAAAATAAAAAAGTCAGGATATTCCTCTGGCATAATTGAACTTGGCCACCTTGGCTGAGACCCAGCTTCTTTGCAGCTTTGCCAACCAAAGCTGGGCTGCCATGAGGTGGCTCAAAAATACTTCATTACTGAGAAGCAAATTCCAGAAGGACATCTGACAGGAGAAAGAGGTGCTTGCTCATGAACATGAGCCATTTTCAGACTCAAACAGTAGCTGGTCTCTCAAAGGAAATGGCAGCTTGGTGGCTAGGAGGTTCATTTAGGCTGGGTTTTGTCTTCGAAGCTTTGCTAAGAGGCCTGTGGGTAGGATGTGGGTGTTGCATAGTGTTCCCTTTCATTAGCTCACCTTGGAATGCCCTTGCTTTGTATTTGCATAATGTTACTTGCAAAATTGTTTTTCTTTGTTTAATTTTTTTAAAATTTATTTTATTTATTTGAAAGAGGGAGACAGAGAAAGAATGGCTATGCCAGGGCCTCCGGCCACTGCATACGAGCTCCAGATGCATGTGCCACCCTGTGCGTCTCGTTAACCTGGGTCCTGGGGAATCGAACCTGGGTCCTTTGGCTTTGCAGGCAAGTGCCTTAGCAGCTAAGCCATTCCTCCAGCCTGCAAAATTTTTTTTTTTTTTTAATTTAAATCTGTATGTGTGTGGTATGTGAGAGTGCATGTGTGGGGCATAGAGGACAACCTCACGGTATTCAGCTGTGTTTGAGACAGGGTCTCTTGTTTACTTTTGCAAACGCCAAACTAGCTTTGGGATGTGCTTGTCTCTGATTCCCATAGGCGCTGGTGCATGTGGTACAGGTGTGTGTCACTTTGGATCTGGCTTTATGTGGCTGTGGGATCCTCTGGTTGGTTGGCTTGCAAAGCAAATGCCTTTAACCACGGAGCCACCTCCCCAGCCCCTGCTTGCTTTTTATTTGTTTATTTATTTACTTTGGAAACAGTCTCACTGGGTAGCTCAGGTTAGGTTGGAACTAAGGACTATCCTCCTGCTTCAGTCTTGAGTACTTGGATTACAGGTATATTCCTAACTTGCTTGCTTTTTTTTTCTTTTTCTTTTTTTGTTTATTTTTTGTTTGTTGAGGTAGGGTCTCACTCTAGTTCAAGCTGACCAGAAGTTCACTGTGTAGTCTCTCAGGGTGGCCTTGAACTCACAGCAATCCTCCTACCTCTGCCTCCCAAGTGCTGGGATTGAAGGCATGTACCACCATGCCCAGCTGTTTGCATATTTTATTATTTTTCTTATTTGGGAGAGAGAGAGAAAGAGGAAAATAGAGAATGGGCGTGCCAGGGCTTCTAGCCACTGCAAACTCCAGATGTATGCATCATCTTGTGCATCTGGCAGTTTGTGGGTACTGGGTAATCAAACCTGTGTCCTTTGGCATTGCCGGCAAGTGCTTTAACCACTAAGCCATCTCTCCAGCCTTTTCTTTTTTCTTTTTTTTTTTTTTTTGAGGTAGGGTTTTGCTCTAGCTCAGGCTGACTTGGAATTCACTATATTCACTATGTAGTCTCAGGGTGGCCTCGAACTCACAGCGATCCTCTTATCTCTGCCTCTCGAGGGCTGGGATTAAAGGCGTGCGTGGTCTTCTAACCGCTGCAAATGAAACCCAGATATACATGCCACCTTCTGTATTTGGTGGGGAATCCAACCTGATTCCTTAGGCTTTAGTAGCCAAGTGCCTTAACCATTAAACCATCTCTTTAGCCCTTGTGTTTTGAGACAGATCTCAACATGTAGGTTTTCATCTCACACAATTCTCTTGCCTCAGTCTGGGACTTATTGGCATGTGCCAACCGGCTTGTTTTTGTAAGCTGTATGGCTTTGTTTGTTTGTTTTTTGTTTTGTTTTTCATGGTAGGGAATCACTCTAGTCCTGGCTGACCTGGAATTCACTGTGTAGTCTCAGAGTGGCCTCCAACTCACAACAAGTACTATCTCTCTAGCCCTTCTTTGTTTTAGTATTTTATTTGTTTATTTAAGACAGACAGAGAGAAAGGGGCAGATAGATAATGGGCATTCCAGGGCCTCTAGCCACTGCAAACAAACCCCAGATGCATGTGCCACCTTGTGCATCTGGCCTACGTGGGTACTGGGGAATTGAACCTGGGTCTTTAGGCTTCACAGGCAAGTGCCTTAACCATGAAGCCATCTCTCCAACCCCTATTATTTGTTTTGTTGGTTGGTTGGTTGTTTTTTTCTGGGCAAGGTCTCACTCTAGCCCAAGCTCACCTGGAGCTTATTGTGTATCCCATGCAGGTCTTAAACCATGGGGATCCTCCTGCCTCAACCTTCTGAGTGCTGGAACTACAGGTGTGAGCCACCATGCCCGCCTATTGCTCTGTGCTTTGAGATGGGTCCTGTTTGGACTTCCACTAGGATTCTGTAGATCTCTGTGAACCTCTTATTGCCTAAACTCTCCTGATGTCCAAATACCAGATTTATGTGTGTGTGTACTTGCTTGTGTATGGGCATACACGTTTTCAGTATGTGCATGTGGAGGCCAAAGGTCATTGGATGTCTTCCCCGATCACTCATGCACCTTATGTTTCTGAGACGGTCTCTTGTTGAACCCAGGACTCACCGGTTTGGCTAACTAGCTGTCAAGTCTCAGGGATCCTTCTGTGTCTGTCTCTCCAGTGCTGGGATTACAGGCATGTGCCTTGCTTTTATGTGGGCTCTGGAGATCTGAACTCAGGCTCCTCATGCTTACAGAGCAAGCTCTGTACCCACTGAGCTGTCACTGCGGTCCCAAATTCAACTCCCACTCCTGCCCCAGGGCCTTGTGCCAGCCAGGTAAATGCCCTGCTACTGAGCCACATTCTCATCCTTGGCCAGATCTTCAAATGCTACCTACCATTCCTTTGCCGCAGTGTTGGAAGGACTGACTTGGCCTTCTGTTTGCATTTTGAGAGGTTTTATGCCTGAGCACAACACATGAGCTAGTTTTGGGTTTATCACTTCATTTCTATAGGTTTGTGAATTCTCCCAGTAACCCTGCTACTGTGGCTTTAAAAAAACAAAACAGAAAAACACTTTTATCCATTTGAGAAAGCGCCCGATAAAGAGAAAGAGAAGGGCTGCGCCAGGGCTGCAGCTACTGCAGACAAGCTCTAGATGCATGTGCCACCTTGTGCAGCTGGCTTACATGGGTCCTAGGAAATGAGCCAGGGTCTTTTGGCTTTGCAGGCAAGTGACTTAAGTGCTGAGCCATCTGTCCAGCCCCATTGTGGCTTTTGTCCCATTTGGGGTATGTGCTGTTGTATTTCTTGGCCTATCTAGTAAATTGTTCCTTGTCAGATGATTCCTAGTTGTCATAAAGGTGGAGGATCGGAGCTGAGCCCTGGAGTCTATGTGCCGTTCTGCCTCTTCCTGCTGTACCCCTTAGCATTTGGCATCTCTGGCTGCCCTCAGTTTTAGACGACCCCAAGGTACAAGTAGTTTTTATTTATTTATTCGAGAGAGAGAGAGAGAAGGAATGAATGGATGCACCAGGGCATCCAGCCTCTGCAAATGACCTCCAGATACATGTGCCACCTTGTGGATCTGGCTTACAAGGGTTCCGGGGAATCGAACCTAGGTCTTTTGGTTTTGCTGGCAAGTGCCTTAACTGCTAAGCCATCTCTCAAGCCCAAGATTTTTGTTTAGTTTGTTTTTCAAGGTAAGGCTTCATCCTAGTCTAGGCTGACCTGGAATTCACTATGTAGTCTCAGGCTGGCTTCAGATTCACTGCAATCCTCCTCACTCTGTCTCCTGAGTGCTGGGATTTAAGGTGTACACCACCAGGCACCATTGATGCACCCATTCTCTCTGCCTCTTCCTCTCTCTCAAATAAATTTAAAAAAATACATATATACATATTTTGGTTTTTTGAGGTTGGGTCTCTCTCTAGCTCAGGCTGACCTGGAATTCACTATGTAGTCTCAGGATGGTCTGGAACTCATGGTAATCTTCCTACCTCCACCTCTCGAGTGTTGGGATTAAGGCATGTGCCTGAATTATTTTGGGGGGGGGCTTGTTTCGAGGTAGAGTTTTACTCTATCTCAGGCTGACCTGGAATTCACTATGTAGTCTCAGGGTGGCTCATGGTGATCCTCTTAACTCTGCCTTCCGAGTGCTGGGATTAAAGGCATGCACTACCACACTGGCTTCTGAAATATTTTTTCTTGTTTTTTTTTTTTTTTTGTTTGTTTGTTTTTGTTTTGGTTTTGTTTGTTTTTTTGAGGTAGGGTCTCACTCTGGTCCAGGCTGACCTGGAATTAACTCTGTCATCTCAGGGTGGGAAATATTTTTTCTTTAAAGGTGTGCAACACCACGCTCAGCCCAAGGTGCAAGTTTTGTAGTTTAGAAGTAGGACAGAGAGGTTCGACTTTAGTGAAGATTTGGGAATTCCCAACTATCATTCCACATGTTGATTTTGGTATTTATTTATTTTATTATTATTATTTTGGTTTCTCGAGGTAGGGTCTTATGTGGCCCATGCTGACCTGGAATTCAGTATTTAGTCTCAGGGTGGCCTCAAACTCGTGGTGATCCTCTTACCTCTGCCTCCTGAGTGCTGGGATTAAAGGTGTGCACCACCACTCCTGGCCTGGGTTTTATTTATTTTATTTATTTTGAGGGTAGGGTCTTACTGTAGCTCTGGCGCTCACTTTGTAGTCCCAGTCTAGCAGACTGTTTGTTTTTTTGAGATGGAATCTTAATTCTATAGCCTAGGCTGTCCTGAACTCATTATGCAGACCAGATAGCCTTGAACTCATGGTGATCTGCCTGCCTCAGCTTCTGTGCTGGGCTTAAAGATGTGAGTCACCATGCTTGGCTTAGTTTTTCATTAAAAATAACACATTTAAAAATTTTTTAAAAACTTTTTTTGTTATATTTGTTTATTTATTTGAGAGTGACAGAGAAAGAGGCAATTAGAGAAAATGGGTGTGCCAGGGCCTCCAGCCACTGCAAACAAACTCCAGATGCATGCGCCCCTTTGTGCATCTGGCTAACATGGGTCCTGGGGAATTGAACCTCGAACCGGGGTCCTTAGGCTTCACAGGCAAGTGCTTAACCACTAAGCCATCTCTCCAGCCCCAAAATTACACATTTTTTGAGATTTGCTTTTAATGAAGAATCTCACCATATTACTCAGGCTGGCATCAAGATCAGAATCCTCCTACCTCACCCTCCTAAATACTGGGATTACAAATGTGAACCCTCAAACCTAATGTGACCTTTATATGACCAGGAAGCTACCATCCCATCATTTTGCCTAGCAGAATTAACCATAAGTGGTTACTCCCTCAAATTCCCAGCCGGGACTAACATTGCTCAGGTTGTCCCTCGTGACACCTGGCAGGGGTAGCTTGGGTCTTGCTCAGACTGAGGGGAGGGGAGCGGTGGACAGGCTTCTGAGTCGGTTTGTGTGGGCCGCTCCCCTGGTAGCTCCAGTGTGGCCATGTTACCATGGAGATGGTGTGACATCACAGAGTAGGTTATGATCGTGCCTGAGAATACTGAGTGGGGGGCAGAGCCCACTTGCTCTTGGTTTCTGGTTGATGAGCTGGATAGTAAGGACACTGCAAACACATGCAAGAGACCCAGGTTTATTTCAGGAATGTCCCAGCTCCGAAAAGCCCTCAGTGTGGTCCCTTGTGGCTGTGGCTCCACTTCCTAAATCAAGGGAAGGTGTTTTGGGGCGGTCTTCCTTATTGCCAGCCCAGCCTGATCTGAAGGTGACCGAATATCCTGCAGGGTTCAGCCTGGATCCTTGGCTTCTGCACTTAGGACTGTCGTTAAACATTTGAAGAGGCGGAGCCTCCTTGTAATTTTTGTAATTGTGTCCCTAGTTAATGGTCATTCAGAGCCTATCCAGGTAATTTGTTGAGCGGCTGATCAGTTAATGGTCATAACCCGACCTTCACATTAACCTAGCTGCCTCATGAGCCTCAGGTAATATAGCCACTGTTCCCAAGAGTTTCCACTGTCTTTGTGCTCTGTGCTTTTCCCCGGTGAGCCAGCCAGGAGCCGCAGGTTGCTGTCCTCTTGTGTGCGAGCTCTGCGCACAGGTCAGCCTCAGTCCCTCTGAGCCTTTGCCGCCTCTGAGCCGGCTCCTTCTCCTGGCTCCCCTTGCTTCCTCTTAGACACCCTGGGCGTGCTGCTCCACCTAGATTAGAGCTAAGGCCGTGAAGATGGCCTTTTTAGCAGGGCTGGCTGGGGCAGCACCCCAGGAACAGTTGGGCCACATGCAGTGGGGCTTATTGGCCAGCAGCCACCAGCGTCCCCAAGAGGAACTGGCCACTGCTTCCCCACGGAATGTGCTGTTAGTTGGTAGAGAGCTGTCTGGGTGGGGTGCACCCATGCTCCCATGTTAGCGGGTTCTTTGTGTGTTACTGGGACAGGGTCTCCGGTAGCTGAAGATGAACTTGAGCTCCTGACGCTGCCAGGTGCTGCTTACCAAGCCCCACTCACTCTCACTTGCTAGTTGGGACTTTCTGTGGGGGAAAGGTTTTTTATTTTATTTTTTGAGACAGAATCTCACTCTGTAGCCCAGACTGTACTGAACCCACTGTGGAGACCAGGGTGGCCTTGCGTTCATGGAGATAGGCCTGCTTCAGCCCTAGTTCTCCTTCAACCGCCCCACTCCCCCCCAGTGCTGGGATTAGAGGCGTGAGCCACCACATCCTGCTCCAGCTGAACCTTAGCCCAGTATTTCCTGCCTGCCTCTTTTGTGGTGCTTGACCTGTGTCCAGAGCTCTGTGCACAGTACCCCATCAAACCCTTCTTTCCTCAGGGTTCTGAGAGAAACTGGCTCATATTTCACAGGGTGGGCCTCAGCTAGGGAAGAGGCAAAGCTGGCTGTGCCACTTGAGAGAGAGAGTAGAATGAGAATGGGCATGCCAGAGACTACAGAGTGAATTTCAGGTCAGTCTGCACTAGAGCAAGACCCTACCTTGAAAAACCAAAATATGTATGTGTGTGTGTGTGTGTGTGTGTGTATATATATATAGTATAATATGACAACACACTCATGGTATGTGATGAGCCTAGAAGGTGTTAGGTCGGGCCTCCACATGTAGTAGTTGAGGTAGAGTACACACTTGGATGCCCTGGAAGCTTTGTCCAGGAACTTTGAGGCAGAGATGCCTCCAGTCCCTGTTTCTCCTGCCAGCTAGCTCCAAGCCAGTCTTGCAGGGCAGCTGCGTTTTTCCTTACAGGCTCTGGCAATAGATCCAGCAGCAGGCTGGCCGGGGCACTGCCAGCCTGGCTCTGGGAATAACATGGTCCGTGCAGGC
Organism: Jaculus jaculus; assembly: GCF_020740685.1. Taxonomy (NCBI): domain Eukaryota; kingdom Metazoa; phylum Chordata; class Mammalia; order Rodentia; family Dipodidae; genus Jaculus; species Jaculus jaculus. The sequence goes on along the minus strand of NC_059115.1, from coordinate 7,055,503 downwards.
CGCACGTCTGCAGTGTTTTCTCTCTCACGCTTGTCTCAAGAGAGTTTGGCAGGTCTAGGTTGAAATGATTAGCGCAGTGGGGTTTCCCCCACTTTTCTTGAGGGATTATGTCTATTAAGCGTGCTCCCTAGGTGTTTAATCCTATTCTGACATAGATTTTGTGGGCAGCCTGTTAATGTGGCACGGCTTAAACCTGGTTGCTGTTTTGTGGTGCCAGCCTTTGTGCAGTGCAGTCAGTGGCCTTTGGGAATTCTGCCCTCTCCCATTGGGTATCATTTCTTTCCTCCCTTTTTCTGTCAGATGAACATTCTAAAGGAAGTTGCCAGATCCAACATTCACACAGCCCTTTAGCTGGGAGGGCATCTCCAGGGTGACTTTTGCGGAGTTAGCAAAAGACTGTGGGGCCTCAGGGCATGGCTGGATGGTCTTGGGAATTCACATCTAAATGTTTTTATTATTACTGTTATTTATTTTATTTTATTTATTTTTTTACTTTTTGAGGGTAGGGAATCACTTTGGTTTATGCTCATCTGGAATTCAGTATGTCGTCTCAGGGTGGCCTCAAACTCTCAGTAGTCCTCCTCCCTCTGCCTCCTGACTGCTGGGATTAAAGGCATGTGCCACACGCCCAGTTTGGTTTTGTTTTTTGAAGCAAGGCCTTACTGTATTGCTCAAGCTGACCTCTGACCTTCTGCCTCAGCCTCCTCAGTGCTGGTATCACAGTGCTTGTCACCATGGCTGGGTAGATTTCTTTGACTTGGCTTCATGTATCAAATAGCCAAAGATAACCTTGGACTTAAAAAAATAAAAAAGAGTCAGGCATGGTGGCACATGCCTCTAATCCCAGTTCTAGGGAGGCAGAAGTAGGAGTAGGAGGATCACTGTGAGTTCGAGGCCACCCCAAGACTACATAGTGAATTCCTGGTCAGCCTGGGCTAGAGTGAGACCCTATCTCGAAAAAAAAAATTAAAAAATTATTTATTTGCAAGCAGAGAGAGATAGAAGTGAGATAGAATGGGTGTGCCAGGGCCTCTGTCCGCTGCAAACTCCAGGTGCACATGCCACTTTGTGCATCTGCCTTTATATGGGTCCTGGGGAATAGAACTTAGGTCATTAGGCTTTATAGGTGAGTGCCTTAACTGTTGAGTCATGTCTCCAGTCTGACCTTGGGCTTTTGGTTCTCTCTCCACCTCCCTGGGATGACAGGTGTGTGCACCCCCAGTTACGTGAGGCTGGGAGCCAAACCCAGAGCATGCTACTAGGCAAGCCCTGTACCAACTGAGCTACCCTCCCTCACACACACATTAGATTTAAAAAAAGAAAAACAACTTTGTATCTTTGAGTGTATTTCAGTTCTAGGGAAACAGGTCTGAGAATCTACCACCCCTTTGTAGAAAGTCTGTACTTGACTCTCACTGAGCCCACGATAAGCCTGGGCTACTAGCGTTCCTGGTGCAGAGAGTCACTGTTTGTTTAGTCTTTGTAGGTGGGTCTAAATGCTGTTTCCCTAGGGAGTCCTTTGAATTGAAAGGCTTCCTTCTGGAATCATTCTGCTTCATGCTGGTTGAGCTTCATGAGTTCCTTGAACAATCTCGTTGCACCCGCCCTGGGTGGAGGCCGCAGCTGGGTAAGGCCTTCTGCCCTGTGTCAGTAGTAGGTGAGGGACTCTGCCAGGCTGCCTGTGGACTGAGTGAGTTTCATGTCACTTCTGACAAGGAATCTACAGAAAAGAGGTCGTCAGTACCTGGTGCCGTGCAGGGACCCAGCAGTATTTGTGGCTTGAGTGCCACACCCATCAGCCCCTTTCCACATTGAGGTGTGGTGAGCAGGGCTCTCCCTAGCTTTCCCCAGGGAATTCCATTTCGCCCAGCTCTAGTCAGCTTGCCTTCCCTTGCCCCGCCCACAGTATTCCCACCAGGGACGCTGGGTGGGTGGGTTCTTGCCTGTGACAACCCAGCACTGTGTAACAGCTTCTCCCTCAGGGCTGAACCAGTTTCCCCAGTCAGGTGGTACTTGAATGTGGGTGAGGCCATCCTGGCTGGTTTTGCCTGGTGCTTCATTAGTCAGGAATGCTACCCCGTGCCCTCCCCCATGCAGGGTGCTCCATGTCTTCCTGGACTTCTTTGGCTGGGGTGGCCCAGTGCAGTCTGGGAACTAACACAGCGAGGCGGCACAGTGTCTGCTCTTCTTTGACACACAGAAAAGTGTTTTGTGCCTCGCTGTCGTGTTGAGAGCTGCCCTTGACCTCTGCCTGTGAGTGTGCGTGGTGTTGGGCCTCTTGGATGTTAAGCTGTACATCTCCTTGGAATTGAGCAGAGATTAATTAGAGAAGCACTTCTTGACACGGTGAAAGGGCTGTTCAGGGAAGGTGGCTGCTGTCTCCCAGGAAGCCCCTTGGAACCTCCGGCTCTCCAGCCGGCTGTTTATCTGTGCTCATGCCTTTGGGGACCTGCGGCCTTTCCTTTCCTTTCCTTTTTTTTTTTGTGCTTAGGTGGACCTTAGGGTCTTGTGTTCCTAGTCCCCCTCCCCCCTTTTATTATTTTGAGACAGGAGCTCATTAAGGTGCCTGAGCTGACCTGGAACTCACTTTCTAGCCTAAACTGATCTTCAGCCTTCAGTGGTCCTGGCTCATGCTGGGCTACCAGGCTCAGCTTCTATTCCATTATTCCTTTTGTTTGATTTTTGAGACAGTGTCCTTTGGCCCAGGCTGGCTTTGAACTCTACTACATATGACCTTGAACTTTTGCTCCTCCTATCTCGTCCTTGAAGAGCTAGGTTATGGGTCTTGTGCCACCACACCCTGCTGTGCCTTTAGTCTTGTTTTGCCTCACTAATTGAGGTGGGAGGAGGTTTGACGCTCACTCATAAACCTCTCTGCTGTCACTTTTAAGAAACTTTAGGATCTTTCAAAATTTAATGTTTTTTCCCCCTTTACCAACTCCTGTGCTACTAAGAACCGTGTCTGTGGGTTTGGCTTGAACACTGGATTCTTTTCTTATCTGCTCCCTCCACCTGCCCCTAACCTCACCCCCACCCATAGATGTCTAGAATCTTATGTAATTTAATGACATGTCAGTTTAGAAGAACACTTTCACTTCTGAAAGTGCTGGGAATTTGGGGTGACGTGGAGTCACAAAGTGTGGAACATGGGGAGGAGAGCAGGAAGGGCTCTCTAGAGGCGAGTCAAGAGCTTGAGAGAGCAGGATCATCCAGCTTAGGTGTGGCCTGGGGTCTGGGACATGTACGTCCCCTTCTTCTGGTTCCTCAGTGTCCCTGTCGGTCTGTACCTTCCCCCAAGTTAGTACAAAGGGACTGGCTGTGATAGAGCTTTTTTAGTGTCTGTCTGTGGGTGGCCCAGAAAGTGAGAGATGCCCATGGTCCGTTGTCCACAGCCCCACTACCCTCTGTCTCCAGTGCAGTGCACATTTGGCTTGCTGGACATTTCCAGGGAGCAGAGCCTGTGGGGCCGCAGAACCACTTGGAAGCTTCTTGACTCCATTACCACAGGCCTTGCTGCTCCTCTCCTATGAGCACGTGTGCTACGGAGTACTCATGGGGGGTTGTGGCCCTGAGTGCTACCATAGTCACGTTAAAAAAATTGTTCATTTTCATTTATTTGAAAGTAAGAGACAGAAAGTGACACAGAGAGAGAATGGGCACACTAGGGCCTCCAGCCACTGCAAACAAACTCCAGATGCATGTGCCCCATTGTGCCTCTGGGTTACCTGCGTTCTGGGGAATTGAGCCTTGAACTGGGGTCCTTAGGCTTCATAGGCAAGTGCTTAACCGCTAATGCATCTCTCCAGCCCCACTTTTTTTTTTTTTTAAGGAATTTTTGAGGTAGCATATCACTCTAGCCCAGGCTGGCTTTGAACTCACAATCATTCTCCTTCCTCTGCCTCCCAAGTGCTGGGATGAAAAGGTGTGAGTCACCATCCCCTCCTACTCTTCCCCCTTTTTAAAAAATTTATTTCAGAGAGAAGCAGAGAGAAAGAATGGGCATGCTAGGGCCTTCAGCCCCTGCAGACGAACTCCAGACACATGCGCCCCCTTGTGTGAGTGTGCGACATTGCACAGTTGTCTCACTGGTTTTTGTGAGATCTGGAGATTTAAATTCTTAAGGTTTCACAGGCAAGGGCCTTAACTGCTAATCCATCTCTCCAGGCCCCTGACCCCTTTTAAAATTATGATTCTGGGGATGAGCCAAGGGTTTCTTGTGTGGTAGGCAAGCACTCTACCACTGAGCTGCACCCCAGCGGAGGAGTGGTAGTCCTTGTAGATTTCGCTGGTTCTTTAGCGAGGGCCCTCCTCGCCAGGTTACACTCACAGGCTGGTCCCTTTTGGAGAAGGATGAGGGACGTCCTGTCCTAGGGACCATTGTTCTTGCCTGCCACTTTATTTTATTTCTTTTTAGAGATAAGGTCTCGCTTCAGCCCAGGTTTGGCCCACCAGTTTTGAGCTGTCTGCTCCTATTGGCCTCACCAACCCTGAGCCCTTGATGCTCAGAGTGCCCACATTCACAGTGACTCTGGGATTGGTTTGTAGGGAAGATGGTGAGTTGGAAGAAGGCGAACTTGAAGATGATGGGGCTGAGGAGATCCAGGACACCCCTGGAGGGCAGGAGAGGAGCCGGAAAGAAAAGGGGGAGAGGCACCACAGCGACTCAGACGAGGAGAAGTCCCACCGGAGGCTGAAGCGGAAGCGGAAGAAAGAGCGGGAGAAGGAGAAGAGGAGGTCCAAGAAGAGGAGGAAATCCAAGCACAGAGTAGGCCTGGAGGGGAGGGAGGGTTCACCTTCCCCTACTGGTCTGTGCCCAGCAGGCCGCCTTAATGCTGTCACTTTCTAGCCTCAAGGGGAGAAAGACAACTTGTAAGGAAGAGTTGGGCTTATGCTCCATTGCCCCTAAGTGCCTCTAGGTGAGGCACTTCAGGAGGAGGCTGAGCTCTTCTGCACATTGTGCCATTGTTTGTCCTGGGTCTAGGTGTGCCCAGGCAGCTGCAGCACCTTACCACTGCCCCTCCCCTGTCGTTGCAGCGCCATGCTTCCTCCAGCGATGATTTCTCCGACTTTTCCGATGACTCAGACTTCAGCCCCAGTGAGAAGGGGCACCGCAAGTACCGGGAGTACAGCCCCCCATACGCACCGGTGAGTGCCGGAGTTCTTGCCTGTCATGCTGCGGCTTATGTTCCAGGGGACCATAGGTTTGTTTCTCATCCCTGTTGTATGGATGCAGAAACAGAGACTTGGGACAGTTGGATGTGACCCAGGGCAATGGCTTCTCTCCCCCCAGCCTGCTCCTGAGCCTGCTTGGTGTCATGCCTCCCCCTCAGGTTCCACAGGGCTTAGTATGTCTCGCTGGTCCGGGTCACAGCTGACTGCTTTCCACTGTTCATAAGTGACCTTTTGTGGGAGATTGGCAAGAGAATGAAGTGGCCAAGGGAGTAAATTATTCCAAGGGCTGCACAGTTAGAAGTTAAATACCCTATTACAGCACTGAGCTTAAGCATAAATTTGTATTATTTGTTCCATTTGTGTATGGGATTTCCCCCCCCCCCTAGAAAATCCCCTTAAAAAAAAAATCAAGGACTGGGGATATGCTCAGTGGCAAAGTAGCTTGCCTAGTGCACTTAAAAACATGGCTTCCATCCCCGGGTATACTACTGCTACCAGGAAAACCCAAGCAGACATACTGGCACACATTTGTAATACCAGCACTAGGAAGACTAAGGCAGGAAGATTGAGTTAGAAAACAGCCTGAGCTACATAGCAGAACCCTGTCTTAGAAAAAGAAGAGCTGGGTGGGATGTGGCACACATCTGTAATCCCAGCAGTTGGAAGGTGGAAACAGGAGGATCAGAAGTCTAAGGTCATCCCTTAGCTACGTAACAAATTCGAGACTTGCCTGGGCTATGTGATAGCCTGTCTGAAGAAAACAAACCGGGCGTGGTGGCACACACCTTTAATCCCAGCATTTGAGAGGCAGAGATAGGAGGATCACCATGAGTTTGAGGCCGCCCTAAGACTACATAGTTAACTCCAGGTCAGCCTGGGCCAGAGTGAGACTTTACCTTGAAAAACAAAACACCACCACCTCCACCAAGAACAAAAAAAATACAAAAAGAGCTGGACTTGGTGGCACACACCTTAAATCTCAGCACTCAGAAGGCCAAGGTAGGAGGATCACTGTATGTTCAAGGCCAGTCTATGAGTACAGAATGAGTTCTAGGTCAGCATGGACTACAGTGAGACCCTCCCCCCACACACACACTACAAAAAGAAGGGGTGGGGAAGATGGTTCAATTGTTAAGTGCTTACTGTGCCTGCACGAACACCCTAGTTTAGATCCCTGGCACCCACATAGAAGCCAGGCCTATCAGTACACACCTGTAACACACCTGTACACACCATTGCTCTGGATTCAGAGGCAGGAGGATCCCTTGGACTTGCTGGTTAGCTAGTCTAGCTGAATTGGTGAGCACCAGGTCTCAAAGAAAAAAAAAAAAGTAGCTGATTATGATTGTGGTAGTGCACATCTTTTGTCCCAGCACTCAGCACTCAGGAGGCTGAGGTAGGATCGCCATGAGTTTGAGACCAGCCTGGGCTAGAGTAATACATCTTTAAACAACAACAACAAAGAAAACCAACCCACCAAACAGACACCTTCACCATCACTACAGTTCGCTTCCTGTCATTGCTCACCAGCCTCCTTGTCTGCCCCTCCCCACCCCCAGTGAGCCTGTTCACCTGTGAAAGGACCTCTTGGGCCTTCCACCAACTGTGTCTGTGTTTTTGCTTTCATTCAGCAGCAAGTACCTGGCCTGGCACCCTGGGGAAGTCTTTGGAAACAGCTGTTTAGTAGGGCCATTGTATTAGTCAGGGTCATTATTAGTTCAATTCCAAGGCTTTAGGGAAATTTTGGCCAAACACTTGTCAAGCCTCCAGGCTCTCTCCATCCCAGCACCCTCGGGAACTGCCCCTTCTCTTGCCTTTGGCTTCTCATGGGGGTGGGGTCTGTCCATCCTTTCCTTTCAAGCTGTGGTCTTTTCTGAAGCGCAGTCCTAGGGAGGGTGGGGTCTGGTGAAACCCAGGGACTGTGGAGACACTCAGACAGTTGCATTCCTTCTGAGCTCTGTGGGATTGTGGTGGCACTGGCCCAGGTCACAGGCGCTGGGTGACCTCTTCCCGCTCTCCCGGACCCAGTCCCACCAGCAGTACCCTTCATCACACACCTCGTCCCTGCCCAAGAAGTCCTACTGCAAGACGGACAGCAAGGGCTACGGCGCGTACGACGACTATGAGAGCGAGCAGTACGGGGAGCTCGGCGACGAGGAGGACGAGGGCAAGGACGACTACGACGACTTCGCCAAGGAGCTCAGCCAGTACCGGCGCGCTAAGGAGGGCAGCAGCCGGGGGAGAGGTGAGCCTGCCCGGCATGTCTCTGGGGCAGTGCCGCAGCTACATGGGTCAGGGTTAGCAGTGCTGGGCCATGCTCAGCCCAGGAAAGATAAAGGCATTCTGAAGTGGGCAAAGTGCACAGCCGGCCTCAGGGCCAGCCTCTGGGCAGTGGGAAGTAGACCCTTAGAGAGGCTCAGAGGGGGTGGGAGGAGGCCGGCTCACCCCGCAGCCCTCCCTCCACTCACCGACTCTGTTACCTGACCAGGTGTGCTGCTGTTCTGCCTCTGGTCCTTGGACCTGATGAACCTGAGGCCTGGGAGGCTGAGGGGGTGGGACAGTTAGTGGCAGCTTTGGCAGTCTCCTGCCAAAAGCCACACCTCTCAGAAAGACAAGCCTAGCTTGAGGGGCTTGTAGATTCTTCCAGTTCAGGTTCTTAGCTGTGACTCAGCCTGAGTGCTGCTTGTTTCTGCTCCTGGAGGCCTTCCTGGAGCAACCATTCCACAGGTCCTATTTCACCCAGTTAACACAGTGAAAGGAAACAGACCAGATGCAGTTTAGCCTTCTATTTTAATTTTTTTTAATAAAATATTTTTATTTATTTATTTGACAGAGAGAGGGAAAGAGAGAGACAGACAGAATGGGCACACCAGGGCCTGTACACGCTGCAAACAAACACCAGATGCATGCCACCCCCTTGTGCATCTGGCTAATGTGGGTCCTGGGGAATTGAACCTGGGTCCTTTGGCTTTGTAGACAAATGCCTTAACCGCTAAGCCATCCTCCAGCCCTTAGCCATCTATTTTTATCAGCCAATACGTTGAAAATCACAAACATCACAAAACTGAAATATTCAATGAGTCATTTGATATTCTTTTTCCTCCTTTTTATGCCCCCAAGCTTTTGGAACCCTGTGTGTTTTGTATGCAGACTATCTTAGTTGGGACCAGCTACATGTCAGATGCTTTTTAGTCATCACATGTGTGCTGGAGGCTGCTGCAGTGGACAGTCTAGTTGTAAGCACACTGGACGGTAGGGGAGTGTGGGCTGGAGTCATGAACTCCAGGATGCTGAGAGCCCACGGAGAGGACCAGAGGGAGCGTTGGTCTGTTTGGAGCAGGTGGGGAAGCTTCCTATAGGAGGAGGCAGTAGTAACCAAGCAAACACATTCCCCTCTTTCTTGCTGGTGGGGTTTGCCTACTGCCTGAAGCTCACTGTTCCAATCACTCTGCAGGCAGCCGATGCCGGGGCAGGGGCTACAGGGGCCGCGGAAGTCGTGGAGGGTCTCGAGGCCGAGGCATGGGCAGGGGAAGCCGAGGCCGGGGCAGAGGCTCCATGGGAGACCACATGGAGGACGAAGAGGACTTCTATGAAGAGGAGATGGAAGTAAGGTTTTCTGCGGCCCTAGGGGGGCAACAGTGCGGCTGGCAGGCTCTCAGCGCTGCAACCACTGTGGGGGTCGGGGGGGGGGGCTATGGGACTAAGGTGGATGGCAAGCACATGAGTGTGCAAGGTTCCTTTTGGAGTAATCGAGGAAAGCTTCATTCAAGTATTTTGAGGCGGAAAAGGTATCAAAGAGCAGGCTGTGCAAATCCTGATTTTTAGAGGCAAGTTTTCCAAGTGTCCTATAGATGGGCTGGATGCCTCTGCACATGTGTACTCATCGTCAAGTATGAGCCTGCAGGATGCACACATCTGCCTCTAAGGCCACTGTTGTGTGACCTTTCTGTGTCAGTTCCTTGGCTGTCCTTTGTGCCCAGAGGCACTGTGGTGGTTCTGCCCAGGCGTAAGTCTCAAGAGTTGAGGCTACAAGGGCAGGCATTGGGAGCACCAGCCCTCCAGGCAGCCTTACTCAGCTGCCAGGTTTGTCACGTGCCCTCCAGAAGCGGGGAGGGTGTATGGAAGGGTCCGCGTCTCTTCCCTGACCCTTCCCCTCTTCCCCTCTGGAACCCAGTATGGAGAAAGCGAGGAGCCGATGGGAGAGGACGATTACGATGAGTACTCCAAGGAGCTGAACCAGTACCGCCGCTCCAAGGACGGCCGAGGCCGAGGTGGGAAGGGGTCCCCCTGGTGGCATGCTGCTGGGGATTGTGGCAGCTGCTGAGCTTTGTCTGCTTTCTCTCCAGGTTTAAGTCGAGGCCGTGGACGGGGTTCTCGAGGCCGAGGGAAGGGGATGGGCCGTGGCCGAGGCCGAGGCGGCCGAGGAGGAATGAGCAAGGGCGGAATGAATGATGATGAAGACTGCTACGATGAGGACATGGGCGTGCGTCCACTCTTCCTTCTCAGCCGGGTTTAAAAACTTTGGGGGGGGGCTGGGCGTGGTGTCGCACACCTTTAATCCTAGCGTTCAGGAGGCAGAGGTAGGAGGATCGCTGTGAGTTCGAGGTCAACCTGTGCTAGAGCGAGACCCTACCTCATAAAACAAACAAATTTTTGTTTTTGGCCAATGCTCTTTTAGGGGTTTTTCCTTCTCTAATGAGTCATTCTGGGGGATGGGGGTCCTATCCCCATTCCCCTCATCCCCTTCCCCAGAGTTCGATCTCAGTAGTTAGTTCTTTGGGGGGAGGCTCCCTGCTATGACCATGTGTTTAAAGTCATGCCTTCACATGAGGTGGATGTGTTCTCACGCAGGGTGGCATAAAAGTGCCAGAGCTTTTCCCATCTGTGCTCCGGTGTGCAGTGTGAGCTGGAAGTGCCCGCTCCGGTCCTCTTCTTTCACCACCTCAGAGCCTTCTCCTCTGCCTTTCTCACAGGACGTTGGTGGCGGAAGCTACCGAAGGAGTGACCATGACAAGCCCCACCAGCAGTCTGACAAGAAAGGCAAAGTCATCTGCAAGTACTTCGTGGAAGGGCGGTGCACGTGGGTAAGGGCGGTGCAGCACGCGGGCTCACATGGGTGGCCTCCAAGAATGTGCTGTCGGGATGGGGAGGGATTGGGATGGGCTTTGCTTACCACAGCACTTGCTGGTGCAGCGAAAATGTCTGTCTGGAAGACTCAGTTCACTGCTCGGGCAGGAGGGCCCAGGGTATGATGACATGGTGAGAGATTTTAGTTTGGGGATATGTTGATGAATTGAGGAGGAAGTGATGCTGATAACAAAGTGATGGTGTATCCTGGTTGTCAGGGTTGGAGAGGGGATTATTAAAGCAGTCACCTTAGCCTTGGGCGTCAGTTCTGAAGAGATACTGGCCAATGTTATGGCCAGTGTTAGTGCCGATGGGTGTGAGTATACAGAGGTGGCAGGTAGCTGGTACACACGTGCACCAGGAAGAAATCAGTATTTCAGACTTAATAGGTTGTCATTCTGAGCTCCAGTGGCTTCAGCAGACATATGTTGGTCTCTCCGAACAAGGAGTCTCGGGCTGGGGTGAGTGGTGTCCTGGCAGCCAAGGCCACTTTTTACTTGTCCACCACCTGTAAGCCTGGGGGACGTCTCCGTGTGACTGCACAGTGGCTGCTGGGCTTCCGGCCTCGCGCCCCAGGCTGAGGGGGAAATGCGTGAAAGAATTGCTTGTTACTCTGGAGTGCCCACGTGTCACGGGTAGGATCAGCAGGGAAAGCTGGGAAGTGGGGTGAGTGCACCTCAGCACATTCTCCCAAACCAAACTTGGACTCTGTTCAGGATGGAGTGTGGGACTAGATGACAGGCAGGCCGCGAGCTTTGGTAGTAAAAACCAGACTGAAGCTAGTGAGGAGGGAGAAGAGGAAGAAGGAAGAGAAGGGCTGGAGAAATGGCTTAGTGGTTAAGTGCTTGCCTGTGAAGCCTAAGGACCCCGGTTCGAGGCACGATTTCCCCAGGACCCACGTTAGCCAGATGCACAAGGGGGCGCATGCATCTGGAGTTCGTTTGCAGTGGCCGGAGGCCCTGGCGTGCCCATTCTCTCTCCCTCTCTCTCTCTCTCTCCCTGCCTCTCTCTCTCCCTGCCTCTTTCTCTCTGTCTGTTCAAAATAGAAGAAGAATGATTGTAATGGGGAGGTAATATGATGGAGAATGGAATTTCAAATGGGAAAGTGTGGGGGTGGGGAGGGAGGGAATTACCATGGGATATATTTTATAATCATGGAAAATGTTAATAAAAATTAAAAAAAAAATAGAAGAAGAAGAGAACTGGGGAAATGGGCAAAGGGGCTGTGATCGCCAGGGAGCCAGCACTGCTGTGAGGGAGAGCCTGGGCTGGGCAGCAGCGTTGCCAGCCTGCTTTTCCTGAACCACCTTCCCTAGGAGTGCGTTTCTGTTTTGATCTCTGTGCGTCAATCTCCTGCATCGCTCCTAACCTCTTCAGTGTTTCTCTTCCAGGGAGACCACTGTAATTTTAGCCATGACATCGAACTGCCAAAGAAACGAGAGCTGTGCAAGTTCTACATCACGGGATTCTGCGCCCGCGCCGAAAACTGCCCTTATATGCATGATATCCTTGTCGCGCTGTCCCCAAGTGCTCCCCTCACTCAGCTAGGCCTCTCATCTTTCACCCGTGGGCCCACTATCCCTGTTGTCACGTGAGGAGACCCACACACCTGCCACATGCTCTTGCGGGCTCGCGGTGCTGGTCCTCCCACTGCTGGGCTTGCTCATGCTTTCCTGGCAAGCTTTGGGACAGCGGTCCTTGAGCTGTCGTCTTCCACTGAGGACTGGAGGACCTAGCGCCAAGGCCAGCTTGGTGGGCACATGTGCTCTGGAACCTAAAGGAGTCCTGGGTATGCTGCCAACCACTGCCACCTGGGGCAAGTCACCTTACCTTTCTGGGCTTGGGTCTCCTTGTCTCTAAAACAAAGGTGCTTGGGTGTGCTGGGGTGGGCTCCTGGAGAGGAAGCGTTTGCCTTAATTGGTTGTGAACGTGATTTCCCCTGTAAGCTATATCACACAACTGGGAACTGCATCAATGGAGAGGACTGCATGTTCTCCCATGACCCCCTGACCGAGGAGACAAGAGAGCTCCTGGATAAGGTAAGGGCCGGCATGCCGTGAGGGCCAAAGTGACAGGAACCAGGACATATGCCTCCCTTGGCATGGTTCTGCAGGACAGAATTCCCATTTTCAGAAGGAAACAAGTTCCTTCCTGCAGGGGAGGAGACCACAGCCAGTTGCCGCTGTTCACTGGGGAACAGCTTTGGAAAGGAATGCTGCCTGGTATGTCTCCAGGCACACCTTGTCGTGTCCTATCATCAATATGCCATTGGGGACTTGGGCAGAGAGATCAGAACTGGAGGTCTTGGAGAGGGCACGTCCTGGGATGAGGAATCCGGGTGGTCTCACACATCAGGCGACATTTGACCCATCCCTGTGGAGTCAGCACTAGGAGGTTGGGCTCCTTTCTTGGTGGTGGGAAAGGAAGGAAGTGTATCGCAATGACACCAGCTAGCAGCTGCGCTCTCAGAGACTTTAGAGATCAGCTTTGCCAGGGAGAGGTGGACCACCCGTCTAGCGCTAGCCCAGCAAGCACAGTGTGCAAGGCTCTGGGAGAAAAAGTCCATCCTTGAGGGACGTTCCTGTACAAACACAAGCATGTCCTCTGCTCGGTGCTATGGTGGTGGGGTGCTCACTTTGCCCTTTCCCTGCCTATCAGCAGTGGGTTGTGTCATCAGTGCCTTGTCATTTCAGCACAAGCACAAATAATGGCTGTCTAGCTTTCACTGGAAGGGCTAGCCCTGTCTGTCCGAGGGCGCCCTCTGCTGGTAGCTGAGGATCTTCACTTCCCCCCTCTTCTTTTTTTGTTTTTGTTTTTGTTTTGTTTGTTTTTCGAGGTAAGGTCTCACTGTAGCCCAGGCTGACCTGGAATTCACTCTGTAGTCTCAGGGTAGCCTCGAACTCACCGTGATCCTCCTACCTCTGCCTCCTCAGTGCTGGGATTAAAGGCATGTGATACCACACCTGGCTGCTTTTCTCTCTTTCTCTTTTTCTTTCTTTCTTTCTTTTTTTTTTTTTTTTGTTTTTTTTTTTGAGGTAGGGTCTTGCTCTAGTCCAGGCTGACCTAGAATTTACTATGTAGTCTCAGGGTGGCCTCAAACTCATGACAGTCCTCCTACCTCTGCCTCCCAAGTGCTGGGATTAAAGGAATGTGCCACCGTGCCTGGCTTAATTTGTTAAAATCATTTTTCTGTTTGTTTATTTGAGGGGTTCGGGCAGAGAAAGAGAGAGGCAGACTGTGAGAAGGGATGGCCAGGATCTCAACCTGCTGCAAATGAACTCCAGACACCTGTACCACCTAATGCATCTGGCTTTTGTAGGTCCTGGGGAATCAAACCTGGGTCCTTTGGCTTTGCAGACAAGAACCTTAACTGCTAAGCCATCTCTCCAGCCCTGTTTTTTTAACTAAATATTTATTTATTACTATTACTATTTTTTTTTATTTTTTTGGTTTTCCAAGGTAGGGTCTCACTCTACTCCAGGCTGACCAGGAACTCCCTATATAGTCTCAGGGTGTCCTCGAACTCACAGCAGTACACCTACTTCTGCCTCCCAAATGCTGGGATTAAAGGTGTGTGCCACCACACCCAGCTATTATTATTTTTTTATTAACAATTTCCCTGAGTGTAAACAATATCCCTAGTTATGCCCTCCCCCCCCACTTTCCCCTTTGAAACTTCCATTTTTTAACTTTAAATAGTCCCTCTGTTTTTGATTTGAGATAGGTTCCTTTTAAGGCTTCTGTATGTAAACTCAAGTCAGTACATTTAAAATGAGCTGCAAGCTGGTCCTTGGTGGCTCACACCAAAGTCCTGGCCCCCTGGCACCTGAAAGACCAAGAGCTCAAGTTTGAGGTCTAGAGAGATGGCTTAGTGGTTGGGGCGCTTGACTGCAAAGCCAAAGGACCCAGGTTCTATTTCCCAGGACCATGTAAGCCAGATGCACAAGGCACATGTGTTTGGAGAGTTTGTTTGCAGTGTCAGGATGCCCTGGCGTACCCATTCTCTCTCTGCCTCTTTCTCTTTTTATATATATGTGTAAAGTTTGAGACCAGCCTGGACCACATATTTAGACTCTTTTTTTTTTTTGTTTGTTTGTTTGTTTTCAAGTTGAGGGGCTCATTATAGCCCAGGCTGACCTGGAATTCACCCTATAATCTCAGGGTAGCTTTAAACTCAATGACCCTCCTACCTCTGCCTCCCAAATGCTGACATTAAAGGTGTACACCAGCATGCCTGCCTACTTAGACTCTTCTTGTATGTGAAGATGACAGGGTTGCGCATGATGGCGCACACCTTTAATGTCAGCATTCGGGAGGCAGAGGTGATAGGAGAAGCACCATGAGTTCAAGGCCACCCTAAGACTCCAGAGTGAATTCGAGGTTAGCCTCAGCTAGTACGAGACTGTACCTCAAAAAAAATACCAAAAAGGACTGGAGAGATGGCTTAGCGGTTAAGCGCTTGCCTGCGAAGCCTAGTGACCCTGTTTGAGGCTCGATTCCCCAGGACCCATGTTAGCCAGATGCACAAAGGGGCGCACACGTCTGGAGTTCGTTTGCAGTGGCTGGAAGCCCTGGCACGCCCATTCTCTTTCTCTCTCCTCTCTGCTGCTCTCAAATAAATAAATTTTAAAAAATTAAAAATAAACCAAAAAACAGGTGCCAGGTTCAGTTTCTCAGTGTAATGCCAGGTACCCAGATTGATACATGTGTCTGGAATTTGTTAGCAGTGTCAAGAAGTCCTTGTATAGACCCCCCTCTCTGTCTCTCATTGCAAATAAATATTGAAAAAAAGGGGCGTGGTGGAAGCAGGGTTGGAGAGAAGGCTTAGTGGTTAAGGCGTTTGCCTGCAAAGCCAAAGGACCCAGGTTCATTTCCTCAGGACCCATGTAAGCCAGATGCACAAGGTGGTGCATGCTTCTGGAGTTTGCAGTGGCTGGAGGCCCTGTCGTGCCCATTCTCTCTCTCTGCCTCTTTATTTCTCTCTATATATCTCTCTGAAATAAATTTAAAAAAAATTTTTTTTTTTTTTGGTTTTTCTCAGTAGGGTCTCACTCTGGTCCAGGCTGATGTGGAATTAACTCTGTCATCTCAGGGTGGCCTCGAACTCATGACAATCCTCCTACCTCTGCCTCCCGAGTTCTGGGATTAAAGGCGTGCGCCACCATGCCCGGCTCAAATAAAATAGTTTTTAAAAAGGAAAAGCAGAAAAGAAAGAAGAATCAAATTGGGATATATAGTCGGAAAGTAAAATTTACATTTGCCTCTTGGAAGGGCCTAAATAGCCCCTCAAAAGCCTGAGGTCAGCCAGGCATAGTGGTGCACGTCTTTAATCCCAGCACTTGGGAGTCAGAGGTAAGAGGATCAAGTGAGTTCAAGGCTACCCTGAGATAACATAGTGAATTCTTAGTCAGCTAGATGGAGACCCTAGCTTGAAAAACAACAACAACAACAACAAGAAACTGAGGTCAAAGCCGGGCGTGGTGGCACACGCCTTTAATCCCAGCACTCGGGAGGCAGAGGTAGGAGGATCGCCATGAGTTCGAGGCCACCCTGAGACTACAGAGTTAATTCCAGGTCAGCCTGGACCAGAGTGACACCCTACCTTGAAACACCAAAAAAAAAAAAAAAAAGAAAGAAAGAAACTGAGGTCAGCTGGCATCTCCTTGCCAGGAGAACTGCACTGTGGTCAGCTGGTTGCGGGCCTAGACTCCTGGTAGCTCGAGGAGCCAGGCTAGGTGCCAGTTAGTGCTGGGCCCTAACCTCTCTTCTGAAATGTACCACTGCTCTCCCACCCTCTGCACCCCTCCCCGCCAGCTCTGTCCATCCCTTTTTCTCCTTTTTTTTTTTTTTTTTTTTGAGATAGCTTTTTTCCCAGCCCCAGCTTCTCCTGAGGTGGGATTATAGGCATGAACCACCACCCCCACTTTGACTTCCCTAATTCTTGGTGGCTCCAGTTTCTAGGAGTCCACTCTAGTTTTGGAAGCTTGCCTTCCTGGGGATTGGGACGATGCTTACATGGCAAGAATGACATGAAGGAAAAGAAAAATTAACAGGAGGAAGTCCCTCCTCGCAGGTGCGTCTGTTAGCAGTCAAACTTAGGCACTCTGGCATTTCTTCACACAAGAGTACAAAAACTAAAACATACAAGTGTCTGAGCCTACATTTTTCAGCTCCCTGACCTCAGCTGCAGTACATTGGTTACATATAGGTTTGTTCGTTTGTGACAGGGTCTCTTGTAGCCCAGGCTGGCCTGGAACCCACTATGTATCCGGAGCTGGCCCTTGAGCTTGTCTTTCTGTGTCCACCTCCCAAGTTGTAGGATTACAGGCACCACTACCACACCCAGCAGTTCTGTGGGTTTGACAAGTAAAAACATCACTACGACCAAATTTTACTATAGAGAGGACATTGACCCTATCACCCTAAATTCCTCTGTGCCCTGTTCAGTAAGCCCTGCCCCACATTGTCAGCTAGCATCTGCGTCCCTGTTCTCTGTGCTGTGCTTTGTCTTCGCGGTTGTCCCAGGAGCTGGGTGTGCAGCGGGACACGGAGTGAGTGCCACATGTACACAAGGCCCTGGCTTGGGTCCTTAGACCGTGTGAAGAAAGAAGCGTCACTCAAATAGATGTGTACATTAAGCAGCTGGGTGGGCAGCTGGCGCTCACAGGCAGCGTGATGACCTGTAGTCTGCCCCCTCAGTGGCAGGTGTCTGTAATTCCTTGCCACGGCTGCAGAGTCCAACTCCGTTGGGAATGGCAAAGTGTGTCAGCACAGTTTGTAGAAGAATGCTAATCTTGTTTTCTGTTTGTGACCTGTTGTTGTCTGGAGCTCTTTCGGGCATTTTTGTACAGGTGTGACAGTGACCCTGACTTCTGCAGTCCTTCAGGTCACTGCACATCTGTCGTAGTGTGTGAGGTCTGGGAGCACAGCAGGCTGCTCCTGGCTGGCTGATGACAGGAGCCTGAGAATAGTGTCCCTGCTGGTGGGGCTCTGCCGGGAACCTTGGGCAGGTGTGCACCCCACACAGCATCTCTGTCTGCTGCCGGGAACCTTGGGCAGGTGTGCACCCCACACAACGTCCCTGTCTGCTGCCGGGGAACCTTGGGCAGGTGTGCACCCCACACAACGTCTCTGTCTGCTGCCGGGAATCTTGGGCAGGTGTGCACCCCACACAGCGTCTCTGTCTGCTGCAAGGGTTGCTGGGTCATTTGGGCCTGGCCCTGCTGCTCATTTTCTCTTGCATGTATTATCTTTCAGTGTTAGGGTCCAGATGCAGTTAGGAGACCCTCTGTAAGGGTGCTGTGGATGTGCCGGGAAGGATGCTAGTAATGCATCTTAATCCAGTCAGCTACCAGCAGGCTGAGCTGTGGCTGTCCCACCCAGTGCTGTCACATTGCAGCCCTAGAGCTAATAGTCTGCTGGAGACAGGTCCTGGCTCTGTGATGTGATGCAACCTCAAAGGGGGTAAATTATGTTACAGTGTGTGTGTGTGTGGGGGGGGTGCCATGTGGGCTGGTAGCAAGATGAAATTAGAAATAAGAGCAAGCAGCCAGTCCTGGTGACACATACCTTTAATCCCAGTATTCAGGAGGCAGAGGTAGGAGGATTGCCCTGAGTTCAAGGCCAGCCTGGGACTACAGAGTTATCAGTTAGCTTGGGCTAGAGTGAGACACTACCTGGAAAAAAAGAGGAAGATATGGGCTGGAGAGATGGTTTAGCAGTTAAGGCATTTTCCTACAAAGCCATAGGATCCCAGTCTGATTCACCAGGACCCACATAAGCCAGATGCACAAGGGGTTGCATGTGTCTGGAGTTCATTTGCAGTGGCTAAAGGCCCTGGCGCACCCATTCTCTCTCCCTCTCTCTGCCTCTTTCTCTCAAATAAATAAGTAAAGTTTAAAGAAAAAGAAAGAAAGATGCACAGGTGGAGGCTGGGCGTGGTGGTGCACGCCTGCCTTTAATCCTAGCACTCGGGAGGCAGAGGTGGGAGGTTTGCCGTGAGTTCAAGGCCACCCTGAGAATACAGAGTTAATTCCAGGTCAGCCAGAGCTAGAGTGAGACAATGTGACCCTACCTTGAAAAAGGAAAAAGAAAGAAAGATGCATAGCTGGGACTGGACTCTGACTCCAGACCCATGATCCTTTTACCCCTATCTTCCCCAATGCTGAGATTACAGGCTTGTGGCACTATGCCTGGCTTAATGAAAGCTCTCTTACTGTGACACAGAATTGAGGTCATGAATCCAATGCTGTCAAGATTTTTGTCAACTTTGTTTTTGTTTTGTTTATGGTGAGAAAAAAAAAGTATGTTTAGAATAAACCAGCTGGATCCAGTTTAGATGATCCCAATTTTGTTGGCAACATCCAAAGCTCCTAATTGGGAGTCAGCCAAGCATATGCCTTCTCCTCTCCATCAGGCCTGATCAGGGCCTCATCAGTGTCATTGAGCTTCCTCACTATCTGTTTGATCTGGTGCTTACTTGTTGCCCTTGATGTCCACAGTGAGCGAGCGCCCGGGTGGTATTGTCTTCTGTGTCTGCGTGGCCGCCTTGGCGAAGACCCACATCTTGTGCTTCAATTTCTCCCAAAGAACTCAGTCAGTCATCCACACCAGAGGGCCAGTCCAAAGCTGACCGTGACTGTCATTTCTCACTGCAGATGTTGGCCGATGATGCAGAAGCGGGCGCTGAGGATGAGAAGGAAGTGGAGGAGCTAAAGAAGCAGGGCATCAACCCCCTGCCCAAGCCACCCCCTGGTGTGGGCCTCCTGCCCACCCCTCCGCGGCCCCCTGGGCCTCCGGCTCCCAACTCTCCCAATGGCAGGCCCATGCCAGGCGGTCCTCCTCCCCCACCGCCGCCCCCTCCCCCACCTCCCGGGCCTCCTCAGATGCCCATGCCAGTGCATGAGCCCCTATCCCCCCAGCAGCTGCAGCAGCAGCAAGACATGTACAACAAGAAGATCCCCTCCTTGTTTGAGATCGTGGTGCGACCCACAGGACAGCTGGCCGAGAAGCTGGGTGTGAGGTGAGTGCCCTAGACAACATCGGGCTACAGGAATATGGCCCGCGCAGTGCCCTCCCCTCTCCAAGGCTCCTGGAGTCCTGAAGGTGTCCTGGGCTGGGTGCCATCACCTTGCCTCCACAGCTTCCTCACAGGCACCATTTCCTCCTCTAGGTTCCCTGGACCTGGTGGACCCCCAGGACCAATGGGTCCTGGGCCCAACATAGGACCCCCAGGGCCTATGGGTGGCCCCATGCACCCTGATATGCACCCTGACATGCATCCGGACATGCACCCTGACATGCACCCCGACATGCATCCTGATATGCACCCTGACATGCACCCCGACATGCAGATGGGCCCTGGCATGAACCCTGGCCCACCTATGGGTCCCGGCGGCCCCCCGATGATGCCCTATGGCCCTGGAGACTCCCCGCACTCCGGAATGATGCCCCCCATCCCACCAGGCCAGAACTTCTATGAGAACTTCTACCCACAGCAGGAGGGCATGGAGATGGAGTCGGGGCTTATTGGAGACTCAGGTATGCCGGTGCTAGATGGGTCAGAGGCCTGGACTTGTGAGGGCAGGCCTGGGGGAGGTGTGGAATGCGGTGGTTCCTTCCCCCATGAGTCTCCCAGCAGCACTCTATCCCCACCTCATGCTTGTATGTTGTAAGTGCTGTGGGGTCTCTTCCCTTGTTCAGACCAAAGGACTGTTGTGCTTCCTCTCAGTAGAATTTATGTAATCCTCAGGGAGTTTCACTGAGTGTACCTAGCATCAGGATCATGGCCTTGTCAGAGTAAGTCAGTGCCCTTGACAAGGCTTTTCTTCCAGATAGTTCTAGGTTGGAACCAGCATGGTCCACCCTATGACTGGCTGTTTTCCTTTCTTTCCTTGTGGGTTGACAACAACCCCAAGGTCTGACAGTCAGGGGCCTAGATGACATGAATGGCCACAGGGAACACAGTGCAGCCTGGGAAAGGAGGAGGTCCTGGCTGTCGCCTGGAGGTTCAGAGGGAGTGGTCTGCCCTTCCTTGCCTTAGCTGCACAGTGCTGGGAAACAGAGAGGAGTGAGTTTGTGCAGGTCAGCATGGGCCACTGTGGGGGAGTGGTGGGAGTCAACTGCCGGCCTCTACAAATAGTGAATAGTTGGTTACAGGGTCCTGGAGTGGAGGAGGCAGCTAAGTGTTCGGTGTTCTGTTCCCCAGAACAGGGTTACAGGCCACAGCTGGGCAACCTGTCTGAGGAGAGCAAAGAGAGCTGTGTGCTTACCAATGAAGGAGAAATCCTGCCATACACAGGACTTCTTGTCAGCCATGGTGGAGAAGGATCTCTGTGAGAGGTCTAGGCCAGCCTAAACTGTGTAGTGCGTTTTAGGCCATCCTTGGCTACAGAGTGAGACCCTGTCTCGAAAATAATAGAAAGGGCTGGGGAGACTGCTTAGTGGTTACAGGCACTTGCTTGCAAAGCCTGCCAGCCCAGGTTTAATTCCCAAGTCACCCATGTAAGCCAAACTCAAAAATGTGGTACAAGCTGGACGTGGTGGTGCACACCTTTAATCTCTGCACATGGGAGGCAGAGGTAGGAGGATTGCTGTGACTTCAAGGCTACCCTGAGACTACATAGTGAAGTCTAGGTCAGCCTGAATTAAGAGTGAGATCCTACCTCAAAACAAAAAACAAAAAAAAAGAAAAGAAAAGAAAAGTACAAGTATTTGGCTTTCTTTTGTAGTGGCAGAGGCCCTGCCACCCCACCATACATACCCATGGAAATAAGTGAAAATGAATAGAAAATAAAAACAGAATGGGGGTGTGGTGGGAGAATTGGGGAAACTTCCAGGCCACTATGGGGTAGTTGCAGCAGAAGTGACTAGATGGTAGCAGGGAAATGTCCAAGAGTCCAGAGTCAGGCCACATGGTTTGAACATGGCACTGGTGTGTGTGATCTGTTTGTGCCCTGCAAAGTGGGCAGGGATGCTGGGAGGAAGGGTGCCTGGCAGCAGTCTCCGTGGTGGGAGACCGCTGGCTGCCAGGCTCAGGCGCGGCCTGTGAAGCCCGAGGTCTGTGTGGGGGTGCTTGGTAGAGCTGTGGAAGGCAGGGCTGGGGGCCGGGAGTGGCCTGGTGTGCGCATGGTGTGGAGGTGAGCCGGGCTTCAGGAGAGGCCTGCACAGCGAGGGCCTGGGGCTGGGCCCTTACTAGCTTAACGTGCCTGCAGAAAAGGCGCTGAGAGGAGACTGATGGTGTCCTGGGCTGGGCTGCTGCTGGCAGGTCTTTAGGGTGAAAGCCAGATGTGCACCTAAACCATCCAAAGGAGCACCAGGCTGGCAGGTTTTCCATACCACAGGTGGTCTTTGTGCCTTTTGTTCCTGAGTTCTAGAAATGTGGCTCCTAGTCCTCGCTCACTGAGTACCCTCAACTCACAATGCGGACTTTGGTCATGCTCACACTTTGACCACGTTCAGACACTGGCAGCAGGCAGCTGTCACTTTGCTTCATAATCTGTGTAAATGCAATATTGGCCAGTTTTTAAATGATTATTAATTTAAATTATAGATTGACATTCTTTATTATTAGTATTATTATTATATTTACTTATTTTTTGGTTTTTCAAGGTAGGGTCTCACTTTGGCCTAGGCTGACCTGGAATTCACTATGTAGTCTCAGGGTGGCCTCCCAAGTGCTGGGATTAAAGGCGTGTACCACCACGTCTGGCTTAATATTTTATTTTTATTTACTTGAGAAAGGGGGAGAGAATGGGCGCCCCAGGGCTTCCAGCCATTGCAGCCGAACTCCAGACACATGCACCACCTTGTGCATATCTGGCTTACATATGTCCTGGGGACTTGAACCTGGGTCCTTCAGACTTTGCTGGCCTTAACCACTAAGCCGTTTCTCCTTCACTACACTGACTTTTCATGGTAGCATGGGCCACATCTATGAGGCTCAGAATATTACCCCAACAGGATAGAGATGGCCTTGTCACACATGGGAGCGACAAAATGGACTCTAGACAGGCTCTGTCTTGGCCATTGTGGTTCAGCACACATATGCCATCCAGGGAGTGGCACTAAGATGGCAGCTCTGGGCCTTCTGCATGAGTTTGAAGCTGGTGGGGGAGGGAGGAAAGACCCACTGTGGCTGTGGAGGAGGATCTGCTCTGAGGCTAGGTGTCATGTGTTTGGTTCTTTTCTGGATTTAGTGGTGAAGCTGATGGAGCTCATGCTATGAGCTCTCTGGGAAATACAGTGATTTTCACAAACCGTGACTTTCCACTTATAGCAGATAACAAAACCAAGCCTGTGGGCATAGCAGAAGTCCCCAGTCATTCTCTCCCTGTCCTCAGCCCCCAGGGACAGGCTCCTGTGTACAGAAAGCCTCTGCCCATGTCTTGGGCACATGGTGCCTGCCCCTCTTACATTCATGAGCATCCTTCCTGTACCAGCTGGCCTGGGGAGGAGGAAGGGCGTGGGCAGCCATCCTTGCCCTCACTTTTCCAGTGGAGGCCTTCCCAACACAAACCCTTTTCCCTGCCACAGAAGACTACGGGCACTACGAAGAGCTGCCGGGGCAGCCTGGGGAGCCCCTCTTCCCCGAGCACCCTCTGGATCCCGACAGCTTCCCCGAGGGAGGTCCCCCAGGCCGGCCGAAGGCGGGTGCCGGTGTCCCCGACTTCCTGCCCTCAGCCCAGAGGGCTCTGTACCTGAGGATCCAGCAGAAGCAGCAGGAGGAGGAAGAGAGAGCGAGGAGGCTGGCTGAGAGCAGCAAGCAGGACCGGGAGAATGAGGAAGGCATGTGTCCCCCACAGGGGCCCAGCCTGGCTCTGTGCAGGGGCGAGGGGGCCACTTCAGCCAGGGGCTGTGCTGGGAAGAGCCGTGGCCTGGGAGGCCAGGCTGGGCCACCTGGACACTGGGCAGAGGCCAGGCCACCTCTGCCGCCTACTTCTGAGGCTCCTGACCCAGCTGGTCCAGGATGGGAAAGTGCCCTTCCCAAGGAGGCTGGAGGAGTGCCCACCTGGCCTTCATCCCCGAGGTCTGCGCGCGGAGATTAGCCAGCTGTTGAGATATGCCAGTGTGTGACAGCCACCTCAGAGCAAGATGGGCTAGGGCGTCTGGCACCTTAAGCCAGAGGCCATGGTGGCACTGACAGGAGCCTTAGGAGCCAGTGGGGATAGCAGGAGGAGAGATGCAGTCGCTAGCCCTCCACTCTGCTGGCCCAGGTTTTCCTCCCAGCTTGGCTCGCAGCTGCCTCTGTCCTTCCCAAGCCTCTGGCTGGGGAGCTGGAGCAAGCCGAGTCAGGCTGGCCTCGGGACCAAGCCTGCCTAGAGGGTGGAAGGGGGCAGTAAGTGGAGCCCTGGCTCTAAGGCCCAGCCCCTCTGACTCACTGGCCCCACACCAGCGTTTCCTCATCTGTCCCTGCTCGGTGGCATGGCCTCCTGGGTGGTTGATTTGTTTAAATTACACCAGAGACCGCAGGCAGTGCTGGCCGGGAAGCTCGCAGATGTCAGTGTCCCCAGCCAGTCCACATACCACTCCAGCTCCTAGCCTGTTCGGTGATGCTGCGGGGTGGCTGGGGCCATAGAAGAGACGCTGGGAGCACAGCTCTGTCAGCCAGGGTGCCCGGGGTGGGAGTGGGGTGAGAGGGCTAGGGAGAGGCGGTGGCTGACTGCCCGCCGCTCTGCTCTCTTGCAGGTGATACCGGAAACTGGTACTCCAGTGACGAGGACGAGGGTGGGAGCAGTGTCACCTCCATCCTGAAGACCCTGAGGCAGCAGACATCAAGCCGGCCCCAGGCTTCAGCTGGAGAACTGAGCAGCAGTGGGCTGGGGGACCCCCGCCTCCAGAAGGGACACTCCACAGGAGGCCGACTGACTGACCCCCGCCTCAGCCGGGACCCCAGACTCAGCCGTCATGCCGAGACTTCCAGCGGGTCGGGCCCAGGAGACACAGGGCCCTCAGACCCTCGGTTAGCTCGCACTCTGCCCACCTCCAAGCCCGAAGGCAGCCTTCATTCCAGCCCTGCAGGACCCAGCAGTTCCAAGGGGTCTGGGCCACCCCCTGCAGAGGAAGAGGAGGGGGAGCGAGCCCTACGGGAGAAGGCTGTGAACATTCCCCTGGACCCCCTCCCAGGGCACCCACTACGGGACCCTCGCTCCCAGCTGCAGCAGTTCAGCCACATCAGGAAGGATGTGACCTTGAGCAAGCCAAGCTTTGCCCGCACGGTGCTCTGGAACCCTGAGGACCTCATCCCCCTGCCCATCCCAAAACAAGATGTGGTGCCCCCTGTGCCTGCTGCCCTGCAGTCCCTGCCGACCCTGGACCCTAGGCTGCACCGCTCCACCCCTGCAGTGGCCCCCAGCACCCGGCAGCGCCCAGGCACCTCCACGGACCCCAGCACATCTGGCTCTAACCTGCCTGACTTTGAACTCCTTTCTCGCATCCTCAAAACTGTCAATGTCAACACCCCCAGCCAGAGCGACAAGCCCAGTGACCCCAGAGTGCGAAAGGCCCCCACTGACCCTCGATTACAGAAACCAGCAGACTCACAGGCGGCCTCCCGTGTGGGGGTGGCCAAGCCCTGCCCCACTGAAGCATCACCCCCTGCCACCAGCCCCAGCAGGGAGTCTTCCCCGCCAGCCACTGCTCCCTATGACCCCCGAGTGCTGGCAGCTGCCGGGCTTGGTCAGGGCAGCAGCAGCGGGCAGAGCAGTGTGCTGAGCGGCATCAGCCTCTATGACCCTAGGACTCCCAATGCTGGGGGCAAAGCTGCAGAGCCTGCAGCCGATGTGGGTGCCCAGCCTAAGGGAGCTGAGGGCAATGGCAAGAGCTCGGCCTCCAAGGCCAAGGAGCCCCCATTTGTCCGCAAGTCCGCCCTGGAGCAGCCGGAGACCGGGAAGGCCAGCTCGGACGGGGCCTCCGCCATAGGCACGGACAGATACAACAGCTACAACAGGCCCCGGCCCAAGGCCGCTGCGGCCCCTGCTGCCGCCACGGCGACCCCACCCCCAGAGGGGACCCCACCCCAACCTGGAGTGCACAACTTGCCTGTGCCCACCCTCTTTGGGACTGTGAAGCCAGCCCCCAAAACGGGCTCAGGAAGCCCTTTTGCTGGCAATAGCCCAGCCCGTGAGGGCGAGCAGGACGCTGGGTCCTTGAAAGATGTTTTTAAAGGTTTTGACCCCACGGCCTCCCCCTTCTGCCAGTAGGTTTAGTGGTGGGAGCCAACTCCACTCCACCACCTCTCCCAGGGTGATGATATTTAAGGGCAGTAACCCGAGACAGGGTGGGGGTAGGGTCAGGGTGTTCTTTACTTTTTCCCTTCCACTTTGTTTGTCCTTTTTTAAGTAGGACTTTCTTCGAGTCATAAATTGTATATAACCATCTTTGATTCTGGTCAGTGCTCCAGGCTCCTGCCAAGCGAGCCACTTGTGCGCAGCCTGGGGCCCCACAGAGACTGAGGGAAGGGGCACTGAAGGCTGACGTCTGCACCGTGGGCAAGAAGCGGGAACTGGTGCACAGTGGGCCTGTGTAGAAGCAGGTCCAGGCATCGGTAGAACCCAGGGTGTACTGTCCTGACGTTTCAGTGTCACCCGGGACAACCCACTTCAGAAGGGGACAGTGAAATTGTATCAAAGGGAAGAGACTGCCCTCACCCACTCCAGGTTCCGTGTCTGTACTTGTGCCCTGCACCTTTCGCCTAGGGTTTGCCCTGAAAGTGCCACCCTCCAGCCCATGCAGGAAACTGGGTGAGATGGCCCTGCAGGCAGCAGGACTGGTTGGTAGGATGGCCCCCAGGAGCAAGAAAGCCCATCAGTGTTAGCCTGGCCTGTCCCTGCACTGCCGGCCCTGACCCTGGAGACAGCTCAAGGATCCGTGGCATAGCCACCTGCCAGGCTCTGGAGGAAGGAGCCCTAGGGTGGCTTTAGCAAAGTGTGTGTGCTCGCTGCTTTCTGTACCCACTTAGTCGTGTTTTCTACAGGGCACAAGCTCGTGTGTGCTCTTCTCTCCCAAGCCTATAGAAGTGGGGGTAAGAGGCATTTCTCAGTATTAGATTCATGGCGCTTCCCAATAGGGGAAGTGAGGACAAGGCAGAAGCCTAGCTGGGTCGGTGTGCTTGAGCCTTTCCAGGAATGGTACCAGACCCCTTGAGGGCCATGGGGTCCCAGGCAGCTGGCCGATCCCAGCATAGAGACAACTACACAGCCTATCCCTCTCGCAGCCACCTGAGGACTGGCCTTGTCCTCAGAGGCTCAGAGAAGGCCCAGCTGTGAGCAGGCTCCAGAGCGGCTCAGGGAACCTAGCAAGACGCACCAGCCTCCCTGCCTCTGGTCACTGCAGGGCTTTCCCAGGGGGCTGACCTCTCCTGTCCTCCCAGTCCCAAAGGCCTGCCGCCTTGGTGGTAGGGCATGGCCTCACAACCCCTCCACACATACCGCCCAAAGAGAAACCCAACTCAGTTTGGGGCCTAAAGCCAGGGTGGAAGGGGCTGGCACCCCTCAGGGCCAGACAACCCCACGGGGTCAGCGCACCAAAATCAAGTCAGTTTGGTTTTGTCTTTGTGTCTTGTTTTCACCCAATCATAAGTCAGTGAGATCTGTATTCAGGCCCCACGTTGGTCATGAGGTGGAGGTGGCTGCCCGCAGCACGCGTGGGGAAAGAACAGGGTGGCAGCGTTGGTTGGTCGTGTTCTCCCGTCCTCTGAAATCCGCTCGGTGGTGTACACCTGTCGTCCCAGCACGAAGGAAGGCAAGGCAGGAGAACCACAAGTTCCCGGCCAGCCTAAGCTGTTAGAAAAAATGAGATTTTTAACTCCAAAATCAGTATCAAATGGAAGCTGGAGCCCTCCTCTTGGATCATTCAGTCTGTGAACCTCATGGGAATGAGCATTCACCAGGAATCCCCACTTGCCATCAGGCCGCGCTTTTAAAGGAAAAATTGTTCTCTAACCAGGATTGTAACAAAAGTGTAAATACTCCAACAGAGCTGAAAGTTGATGGTGCAAATATGTATATAATGTACTGTATTTTTACAATGATGGTCGCATGACTCTCCCACGCCCTTTTGTACTCAGTATCTGTCTTCCAGAAACCTCACCTGCCTTTTCTCCTGTGGTCTCTTAATCCAATAATTGTATTACTGCCATTAAAGGATGCAGTTATTTTAAAAAGTTGGCCCTGACTTGCCCTTGCCAGGGTGGGCGAAAACCCTTTGTGAACGCACTTGATGGAGGTGGGGGAAATGTAATGTCCTTTGCTCTGTTGAGGATGAAATTCAAGGCCACATTCAAGCACTCTCACTGAGCTACATCCCCAGCCTTCAGACACAACGCCTGTGACTCTTGGCTTGGTGGTCTTTAATCACAGCACTCGAATCACTTTGACTTGGAGGCCACTCTGAGCTATGGAGTGAGTTCCACTTCAGCCTGGGCTAGACTGAGACCCTGTTATCCCCAGCACTGGGAACACTGAGGCCAGGGGACAGTGAGTGGAGACCAGCCTGGGCTACATAGCTAGGCCTTGCCTGCCCCAAACAAAAAGACCCAGGGATATGAGAATTCAGAAAACCACAATCAGGATGATGGACACACGGAGACTGTGGGATTCCACATCTGTATGTACACCTCTATGTCTGCTTTATTTTTTGAGACAGACAGTGGGCACACCGGGCCTTCCAGCCACTGCAAACAAACTCCAAATGCATGTGCCACCTTGTGCATCTGGCTTACATGGGACCTGCAGAATCAAACCTGGATTCTTAGGCTTTGGAGGCAAGCGCCTTAAGCACTAAGCCATCTCTCCAGCCCCCCACTTTTTATTTTATTTTAAACTTTATTTATTTTGTTTTTCCAAGGGAGGGCTTCACTCTAGGCCAGGCTGACCTAAAACTCTTTGTTCTTTTCTTTCTCTTGAGATAGTGTCTTGCTTTAGTCCAGGCTGACCTGGAATTCATTGTGTATTCTCAGGGTGGTCACTAACTCACAGTGATCCTCCCACCTCTGCCTCCTGAGTGCTGGTATTAAAGGCATGTGCCACCACACCCAGTTTAAACGTTTTACTGACAACCTCCATAATTATGGACAATGAACCATGGTAATTCCCTCCCTTCCCCCGCTTTCCCCTTCACAAATCCACTCTCCATCATATCCCCATGCCCTCTCACTTAGTCTTTTATTTTGATGTCATCTTTTCCTATTATGAGGGTCTGTGTAGGTAGTAGCAGGCACTGTGAGGTCGTGGATATCTGGGTCATTTTGTGTCTGGAGGAGCAGTTGTAAGGAGTCCTGCCCTTCCTTGAGCCCTTATATTTTTCTGCCACTTCTTCCGCAATGGACCCTGAGTCTTGGGAGGTGTGACAGAGATATTTCAGTGCTGAGCATTCCTGTCACTTCTCAGCACTATGGTGCCTTTTGGGTCATCTCACGAGAAGCTTCTCTAATGAAAAGTGAGTATGTGGGTATGTATGCTGTGGCAGTCAGGTTCGCATTGCTGGTAAAAATCACCCAACCAAGAGCAGGTTGTAGAAGAACAGTTTTATTTTGGCTTACAGACTTGAGGGGATATTTCACCATGGCAGGGGAAAACAATGGCATGAACCGGGTGGACTTCACCCCTGGCCAACAGCCCGTGGGCAGTAATGGGAGTGTGCCAAACCCTGGCATGGAGAAGACTGCTGTGCTCCCAGCAATACACCGCCTCCAGGAGGGCTTTTGTTTTTTCATTGTTTTTTCGAGAGGTTCTCACTCTAGCTCATGCTGACCTGGAATTCACTATGCAGTCTCAGGGTGGTCTCGAACTCATGGCAATACTCTTACCTCTGCCTCCCAAGTGCTGGGATTAAACGCGTGTGCCACCATGCTAGGCTTCTCCGTTTTTATTTTTTAAGTATTTTATTTTATTTATAAGAGAAAAAGAGAGAGAATGGGTGCACCAGGACCTCCAGCCACTTGTACATCTGGTTTACATGGGTCCTGGGGAATCGAACCTGAGTCCTTTGGTTTTGTAGGCAAGTGCCTTAACCACTAAACCATCTCTCCAGCTCTTTTTTTTTTTTAATTTTAATTTCTTTTATTTAATGATGCAAAACAGGAACACTGACTTGATATACATCCACACATAACCTTTCTCTCATATTCCCAACTCAGACTGGAGACTCCAGAGGAATTGCTGTCATCACTTTATGGAACACACCCACCATATAAGTATTTCCAATGTTTATTCAAGTCCATTTCTTCTTTTATACTCTAAAACATCTTCATTATGTTGATGAGAATGAGCCACAGGACGGCTGAGGTGCCCAAGGTCAGCCCAACTTTCAACCAGTTAGGTTTGGCATTCCGCGGCTCTCGCACGTAGAACTGTGATCGTACTGAAGAGCCCCTGGCGATCCGAGCGGGGGCCAGCAGTCGCGACAAGCGGCGCAGCACCGTGCAAGACGCCATCTTGCCGGCCAGGCTCCCTCTCCAGCTCTTTTAAATATTTTTATTATTTGGTTTTCAAGATAGGGTTATGCTACCTCAGGCTGACCTGGAATTCACTATGTAGTCTTCGATTGGCCTCAAATTCACAGCAATCCTCCTACCTTGGTCTTCTGATTGCTGGAATGAAATGTGTATGTCACCACTCCCAGCCTATTCCCACTGCCCCCCCCCAAAGGTAGGGTCTCCCTCTAGCCCAGGCTGACTTGGCACTCACTCTGTAGCCCCAGGATGGCCTCAAACTTGAAGCAATCCTATCTCTGCCTCCCTAGCGCTGGGCTTAGTGGTGTGCACCACTGCTACTACACATAGCTCCAACCTAGTATTTTTTTTTTTTTAACTATTTTATTTTGGGGACTGGAGAGATTGCTTAATGGTTAGGGCTCTTCCCTGTGAAGCCTAAGGATCCAGGTTTGATTCTCCAGGCCGCACACAAGCCAGATGCACAAGGTGGTGCATACATCTGGAGTTCGTTTACAGTGGCTAGAGGCCCAGTGCACCCTTTCTTTCACTCCCTCCCTCTCTCTCAAATAAGTACATAAAAATAAAGTTAAAAAAATAAAATATATTGTATATTTATATATTTATTTGACAGAAATGAAAAGGGAGAAAAAAAGAGCACACACATGGGCATGCCAGGGCCTCCCGCCGTTGCTACCTTGAGCATATGGCTCACGTGGGTCCTGGGGAACTGAACCTAGGTCCTTTGGTTTTGCAGACAAATGCCTTAACTACCAAGAAATCCCTCCAGCCCACCCGACCTAGTTTTGAGCTCAGCCACCCTCTACCTCAGCCTCTCCAGTGCTGGGATTAGTTTTTGGTTGTTTTCTTTTTTTCGAGGTAGGGTCTCACTCTAGCCCAGGCTGACCTGGAATTCATTCTGTAGCCTCATGGTGGCCTCGAACTCATGGCGACCCTCCTACCTCTGCCTCCCGAGTGCTGGGATTAAAGGCATGCACCACCACACCCAGCTTTAGTGCTGGGATTAGACATGATCTACTATTCCTGGCTTTTTTTTTGTTTGTTTGTTTCAAGATCAGGTCTCACATTACCTCAGGCTGGCCTTGAACTCACAGTGATACCCCCATCTTGTGATTCTACTATGTCTAGTATAGCTTTTTTTTTCGAGGTTGGTTCTCACTCTAGCCCAGGCTGATCAGGAATTCACTATGTAGTCTCAGGGTAACCTTAAACTCAAGGTGGTCCACCTACCTCTGCCTTCCAAGTGCTGGAAATAAAGGCGTGCGCCACCAAACCCATCTTACTAGTTACTAGGTATAATTTAATAAAATATTTTAGGGCTGGAGAAGATGGCTTAGCGGTTTAGACTCTTGCCTGCAAAGACAAAGGACCTAAGTTTGATTCGCCAGAACCCACAGAAGCCAGATGCACAATGTGGCCCATGCATCTTGTAGCATCAAGAGGCCCTAGCGTGTCCATACTTTCTCTCAAACAAACAAACAAAAATTAACAAATAAAAGGCTGCTCGGTCCTGGTGGTGGACACCTCCTCCCTCCCTTCTCCCTTTCTTTTTTCCTTCCCTTCAACCTTCACTCCCTCCCCTTTTGAGGCAGGGCAGTCTCACTCTATCCTAGGCTTGGAACTAATGCTATCCTCCGACCTCAGCCTCTCTCCAGGGCCAGGATTAAAGACGTGCGCCACCACGCCCAGCTAGACTACTGGTGAGTTTCACTCTTCTCTCTCAGATTTTTCAAAGTTTCAACGTTAACCAACTATAATTTTGTTTCCAGGCTGGTGACTTTAAGTTATTGAAAAAAATAAAAATAAAAACCACAAGTCCCAGGAGGCATCGCGCTGCCGGCTTCTGAAAGCGGACTTTCCTGGGACGCAATGATCGCTGGGATTCGTAGTCTAACTGCAAAAATAAGGTGGGACGCACCCTACCGGCAAAAGATGACAGAGGTGGGAATCACCACTCTATCGATCAATGGCCTGTGCTTTCCAGCTCGAGTGGCGGGTAGTTTCCCAATAGACGAGCGTCGCTGGTTGAGTGACGTCGAGTGCAGCCTACAGACGGCCCGTGGGGCGGAGCGAGGCACGGAGGCCCTAGTGCGAACCATGGGAGGCGGCTGGTGGTGGTCTCGGGTCGCCCGCCTGACCCTACTCCGCTTCCGGGGGTCGCTGATGCCGCCACAGCGGCCCCGGAGCGGTGGCGCCCGGGGGTCCTTTTCCCCGGGCCACGGTCCCCGCGCCGGAGCTTCGCCACCTCCCGTGTCCGAGCTGGATCGCGCGGACGCTTGGCTCCTCCGGAAGGCTCACGAGACAGGTCTGCAGCAGGGGGTCGGGGTCGTCCCGGGTGCGTGCCCGGGCAGGGGGTGGGGGCGACCCACGGGGCCGAGGCGGGGTCGCGTGTGAGTGGGGGTGACAAGGGTGCCGTGTGCATCGGCTGCGAGCCCGGAGCCGGCTCGGCGGCGTGAAGCGCTTCCATATAAGCGCAGGGAAAACGCTGGGTGCCAGGGCGCGGGCTGTCCTCCTAGGGCACGGCGCGTGCGGGTCGCCGGTGGGCGTCGGTGCTCGGAGCCGCGGGGCGTTCCGCCGAGGAGCGAGCCTCGCAGACCTGAGCCTGCCCGGGCGAGCAGAGAGCTCCAGAGGCAGCAGAAAAGCGAGTTTGCTTGCCACCGGGGCGGCGGGAGGGGTCCCCTCGGACTTCAGGGGCGACCACTCTCCTGGAAGCGGGCGTGTGGCGCCCCGCAGAAGATGGGGAAGCTCGGGATTGGAGCAGGGCGCAGCCAATGGGAGAGGAGGGCTCGGCTGATTGGGGAGAGACGGCCTGGGCTGCCGCGGGGCGGGACCTCCACCCGGGTGGAAGGTTGGCACTTCGGACCCCACCAGGTGGGTTCCCGGGCTTGGCCCGGGGGCCGGAGTGCTGGGAGGTGTGGACGCACGGACAGCCTTACCCGCCAGGAGAGGGTGGCATGTAAAAGTAGGCGGAGGGCGGGTTGGAGGGAAGCCTTGGTGGGGAAGTTTGTCCGAGAGGTCTGAGGAAGAAGTGAGAGGGTGGGGCTTAGCCAAGATACTCCCTCGGAGGCTTCTCTTCAAACTGAACTTCAATTTTTTGTTTTGTTTTGGTTTGGTTTTTGTTTTTGTTTTCCGTGGTAGGGTCTCTCTCTAGCTCAGGCTGACCTGGAATTCACTGTGCAGTCTCAGGGTGGCCTTGAACTCACGGCGATCCTCCTACTTCTGCCTCCCAAGTGCTGGAATTAAAGGCGTGTGCCACCACGCCTGGCCACTTTTCACTATCTTTTTGGATATTTATTTATTTATTTATTTATTTATTCACTCATTCATTTATTTGAGGCAGAGAGAGGGAGAATAGGCACGCCAGGGCCTTTAGGCACTGCAAACGAACTCCAGACGCATGTGCCACTATGGCTTATGTGGGACCTGGAGAATGGAACATGGGTCCTTAGACTTCGCAGGTATGTGCCTTAACCACTAAGCCATCGCTCTAGCCCCTGAACTTTTAGAAGGGTGGAAGGATCTCACTCTAGTTCAGGCTAACCTGGCACTGTGTAGACACAGGCTGGTCTTCAGCTCAGAGCGAGCCTCCTACCTCTTCCTCCCCAGGCATGAAAGGTGTGTGCCACTGCTCCTGGCACAGCTTCAGGTCTTGGTCTAAGTTGTTGGTCCTTTGGGCTCTGCAAAGACCTCCCTCAATCTTTGATGTTGCAGAATTGAGAGAGAGGACTCGAAATGTTGAGGAGAGAGGATGTGTGTGGGGGGAGGGGGTTGAAGCTTGCTGAGAGCTGCTAATCTGGGGCAGGTTTGCCTTGTGACTGGATGGGGTGCGTAGGCTTCACGGTGTAGGCTGAGGGGGGGTCAAGGAAGCCGGGTTCGAGCTGACGCAGACCCACCTCCCTTTCCTTCTAGCCTTTCTCTCCTGGTTCCGAAATGGCCTTCTGGCATCTGGCATCGGGGTCATCTCTTTCATGCAGAGCGACATGGGCCGGGAAGCTGCCTATGGTGAGTGTAGACCCTCCCTTGCCGTTCCACGTTCCACCAACGATGCTGTAGAGTTATAAACAAGCGCCTCTTCCCCCGCCCAGTTTCCTCTCACTAGGGAATGTCACTCTCCCTCCCACTGCATACCCTTCATCATGGACTCTGATCTCACCAACCTTGTCTGTATTCCTAGACCAGCCTCCTCCCTCTGCAAATCCTAGACTCCACCCCCAAGTTCCTGGTACCGCCCCGCATTCCTTCTCATTCTCCCTGATCTTGATCCTACACTACCCCTAACAGCTGTAGGATTTGGGTCCTTGCCTCTGCTGCCTACCCGTCCTCCTGTCTATCATGACTTTGCTATGCTCAAAGGGCCTTAGGGACTTCCAGCTTGCTATGTAAGGGCTCTACCTCTGAGCCACGCCCCCAGCCCCTCACTGTGGATCTAGACAAGTGCTCTACCTCTGAGCCACGCCCCCAGCCCCTCACTGTGGATTCTAGACAAGTGCTCTACCTCTGAGCCAAGCCCCCAGCCCCTCACTGTGGACTCTAGACAAGTGCTCTGCCTCTGAGCCACGCCCCAGCCCCTCACTGTGGATCTAGACAAGTGCTCTACCTCTGAGCCACGCCCCAGCCCCTCACTAGTAGATTCTAGAGAGCTCTACCATTAAACTATATTCCTAGCCCTTTATTTTTTATTTTTTTTAGTTTTAATGTATTTGAGAGGTAGAGAGAGGCAGATAGAACGAATTGGCATGTAAAGGCCTCCAGGTACTGCAAACAATCTCTAGATGCCTGCGCCACCTTGTGCATCTGGCTTACATGGGTTCTGGGGAATTGAACCTGGGTCCTTTGGCTTTGTAGGCAAGCGCCTTAATTGCTAAATCATCTCTCCAGCCCCTTGATTTTCTTTTTCTTTTTTTTTTTTCATTTAAAGTTTTTTATTTATTTATTTGGGAGTGATAGAAAGAGGCAGACAGAGAGAAAATGGGCACGCCAGGGCTTCCAGCCACTACAAACGAACTCCAGATGTGTCCACACCCTTGTGCATCTGGCTAATGTGGATCCTGGGGAATCAAGCCTCGAACTGAGGTCCTTAGGCTTCACAGGCAAGCGCTTAACCGCTAAGCCATTTCTCCAGCCCTTTTTCTTTTTTTAAAAAATATTTTATTTTTATTTATTTATTTGAGAAACAGAGAGAGAGCATGAGTGCTTCAGAGCCTCCAGCCGCTGCAAACTAACTCCAGATACATGCACCACTTGGCTTATGTGGGTCCTGGGGAGTTGAACTTGAGTCCTTTGGCTTTGCAAACAAGTGCCTTAACCGCTAAGCCATCTCTCTCTCCAGCCCTTGATTTTGTTTGAGATAGGGTCTGGTTCTAGCCCAGACTGACCTGGAACTCACTCTGTAGTCTCAGGCTGACCTCAAACTCTTGGCAGTCCCCTACATCTGCCTCCCAAGTGCTGAGATTAAAGGCGTGCACCAGGCTTTTTGTTTTTGGTTTTCGAGGTAAGGTCCTACTCTGGTCCAGGATGACCTGGAATCTTGGAATTAACTATATAGTCTCAGGGTGGCCTTGAACTCACAGCGATCCTCCTACCTCTGCCTTCTGAATGCTGGGATTAAAGGTGTGTGCCGCCATGCCCAGCTGGTTTGTTTGTTTGTTTGTTTGTTTGTTTGTTTGTTTTTTAAGGTAAGGTCTCTTTGTAACACAGACTGACTTGGAATTCACTGTGTAGTCTCAAGATGGCTTGGAACTCACAACAGTCCTCCTACCTCTGCCTTCCTAGTGCTGGGATTAAAGGTGTGTGCCAACATATCTGGCCATTTTTAATGTTTTGTTTTATTTTATTTATTTATGAGAGGGAAAGAGGCAGAGTGAGAGAGAGAGAGAGAGAGAGAATATGGACATGCCAGGGCCTCCAGCCACTGCAAATGAACTCCAGACGCATGTGCCCCCTTGTGCATCTGGCTTAAGTGGGTCCTGGGGAATCAAACCGAGGTCATTTGGCTTTGCAGGCAAATGCCTTAACCACTAAGCCATCTCTCCAGCCCTAATGTTTTATTTTGAGACCAATCCTAAATTATCTAGGCAAAATTTGAATGTGGGATCCCCTTGCCTCCCAGGTAACAGGTAAGGTTTGGGGACATGGCTCAGCAGTTGAAGGCGCCTGTTTGTTGGCAAAGCCTGCTGGCTTGATTTCAACCCCATGAAGCGGATGCCCCAGGCAGCAGGCATCATCAACCTGTGCTGGGTCACATGATCTCCCTTCTCCAGCCCTCCCTCCGCCAGTCCTCATCACGGTGGTCCCACGTTGTACCCCAGGCCCTGGCCCTCCACTGACCACCACCTCTCTTCCACAGGCTTCTTCTTGCTGGGCGGCCTGTGTGTGGTGTGGGGCGGCGCCTCCTACGCGGTGAGCCTGGCAGCACTTCGGGCACCCATGCAGCTGTCGCTGGGGGGAGCTGCCGCGGGTATAGCCACCGTGCTGGCTGTCAGCCTGCTCTGGGCTTGCGCCGTGGGCCTCTACATGGGCCAGCTTGAGCTGGATGTGGAACTGGTGCCCGAGGACGATGGGGGGTCCACCTCCGAAGGCCCGGATGAAGCAGGCCGGCCACCACCTGAATAAGCAACAGGACCTCGGGCTGGCTGGCCCCAAGGACTAGGACATTAAAACCTGACCCTTTGCCAGCTCGACTTTGAGTGGTGAAACCTGTTCCTTGGGGAAGAAGGTCCTGGAGGGGTTGGAGAAAGGTGAAGGCAGGAGGCCGATAGAAGTGCCCAGTTAGGGTAGAAGCAGAGAGGCACTGGGAACCACATCCCTGTTGGAAACGGTGTTTAATTCTCAGGGAGGGCTCCAGGTGCTTGGGGTACCACCTTACCCTCAGGTCCGATCCCTGGCTGTGCCCAGTCTTCAGTCCCCCTTTCGTTGTACCCTGGTGCCCATGGGCCCTGCGTAGGGAAGGCCCAGGGTGGGGTAAAAGGCCTCTGGGAGGGAGGGGCCTGGGCCCAGCCTCTGCAGATGTGGGTACATGAGGCCCAGCTCTGCGGGGCCATAGCGGATGGTGCCAGGTGTGCACAGGCCCCGCACCATGGGCGGCAGGAAACCTGCATGCAGAAGGGAAGGTGGAGGGTCCCCTGGAGGGACCAGGCCCCATGGCCGTACTGGGTCCTGTTTCAGGGCCCCTGCACGGATGACAGAGGTGAACTCCGGCCGGGCTTGAACGCGCTGGTCCAGGGGCTCCTCGTCTCCACTGTCCTCTGACACTCCGCTCTCCTTGGCGCCGGGCTCCACCTTGACACATGTGCCTGGGGTCTGGGGACTGTGGTCCTTCTCCACAGCAGCAGCTGGTTTCCCATCCAAGACGGGGTCCTCCTCTAGAAAATGATGATTATTTTAACTTTTGGATTGGTGGTGGTAGAGCCTGCTGCTTGCCAGGCAAGTGCTCTACCCCTGAACCATGGCCCACTAAACTCATTGTGGACTCTAGACGGGTGCTCTACCTCTGAGCCACGCCCCCAGCCCCTCACTGTGGATCTAGACAAGTGCTCTACCTCTGAGCCACGCCCCCAGACCCTCACTGTGGATCTAGACAAGTGCTCTACCTCTGAGCCACGCCCCCAGCCCCTCACTGTGGGTTCTAGACAAGGGCTCTACCTCTGAGCCACGCCCCCAGCCCCTCACTGTGGATCTAGACAAGTGCTCTACCTCTGAGCCACGCCCCCAGCTCCTCACTGTGGACTCTAGACAAGTGCTCTACCTCTGAGCCACGCCCCCAGCCCCTCACTGTGGGCTCTAGACAAGTGCTCTACCTCTGAGCCACGCCCCCAGCCCCTCACTGTGGGTTCTAGACAAGTGCTCTACCTCTGAGCCACGGCCCCAGCCCCTCACTGTGGATCTAGACAAGTGCTCTACCTCTGAGCCACGCCCCCAGCCCCTCACTGTGGGTTCTAGACAAGGGCTCTGCCTCTGAGCCACGCCCCCAGCCCCTCACTGTGGATTCTAGACAAGGGCTCTACCTCTGAGCCACGTCCCCAGCCCCTCACTGTGGATTCTAGACAAGGGCTCTGCCTCTGAGCCACGCCCCCAGCCCCTCACTGTGGATCTAGACAAGTGCTCTACCTCTGAGCCACGCCCCCAGCCCCTCACTGTGGATCTAGACAAGTGCTCTACCTCTGAGCCACGCCCCCAGCCCCTCACTGTGGATCTAGACAAGGGCTCTGCCTCTGAGCCACGGCCCCAGCCCCTCACTGTGGACTCTGGGCATGCATTGTGCCACTGAGCTATATCCCTAGCCCTCTTTTTCCACTGAGGCAAGAGTTCACTAAATTGCCCAGGTAGGCCTTAAATTC
This sequence comes from Jaculus jaculus, assembly GCF_020740685.1. Taxonomy (NCBI): domain Eukaryota; kingdom Metazoa; phylum Chordata; class Mammalia; order Rodentia; family Dipodidae; genus Jaculus; species Jaculus jaculus. The sequence goes on along the minus strand of NC_059115.1, from coordinate 7,017,418 downwards.
TCCATCCCCTCTCCTCAGTCTTCCCAGAAGCTACAAGCATTACAGGCTTGTACCACCAAGCCTGGCTTAAGATGAAAATTCTCTGAAAGACTATATTGTGAGGGCTGGAGAAGTGGCTCATGGGTGAAAGTACTTGCCCTCCAAGCATGTCCACGCGACTTTTGATTCTCAGAACATGTGTAAAAGCTGATGGCAGCCAGGTGTGGTGGCGCACACCTTTAATCCCAGCACTCAGAAAGCAGAGGTAGGAGGATCGCCATGAGTTCAAGGCTACCCTGAGACTAAATAGTGAATTCCAGGTCAGCCTGGACCAGGGTAAGACCCTACCTCAAAAAAACAAACAAACAAAAGGCTGATGGACACAGTAGCCCACGTCTGTAACCCTGGCATCTCCTACCAGAGGTGGGAGCCAAAGAAGAACCGCCAGCGGTTTTTGGATCAGCTAGCCTGGCATACATAGTGGTGAATAAGAGGTCTTGCCCAAAGCAAGGTGGAAGGCAAGGACCCGTATCTGACCTCCACATGCACATAGGGACGGGCGCCCCCCAATTCACACACACCCTGACACATTCATAGCATGCACACACACACACAGATTTAAAAAAAAGGCCAGTCTCGTGGCATGAAACAAACACATGTTCAGGCCCAACCCAAGCGTTCCATGGGAGACAAAACTCTGGGAGCTGATAACTACAGGTCTACTCCACCACATCATACTTGGAAGGGAAAGTCTGGAGATTCACACACCTTTAGTTTTTCCTTTTGTTTGGTTTTTCCAGGTAGATTCTTTTTTAATTTGTTTGTTTTGTTTTGTTTTTGGTTTTTCTTTTTCTTTTTTTCTTTTTTTTTTTTTTTGGTTTTTCGAGGTAGGGTCTCACTCTAGCCCAGGCTGACCTGGAATTCACTATGGAGTTTCAGGGTGGCCTTGAACTCATGGCGATCCTCCTACCTCTGCCTCCCGAGTGCTGGGATTAAAGGCGTGCGCCACCACGCCCGGCTTTGTTTTTGGTTTTTTGATTTAGGGTCTCACTCTGGCTCAGGCTGACCTGGAATTCACTATGTAGTCTCAGGGTGGCCTCAAACTCACAATGATCCTCCTACCTCTGCTTCTCGAAAGCTGGAATTAAAGGTGTGCGTCACCATGCCTGACTTCTAATTTTTCTTTTTTTTAAATGAGACAGATAGAGAATTGACATGCCAGGGCCGGTAGCCACTGCAACCAAACTCCAGATGCATGTGGCACCTTGTGTACATGTGCACATGCATGACCTTGTGCATCTGGCGTACATAGGATCTAGGGAGTCTAACCTCATTCCTTAGGCTTCCCAGACAAGTATATTACCTGCTAAGCCATTTCTCCAGCCCTCGCTTTTTTTCTTTGTTTTTTTTCGAGGTAAGGTCTCACTCTAGCCCAGGTTGACCTGGAATTCACTATGGAGTCTCAGTATGGCCTTGAACTCAAAGTGATCCTCCTACCTCTGTCTCCTGAGTGCTGGGATTAAAGGCGTGTGCTATCCCCTCTTTTAAAAACTTATTTTTATTAAGTTATTTGCAAGCAGAGACAGAGAATGGGCACACCAGGGCTTCAAGCTCTTCAAAACAAACTTCAGACACATGTACCACTGTGTGTATCTGGTTTTATGTCTGTGGGTGCTGGGGAATCAAACCTTGGTACTTACGCTTTATAGATAAGCACTTTAACCACTGCTAATTCCCAGTCAAAAAAATGTAAACATGAATATAGCCACATTCGTTAGTGGCTTCCACACTTGGTAGTCCTAAGGATCCCATAGGGTTTCCTTGGGAGTGGAGGAGGGAGGATGTATTTACCTGTATCCTCTGGCCCTGGGCTGCATGGATCCTTCTGGGACACACTGGCTGGGAGCTGGAAGGCATCCAGAGGTGTTTGACCCCCTTCGGCATGGCTGGGGACAAAAGCATGGGATTGGGTGCTGAAGAGATGGCTCAGTGGTTAAGGCAGTTAACTGTAAAGCCCGAGGACCCAGGTTTGATTCCCTAGTACCAACATAAAGCCAGATGCACAAGTTGGCACACCCATTCTGTCTCTGCCTTAATTTTTTCTTTCTCCCCCTCGAAATAAATAAAATATTTTAAACAACAACATTAAAAAAGCAAACAAACATGGGGCCAGGAGTGGTGGCTTATGCCATTAATCCCAGCATTCAGGAGACAGAGGTAGGAGGATTGCCGTGAGTTCGAAGCCATCATGAGATTACATAGTGAATTCCAGGTCAGCCTGAGCTACAGTGAGACCAACTCGAAAAAAACAAAACAAAACAAACAAAAAAATAAACATGGATTGGGATCCAGGGTTCTGTGGCTGCTCTCTCCTCCCTCACACTTGAATATGCTCCCCTTCCCCCTCTGTGAGTGTGGATGCCCCCAGCACAGAATGTGTGACTCCCCCCCAACCTGAGGCACTTGTAATTTTTCTAGTACAGAGGACTGAATTCAGGAAAGTTGCTTGCTCTACCTCTGAGCCACGCCCCCAGCCCCTCACTGTGGACTCTAGACAAGCCCCAACCCTCTTTGTACTTAATATTTTGAAACAGGCAAAGTCTTAGTTGCCCAGGCTAGTCTTGAACTAACTTTCTCCTTTCCTCTCTCTACTTTTCCTTTCCTCTTCTTAGGCAGATCTACCTAAGCCTCCTGAGCACATTCTCACCAGTTCAGCTCTCTCCTGAGGCCACACCTGGTTCAAGTAGCTGATGTCACTTGGTGTCTCCCAAAGTAGTTCATACTTATTTCACCTGAGTCTCTTCTATACCATCTCCCCTCTGGAGCCCAAATCTCTGCTCAGCAATGGGTAGTGACAATGGATGGTTCCTTCCCCTCCTAACATTTTCCTTTGCTTTGAGGCGGTCTCACTCAAGGACCTGGAATTCATTCTGTAGCCCAGGCTGGTCTCAATGTCATGGTGACCCTCCTGCCTCAGACTCCAGGGATTATAGTAAGCCATTATAGCTCTTTTTTTTTTCTTTTTTCTTTTTTTTAATTTTTTATTTATTTATTTGAGAGCGACAGACACAGAGAGAAAGACAGATAGAGGGAGAGAGAGAGAATGGGCGTGCCAGGGCTTCCAGCCTCTGCAAACGAACTCCAGACGCGTGCGCCCCCTTGTGCATCTGGCTAACGTGGGTCCTGGGGAACCGAGCCTCGAACCGAGCCTCGAACCGGGGTCCTTAGGCTTCACAGGCAAGCGCTTAACCGCTAAGCCATCTCTCCAGCCCTCTTTTTTCTTTTCTTTTCTTTTCTTTTTTTCTTTTTTCTTTTTTTTTTTTTTTTTTTGGCTTTTTAAGGTAGGGTCTAGCTCTAGCCCAGGCTGATCTGGAATTCACTATATGCACTCAGCGGGGCCTCAAACGCACTCAAAGGTGATCCTCCCATCTGGGCCTAGCAAGTGCTGGAATTCACGGCGTGTGCCACCATGCCCGGCCTTCCTGGCATATTTCAAGGTCTGCCCAGCCTTGTTCCTGCCCCCAACCCCATTATCCAAATGTCCCTGTGTCTGCTCCTCAGCACTCAAAACTCTTTCCAGGCAGAGCTGACTGGAACCTTCTACAGATACGACACCTTTTATGACTCCCTAGTGCCTCAGAGACAAAATGCCCCTTGGTTACTCATGTCCTTTTCTTTGGTGACTTTGTGATCCAGACCCAAAGGCCCCTGTCCCTTCCTCGGACATGGCGTAGCTCAGAGCCTTTGTGCCATGCTCTTTGCTGGCCATGCCCCCCACCCCATGAGTTGCTTGGTCAGTGGCTTTCCTTTGGTTAGAGACCCCATCAATCCCTAAGTACCAACCTGGGCTGCAGAAAGACTGCCTTCCTCACGGGTACCATGCCCACCAAATGAGGCCAGGCTGTGTCTCCAACTTTGACCTCACCTCATGTTCTGTTTGTTTGTTTACTTGAGAGAGAGAGAAGGGGCACGCCAGCCCCTCTAACCACTGCAAACGAACCGCAGACACACGCGCCACTGTGTACATCTGGCTTATGTGGGTCCTGGGGCATTGAACCCGTGTCCTTAGGCTTCACAACCAATCGCCCTAACTGCTGAGCCATCTCTCTAGTCCTCACCACATGTTTTTAGAGGCCTCCTCCAAAACCCCCCTCCCCATCAGGGTGGGTCACGGCCACGTCTCTGTCCACACTCACCTGAGCACATGACTGACCCACAGCACGTGATGTTCCCCCGCGCTCTTTGCACTCCCCGCCACGGTGGCCACGGACTGCAACCACACGAACCCCCCGGCTCGCTGCAGCCAGCGGTAGTAACCGGTCACCACCTGGCCTTTATCCAGCACTGGTGCAGCCCAAGGGTTCCGGGAGCCCAGAGAAGAGAATCGAGACGGGTGGGGAGAAGTGAGAAAGAGAGACAGATTCAGAGAGACCCGGATGTGAGGGCCCCTCAGTCCCTTGCCCCTCCCGCACATCCATGCCATTGCTGGTTTCCTTGCGGCCCTTCTGAGCTGAGCCCCGAGCGGTCAGCGCAGCAAGAGGAGCCTGTCCTGGGCCCAACAGAAGGACCCCAGGAAACAGAGCAGCTGGGACCCCTGGATTCGCGGTGGTAGGTGGGGGACAGGGTATCAGAGGTGTGTCTCACGGTCCAGGTGGCTTTGGCGGATCCTGGTGGCATCTTGCCCATGAACAAACTGGTAACAGCTGCGGCCCACCAGCTCTGAGGGCCCCAGGTCCATGTGGTCGCTGACTCTGGGGATGACCGAAAAAGGAAGGAGTCAAGAGACATGGAGTGGAGCGAGAGAAGCTGAGGGGTCCAAGCCCTTGCTTTGGAGTGCCCTGGGTCTTAGTTTACTTCTTTGTAAAATGGGCATACTATATAGTCTGAAGAAAAGTAGGGGCTGGAGAGATGGCTTAGCAGTTAAGGCACTTGCCTGCAAAGCCAAAGGACATAGGTTCGATTCCCCAGGACCCACATAAGCCAGATGCACAAGGTGGCACATGTGTCTGGAGTTCGTCTGCATTGGTTGGAGGCCCTGGTGCGCCCATTTTCTCCCTCCCTCCCTCTCTCTCTCTCTCTCTTTCCCTCTCTCTCTCTCCCTTGTTACCTGCCTATTCCTCTCTCTCTTTCACACAAATAAATAAAAGAAAGAAGATCCAGCCTTTAATCCCAGTGCTTGGGAGGCAGAGGTAGGAGGATCGCCGTGAGTTCGAGGCCACCCTAAGACTACAGAGTGAATTCCAGGTCAGCCTGGACCAGGGTGAGACCCTCGAAAAAAAAGAAAAAAAAAAAAAAAGGAAAGAAAAACGAAAAATGGACTGAGGAGCAGCCTGGGACCCCACCAGCATCACCCTTCCTCCATCCCCGAAGCCCCTAGCACCCTGTCACTACTTGGCTCTTCCTCTTCCCCTGGGGGCCCAGCCCGCAAGCCGCAGGGCCCCTCGCCCCAATCTCCCGTGTCTTGCCAACCCGCGCCAAGCACGGTACCTGCTCTCGCAAGCAAGGATGGTGAGGCCCAGGCTGAGGCGGAAGACGATCATGTGTCCGTGCAGAGGCAGCTCAGCCAGTGGGGCTGGTGGCAACGTGTGACCGAGAGCCACGAGGCCCAGGGCGCGGGCTCGCAGGCGCCCGGTGACATGGATGACCTGCGCGAGGTGGGCATGGTCCAGAAGGGCAAGGGGGTGGTGTCGGTGGTGGTGGGAGCGGCTGGGGAGGGCAAGGCCAGTCCCCAGGTTGGTGATGGGCGCGGCTAGGAGGAACGCGGTACGAGCCGCGGCTGGTGGGCGTGGTTAGGGAGAACATGTAGGGTTCCTGGGTGCTGGGTAAGGTTGAGAGGGGCCGGTGTGGGCAGAGGGACCACAGCCAGACCATGCGGCGCCGCTGCACAGGTGGGCAGTGCGTGGGTCCCACTGTGATCTGGGTGCTCTTGGGACACAGAGGGCACACGTGCTGCAGCGTGTAGCTCACACTCACCTTGTACCCGGAGGCCTTCACGTTCATCCCCCTCTTGGTGAGGGTGGACTTCATGCGGATGAAAAAGGAGCGTTCCTGGACCCGAGAGGAAGGGGGTGCTTCTGTAGGGCCGGCTTCTGGTCAGAGAGGGAGGGAAGTCACCCACCCACCCCTGACAAAGCAGTGACAGGATGCTGACCGGCAGGGGGCGGATGATGTAAGCACTCGGGCAGTGTGGCTCACATGAACTCATGTCCCCTCTCTGGGACAGGGCTTTCACCTCACATTTTTTTTGTTGTTGTTGTTGTCGTCATTGTGTTGTATTTTGAGGTAGGGTCTTGCCCTAGCTCAGGCTGACCTGGAATTCACTATGTAGTCTCAGGGTGGCCTCGAACTCACAGTCATCCTCCTAGGATTGCCACCACACCCGGCTTATGCTCACATCTGACCTGACCCTGTTTCCTGCTCTGAGGCCTCCGCAGTTTCCTTGAGAAAACCTTGGAACCTTGAGGGAAAAAAAAAAAAAAAAAAAAGCCATCTTGTGGGAAAGAATGTAAGAGCCAAAGGAAGGGTAGGACTCCTTACAACGTGCTCCTCCAGACACAAAATGGCCTGGATATCCATGACCTCACAGTGCCTGACACTACCTACACAAGACCATCATAATAGGAAGAAAAAATCATGACGTCAAAATAAAAGAGAGATTGATTGAGAGGGGGAGGAGATATGATGGAGAGTGGAGTTTCAAAGGGAAAAGTGGGGGAGGAAGGGCATTACCATGGGATACTGTCTATAATTATGGAAGTTGTCAATAATAAATAAATAAAAGCCACCTTGTCCTCCACACTCCCAGACTGAATCCTGTGCCCCTCCTCTGGGCTCTGTCCATCCCGTTGACCTTGCCTGGGGACAGGTCAGTGTTCAAGGTGCTTGCTTGTAAAATGCTCACACTTGAAGGACCCTTCACCTCAAGCTGAGGATGGACAAGATGACAGTCCACATCCATATGCAGAGGGCTACAGGCATCACCCCAAATGCTCTGCACTACCCATAAACCCAAAATAAGACAGTCCCCTCATGGCCCTTCAGCATTTCACAGTTAAGAAAGCGTGTCATGGACAGTGGTTAGACACTTGCTTGCAAAGTCTGACAGCTTAGGTTCGATTCCTCAATACCCACCTAAAGCTGGATGCACAAAGTAGCACATGTGTCTGGAGTTGGTTTGTAGTGGCAGGAGGCGCTGGCAGGCCCATACTCACTCTCTTTCTGCTGCCTCTTTATCTCTGTGCCTCTAAAATAAATTCTTAAAAAAGGTCCATAAATCTAAACATCACATGTTCTCTCTCATATGTGGATCCTAGCTACAAACGATTAGACTTTTATGTGAGTAGGAATAAAACTCAGTAGCAGAGGCCAGTAAGCTAGAAAGGAGATATAAAGGGAATAGAAAGGGAGGGAGGGTGACTTAATAGGATGGTATTGTATATATGTAAGTAGAAGAACAGATTAATGGGGGTGAAAAGCCCCTGACAGGGGAAGAGATCGAGTAAAGGAAAGGTGGAGGGAGGGATAATTAAAATCTAAGAGGATATAAGTAAGTCATATGCAAACCTGCTTTTTTGAACAATATAACACTCAAGAGGCATAGATTGTTACTAGAAAATTTTCAGTGCCAGGGATGGGATACCTTCCAGTGAGTTGTTGGCCCGGGAGGTCCCTGATGCCCCCAAACATTATAGGCCTTTGCTAAGGCCCTTGGTTTCCCACCAGGAATAGATGGTAAGACCCTATTGCTGAAGACTCCACATACTTGGGCTGCAGGGTCACTGAGAAACCCTGCTGGAGCTGAGCTGAAAATCTCTATGTAGACCAGCTGACAGAAAGCTGGAAGAAGCCATGCTGCATGCAGTTCAATGGGAGAGAGAGAAATCACCAGTGAAGATATTCAACAGTGGACACTGCAAGCCTTATAGTTGGCCAGCCAGGCCAAATGAACCAACAGGTGCAATAGTGGCACATCTGTTATAGGTGAAGCTAACCATCCTCTAATTGGAGAGGCCTGTTTCATGGGATGGAATATATCCCTGATACTGAAAACCTACAACAGGGGTAGTTATGAGACCTAGGGGTGTAATGTCTGCTGCTGTATGGCTAAAAGTATATACTATGTCCACCAAACTGCCCAGTAAGCACTTCTCTTAACATTCATACCCATATATTAATGCTACTCTCACTTGGTTATAGAACCTTCTCTTTTCAAATGGCAGTGACCTTGGGATGATTCAGGAGACACCATGGTGCTGAGAAGAACTGAAAGAGGAGTGCTCAGCCCTCAAATATCTCTATCACACCTTCCAAGGCTCAGGGCCCATTGCAGAAGAGGTGGTGGAAAGAATGTAAGAGCCAAAGGAAGGGTAGGACTCCTTACAACGTGCTCCTCCAGACACAAAATGGCCTGGATATCCATGACCTCACAGTGCCTGACACTACCTACACAAGACCATCATAATAGGAAGAAAAGATGATGACATCAAAATAGAGACTGAATGAGACAGGGAGGGGATATGATGGAGTGGAGTTTCAAAGTGGAAAGTGGAGGAAGGGAGGAAATTACCATGGGTTATTGTTTATAATTATGGAAGTTGTCAATAAAAATATTTTAAAAAGAAGGACTGGATGGAGCTGGGCGTGGTAGTGCATGCCTTTAATCCTAGCACTCAGGAGTCAGAGGTAGGAGGATCACAGTGAGTTCGAGGCCACCCTGATACTACAGAGTGAATTCCAGGTCAGCCTGAGCTAGAGTAAGACCCTACCTCAAAAAAAAGGGGGGGGGGCTGGAGAGATGGTTTAGCCCATTAAGGCAATCACCTGTAAAGCCAAAGGACCTTGATTTGATTCCCCAGGACCCATGTAAGCCAGATGCACAAGGGGGCACAAATGTCTGGATTTCTTTTGCAGTGGATGGAAGCCCTGGTGCATCCATTCTCTCTCTCTTACCCTCTTTCCCCTTCTCAAATAAACAAAATATTTAAAAAAGGACTGGAGAGATGGCTTAGCAGCCAGATACACAAGGTGACACATGCATCTGGAGTTCCTTTTCAGTGGCTAGAGGCCCTGGCACACCTATTCTCTCTTCCTTTCTCCTATGTCCTCCAACCCAAGTAAATAAATCAATTACATTTAGTTAGAAAACAATAAGGAAAGCCTGACAATGAACTCCAATACCCTCACGCTCCAAAACCGTGGTGGAAATTTCCACTGGAGAAAGAGGCTGGGCGTACAGATCCTGGGCTGGAATCCAATGCAATTCCACGGCTGTGTGGCCTAGGGCAATTAACTTGACCTCCCTGAGCTAAGCCTCAGTTCTGGAGATAGGTACTGGTGTTTTGAGGGCCTGTGGTTAAGATCTTAGGCAATGGGGAACTTAAGCACAGCACAGTGAAACTTTTCCAAAGCCTGGCGGGCTTATGTCTGGCCCTCATTCAGCCATCCTCTCAGCAATCCTGCTGAAGCTCCGATCTGTGGAGAACATGGCCATTTTGGTGCCAGGCAAACTTTAGGGAACCAAGTCTCACTGCCTCGATTTCATTATACAAAATGTGCTTTCTTTGTACAACTATTAAGAAGAAACAGCCAAGCTGGGATTAAAGGTGTGTGCCATCATGCCTGCCTACACTTTTTTTTTTTTTTTTTGAGCTCTTGCAAATAGATAAATTCAAAAAATTCCTAGCCCTTGGGAGGCAGAGGTAGGAGGGTCACTGTGAGTTCGAGGCCACCTGGAGACTACATAGTGAATTCCAGGTCAGTCTGAACTAGAGTGAGACACTACCTTGAAAAAAAAAAAAAAAAAGGTCCAGCAGGGTGTGGTGGTGCACGCCTTTAATCCCAGCACTCGGGAGGCAGAGGTAGGAGGATCGCTGTGAGTTCGAGACCACCCTGAGACTCCATAGTGAATCCCAGGTCAGCCTGGGCCAGAGTGAGACTCTACCTCGGAAAAAAAACAAGAAGGAAAAGAAAAAAGAAGCACCCTGACCTACTCTAAGGTTTTATTCAATGGGGAGGAAGGGGGTGCACAGAATTACCAATCTCAGGGGTATCCACCAGTGAGGAGGAAGATGAGGAGGAAGAGGAACAGGAAGAGATGGAGGGTGGGGTGGGGGGTCCAGGGGTTGGCGCTCGAAGCCCCAGTTGCTCCAGCACCTCGGAGTGGTCCCCAGGGTGGACGTAGTCGAAGACGCTGCTGCCCGTCAGCTCCACCTGCCCGTGATGGAGAGGAATGCAGAAGGGTGAGGCGCAGGCTCCAACCTTGGCCTGCCCAGGGTCAGCTCGGGTGTGCGCGCCTGCATGCTGGTGTGCTTCACACCACCAGTCTCCTGGGGTTATTTTGTTTGTTTTTGAGACAGGCAGGGCCTTACTGTAGCCCCGACTAACCCAGAACTCGCTGTATAGTTGAGCCTCCACGCTTGGCATCAGTCCTGTGCTTTTCAGTAGAAGCTTTCCAATTTTTCCCCAAGGTAGGGTCTCATTTTAGCCCAGGCTGATCTGGAATTCACTATGTAGTCTCAGGGTGGCCTGGAGCTCACTGCGATCCACCTACCTCTGCCTCCCAAGTGCTTGGAATTAAAGGCGTGCGCCACCACACCCAGCCTATCTTTCCTTTCTTTTCTTTTAGAGAGAGCAAATGGGCGAGTGAGTGAGAGAGAGAACTGGCACGCCAGGGCCTCAGCCACTGAGAACAAACTCCAGGCATTTGCGCCACCTAGTGCGCATGTGTGACCTTACTCTCGCACCACCTTTGAGAGTCTGGCTTATGTGGGCTCTGGAGAGAGACTGAACATGAGTCTGTAGGCTTCACAGGCAAGTGCCTTAACCACTAAGCCATCTTTCCAGCCCCTGTTTTCTTTTTCTTATTTTAATTTATTTATTTGAGAAAGAGAGAAATAGATAAAGAGAGGGGGAGAGAGAGAAAAAAAAAAAAGGAGAATGTGTGCCAAGACACTGCAAACAAACTCCAGATGCATGCACCATTCTATGCATCTGGCTTTACGTGGGTACTGGAGAATCAAACCTGGGGCATTAGGCTTTGCAAGCAAGCACCTTAACCACTGAGCCAACTCTCCAGCCACACCCCCTATTGTTTTTGAGACAAGGTCTCATGTGGCCTGGGTCTCATCACCTTGCTTACATGTACCCAGTGCCTCCAGCCACTGCAGAGGAACTCCAGATGCATGCAGCATCTTGTGCATCTGGCTTATGTGGGTACTGAGGAATCAAACATGGTTCCTTAGGCTTTGCAGCCAAGCGCCTTATTGGGTGAGTCATCTCTCCAGCCCTATATTTTTAGTTATTTATTTATTTTTGTTTTTTGAGGTAGGGTCTCACTCTAGTTCAGGCTGATTTGGAATTCCCTATGTAGCCACGAATGCACGGGAGTCCTCCCACCTATACCTCCCAAGTGCTGAGATTAAAGGCGTGCACTACAACGCTCAGCTTTACATTTTATTTTTACCTAACTTTTATTTTTATTTTTGAGAGAGACTGGCAGGTAGAGAAAGAGCGAATGGTATGCCAGGGCCTCTAGGTGCTGCAAACAAATCCCAGATGCATGTGCCACCTTGTGCAGATGTCTTACGTGGGTTCTGAGATGCTAGGCCATATCTCCAGACTCATTTTTAAAATTATTATTATTATTATTTTAGTTTTTTTTTAATAAATTTTTTATTTATTTATTTGAGAGCGACAGACACAGAGAGAAAGACAGATAGAGGGAGAGAGAGAGAATGGGCGCGCCAGGGCTTCCAGCCTCTGCAAACGAACTCCAGACGCGTGCGCCCCCTTGTGCATCTGGCTAACGTGGGACCTGGGGAACCGAGCCTCGAACCGGGATCCTTAGGCTTCACAGGCAAGCGCTTAACCGCTAAGCCATCTCTCCAGCCCTATTATTTTAGTTTTTAAAGGTAGAGTCTCTCTCTATTCCAGGCTGACCTGGAGTTCACTATGTAGTCTCAGGGTGGCCTCAAATTTATGGTGACCCTCCTACCTCTGCCTCCCAAGTGCTGGGATTAAAGGCATGGGCCACCACACCCGCGCAACCTGTTACTTTAATTGCCTTCTTCCACCAGGAAGATGAGCTGCTGTGAGGAGGTTGTGCCATGGTCTAAGGAACACATTTTGGGGAGCACAGATGATTTTTTCTTCCATGCTGGTATTAGTGATGCCAGCAGGAAGCCAAGACATGAATGGGGGCGGGTGGTGGAGATGGCCCGCTGGGTGATGATGGCCTACCTGTGAGAGACCCAGGTAGATGGAGACTGTCTCTGAGATGTAGAGGAATTTTCCTTCCTGGTTTAAGGCAAACACGAAACCGTCCAGGGACTGGAGTCCGCAGAAATGAGGCGATTGTAGGAGACCCCCGCCAGCCGGAGGGAAGGAAGAGAGGTACAGATCTCTGATTGGGGACAGGGGCTTCGGTGGCCTTGGGGAAGGCAGCGGGAGGGGGAAGCCAGCATGCGACCAGGCGACAGTGCCGTTCCTCGATCCCGCCACCAGGTGGCAGAAGGCGCAGCAGGCCGGGAAGACGGCTCACCTGCAGGATGTGACCTCCCAGGTGCTGCTCGAAGAGCTCGGAGACCAGCGCCACGGGGCCCCGGAGGCCTGGAGCTGGGAACAGAGAAAGATGCGGTACAATAGGGCCTATTGGTCCGGCCAAACGAGCCAGACACCACAAGGAAGCCATTCTACAAGCCCCCGACAACCACCTTGGACAATCAGAACATCCTCCACAATGGCTGGACCCCTGTGGCGGAGCTGGGTGGGGCTAAGACACCTTGCCAAGCAGGTATGCAGCGGGATTCCGTCAAATCTCCATTCCTTTTTTTTTTAAAATAGTTTTTGCTGTTGTTTTTTAAATTTTATTATTTATTTATTTAATAGAGAAAGAAAGAGAGAGAATGGGTGTGCCAGGGCCTCCAGCGATTGCAAATGAACTCTAGACGCGAGTGCCCCCTTGTGCATCTGGCTTTCGTGGGTCCTGGGGAATCGAACCTGGGTCCTTCGGCTTTGCAGACAAATGCCTTAACCGCTAAGACATCCCTCCAGCCCTCTCCATTCCTATTTGTTTGTTGGCCTTTGTGGGTTTTCAAGGTAGGGTCTCACTCTAGTACAGGCTGACCTGGAACTCACTATGTAGTCTCAAGGTGGCCTCAAACTCACAGCGATCCTCCTACCTCTGCCTCCCAGCTGCTGGGATTAAAGGCCTGCACCACCACGCCTGGTTCCATTCCTTCATTCTCTCAAAAGTTCCCCCAGGGCTGGAGAGATGGCTTAGCCATTAGGGTGCTTGCCTGTACAGCCAAAGAACCTAAGTTCGATTCCCCAGGACAGGTGTAAACCAGCTGCACAAGGTTATGCAAGCGTCTGGAGTTTGTTTGCAGTGGCTGAAGGTCCTGGCGCATTCATTCTCTCTGTCTCCCTCTCTCTCTCTCTCAAATAAATAAATATGTTTTTTAAAAGCGCTCCCAAATAACTGCTATCACCAGGTTCTGTAGGGGGCAATGTGGGGGACACAAGAGGTGGCCAGGATGGCAGAGTATGTCCTCAGTGGACCACAGCGGGCAGGGTAGATGATCAAACAAGAAATTAAGGTGAATAGGAGGACTTAGTGGTGCAGCCTGGTAATCAGGGCTCCTTGGGAGGCGGAGGCAGGAACAACACTATTTTAAGACCATCATAGGGCTGGAGAGATGGCTTAGCGGTTAAGCGCTTGCCTGTGAAGCCTAAGGACCCCGGTTCGAGGCTCAGTTCCCCAGGTCCCACGTTAGCCAGATGCACAAGGGGGCGCACGCGTCTGGAGTTCGTTTGCAGAGGCTGGAAGCCCTGGCGCGCCCATTCTCTCTCTCTCCCTCTATCTGTCTTTCTCTCTGTGTCTGTCGCTCTCAAATAAATAAATAAAAAATTAAAAAAAAAAAGAGGCCCAGTCTGAATGTGAGCCTATTTAGAAAAAAAAAGACCATCATAGACAGCACTGAGTTCAAGATTGGCCTGGAAAACCAAGTGAGAACTTCCTTTTCTCTCTTCATTACAGGGGATGGAACTTGTATATGCCAGCAAGCACTCTACCGCTAAGCCATGCTCCCAGCCCCTCACTGTGGACTCTAGACAAGTGCTCTGCCTCTGAACCACGACCCCAGCCCCTCACTGTGGGTTCTAGACAAGTGCTCTACCTCTGAGCCACGTCCCCAGCCCCTCACTGTAGATCCTAGACAAGTGCTCTACCTCTGAGCCACGCCCCCAGCCCCTCACTGTGGATCCTAGACAAGTGCTCTACCTCTGAGCCATGCCCCCAGCCCCTCACTGTGGATCCTAGACAAGTGCTCTACCTCTGAGCCACGCCCCCAGCCCCTCACTGTGGATCCTAGACAAGTGCTCTACCTCTGAGCCATGCCCCCAGCCCCTCACTGTGGATCCTAGACAAGTGCTCTACCTCTGAGCCACGCCCCCAGCCCCTCACTGTGGATCCTAGACAAGTGCTCTACCTCTGAGCCACGCCCCCAGCCCCTCACTGTGGATCTAGACAAGTGCTCTACCTCTGAGCCACGCCCCCAGCCCCTCACTGTGGATCTAGACAAGTGCTCTACCTCTGAGCCACGCCCCCAGCCCCTCACTGTGGATCCTAGACAAGTGCTCTACCTCTGAGCCATGGCCCCAGCCCCTCACTGTGGATCCTAGACAAGTGCTCTACCTCTGAGCCACGCCCCCAGCCCCTCACTGTGGATCTAGACAAGTGCTCTACCTCTGAGCCACGCCCCCGGCCCCTCACTGTGGATCCTAGACAAGTGCTCTACCTCTGAGCCATGCCCCCAGCCCCTCACTGTGGACTCTAGACAAGTGCTCTGCCTCTGAACCACGCCCCCAGCCCCTCACTGTGGACTCTAGACAAGTGCTCTACCTCTGAGCCACGCCTCCAGCCCCTCACTGTGGATCCTAGACAAGTGCTCTACCTCTGAGCCACACCCCCAGCCCCTCACTGTGGACTCTAGACAAGTGCTCTACCTCTGAACCACGCCCCCAGCACCTCACTGTGGATCCTAGACAAGTGCTCTACCTCTGAGCCACGCCCCCAGCCCCTCACTGTGGGTTCTAGACAAGTGCTCTACCTCTGAGCCACGCCCCCAGCCCCTCACTGTGGTTCTAGACAAGTGCTCTACCTCTGAGCCACGCCCCCAGCCCCTCACTGTGGGATCTAGACAAGTGCTCTACCTCTGAGCCACGCCCCCAGCCCCTCACTGTGGGATCTAGACAAGCCAGTCTACTGCTCAATATTTATAGCCCCTTGCTCTTTAGCTCAGACTGACCTTGAACTCACTCTGTAGTCCTAGGCTGGCATGTAAGTCCTTATTTTCCTGCCTTTGCCTCTCAAATGCTGGCATTACAAGTGTATGGTCATACACACCCAGCTTTGAGATTTCTCAGAGGCATACTGGGTTGACAGAGTCTCACTTAAGTGAGACAGAAAATTTAAGAGGTACCCTAAAAACTCAGTCATGAAGATGAACAACTGTTTTTGTTTTTGTTTTTTTTTTTGAGGTAGGATCTCACTCTAGCTCAGGCTGACATGGAATCCACTCTGTAGTCATAGGCTGGCATTGAACTCACAGAGATCCCCTTACCTCAGTCTCCTGAATGCTGGGATTAAAGGCTTGAGGCACTATGTGTGGCTTAGTGCTCTCTTTGTTAGTTTGCTTGTTTTGGTTTTTGAAGTAGGGTCTTGCTATAGCCCAGGCTGACTTGGCATTCACTATGTAGTCTCTCAAGGTGTCCTACAACTCACAAACCCACAGTGATCCTCCTACCTCTGCCTCCCGAGTGCTGGGATTAGAGGCATGCTCCACTACACCTGGCTTCATTTACTTAAAAAAAAAAAGTATTTTATTTATTTATTTGACAGAGAGAAAGAGAGGAGGAAAGAGAGAGAGAGAATGGGTGCGCCAGGGCTCCAGCCACTGCAAATGAACTCCAGATGTGTGCCCCCTTGTGCATCTGCCTTACATGGGTCCTGGGGAATTGAACCTGGGTTCTTTGGCTTGGTAGACAAATACCTTAACTACTAAGCTATCCCTCCAGCCCTATATATATTATTAATAACTTCCATGGTTGTAAACAATATCCCATGGTAATGCCCTCCCTCCCCCCACTTTCCCCTTTGAAACTCCACTCTCCATCATATCCCTTCCCCCTCTCAATCAGTCTCTCTTTTATTTTGATGTCATGATTTTTTCCTCCTATCATGATGATCTTGTGTAGGTAGTGTCAGGCACTGTGAGGTCAAAGACATATATTTATTTATACTGGGCATGGTGGTGCATGCCTTTAATCCCAGCACTTGGGAGGTATAGGTAGGAGGGTTGCCCTGAGAATTTAAGGTCACCTTGAGACTACATAGTGAATTCCATGTCAGCCTATGCTTGATTGACACCTTTAAAAATAGGGGGGAGGGACCAGGAATAGATGGTAAAATCCTATTGCTGAAGACTCCACATACTTGGGCTGAAAGGCCACTGAGAAATCCTGCTGGAACTGAGCTGATAACCTCCTCCATGTTGACCAGCTGACAGAAAGCTAGAAGAAGCCATTCTGCATGCAGTTCAATGGGAGAAGGAGAAATCACCAGTGAAGATACTCAGCAGTGGATAGTGCAAGCCTTATATATGGCCAGCCAGGCTAAAGGAACCAATGGGGGCAATAGTGGCACGTCTGTCATGGTGGAAACCAACTGCCCTCTAATGGGACTGGAGGCCCGCTCCATGGGAGGGAATACATCCCTGATACTGAAAACTTAAAACAGGGGTAGTTATGAGCCCTAGGGGTGTAACGTCTGCTGATGTCTGGCTAAATGTATATACTATGCTTATTAAACTGACCAGTAAGCACCTCTCTTAATGTTCATACCCTTATATTAATGCTGCCCTCACTTTGGTAGAGAACCTTCTCTTTTCAGATGGCAGTGACCTTGGGATGACTCAGAAGGCATCATGGTGCTGGAAAGAAGTGACAGGAGTGCTCAGCACTGTAATATCTCTATCACGTGAACCTTCCAAGTCTCAGGGCCCATTGCAGAAGAGGTGGTGGAAAGAATGTAAGAGCCCAAAGTAAGAGCAGGACTCCTTACAATGTGCTCTCTCCAGACACAAAATGGCCTGGATATCCATGACCTCACAGTGCCTGACACTACTACACAAGACCATCATAAGAGGAGGACAAGATCATGACATCAAAAGAAAAGAGACAGTTATTGAGAGGGGGAGAATGGAGTTTCAAAGGGGAAAGTAGGGGGAGGGAGGGTATTACCATGGGATTTTTTTTATAATCATAGAAGTTGTTAATAAAAAATATCGGGGGGGGGGGCTGGATAGATGGCTTAGCGGTTAAGCACTTGCCTGTGAAGCCTAAGGACCCCAGTTCTTGGCTCAATTCCCCAGGACCCACGTTAGCCAGATGCACAAAGGGGCACATGCATCTGGAGTTCCTCAGCAGTGGCTGGAGGCCCTGGTGCGCCCATTCTCTCTCTCTCTCTCTGCCTCTTTTTCTTTGTCTGTTGTTCTCAAATAAGTAAATAAAAAATAAACAAAAAAAAAATTTTGAAAAATATGGGGTGATGGCTTAGCTGTTAAAGGCATTTGCTTGCAAAGCCTGCCAGTCCGGGTTTTTTTCCTCTGTGCCCAAGTAAAGCTAGATACACAAGGTGGTGCCTGCATCTGGAGTTTGCTGCAGTGGAAAGAGGTCCCGGTGTGCCCCTTTCTGTCTGTCTCTGTCTGTCTTTCTTCTTGCAAACACACAAATAAATATGCTTTTACACTTTTTTTTTTTTTTTTTTTTTTTAGGTAGGGTCTCACTGTAGCCTAGGCTGACCTGGAATTTACTATGTATTCTCAGGCTGACCCCAAACTCACGGCGATTCTCCTACTTCTGCTTCCCGAGAGCTGGGATTACAGGCGTGAGAAAACCACCATGACTCCCTAGCTTTTTTTTTTTTTAATTTAAGAGATAGGTACAGAGGTATAAATAGAGAGAAACTGAGGCATATGAAAGGAAGATGAAGACAAAGACAGGGAGAAGCTGGGTGTGGTCAGCTGGGCTACAGTGAGACCCTACCTCACAACCCATTCCCTCAAAAAAAAAAAAAAAATGCGAGGAGACTGAAAGAGAGGGGGAGGGAATATAATAAAGTGTGGACCTGTGATGGGAAAGTGGGGGGAGGGAATTATCACGGCTTATTGTCTATAATTATGGAAGTTGTCAATAATAAAAAAAATATTTAAATGCTAAAGGCATTGCCAAGCATGGTGGTGCACGCCTTTAATCCCAGCACTGGGGAGGCAGAAGTAGGAGGATCACTGTGAGTTCAAGGCCACCCTGAGACTACATAGTGAATTCCAGGTCAGCCTGGAGGAGAGTGAAACAATACCTCGAAAAACTAATAAACAAAAAATATACATATTAATGCTAATCTCACTTTTGGTTAAAGAAGCTTCTTTTTTTCAGATGGCAGTGACTTTGGAATGACTCAGAAGGCACCATGGTGCTGAGAAGAAGTGACAGAGGAGTGCTCAGCACTGAGACATCTCTATCTCTATCACACCTTCCAAGGCTCAGGGTCCATTGCGGAAGAGGTGGTGGAAAGAATGTAAGAGCCAAAGGAAGGGTAGGACTCCTTACAATGTGCTCCCCCCAGACACAAAATGGCTTGGATATCCATGACGTCACAGTGCCTGACACTACCTACACAAGACCATCAGAATAGGAGGAAAAGATGATGACATCAACATAAAAGAGAGACTGATTGAGAGGGGGAGGGGAAATGATGGAGAGTGGAGTTTCAAAGGGAAAATGAGGGGAGTGAGGGGAGGGAGGGAATTACCATGGGATATTGTTTGCAGTTATGGAAGTTGTCAGTAAAAAATTAAAATTAAAAAAAAAAAGCTCAAGACAGGGAGAGAGACTCAATTTCACACAGGGACCTTTAGCCACTGAACCATCTCCCCAGCCCAAGAAGCACAATTTCAGAGGGAAACAGAAATGGAGCACTAGATAGTCCCTGAGCCACAGGCTAGGTGACCGGGGCCCGGACCTCCATCCTGGGTGTTGGCAAAGACTCTAGTGTCCTGGACACTGTCCCTACCCAGGCCCTTGGGCGGCCCTGGCCCTATGGTAGGCAACTCTGTTAAGGAGCTTTAGGCACTTGCGGGGGTGGGAGGGGAAGGGGGCAGGAAACACACTCAGGAACCTTGGGGTCTCCACGAGCCTGCTTGCTGAGGGTTCAGGTGTGACTCCATCCTCTCTGTGCATCAGTTTCCTCCTTTTCACGTGATTTTGTGAGGAGCTGGGCAGCTAGACTGTTCAGCACGCAGTCAGTTTGACAAAGGACATATGTTTAGGAAGCCACAGCCCTGCCCCTCGCAACGTGATGGCTCCCTGGCCACGCGGGACCCCTCCCACATGGGACTACTGTTCCTCCCTGCCGGAACCTCCAGGAACAATAAGTGGAGGGGGGGTGATGGGAACCCCTCCCCTGGAGACACAGCTCCAAGCAGCCCTGTGACAGGCGGGAACAATGCTGCCTGCTAATTGTTGCAATTTTCCCCTGTCATTTTTTGCTAATTCCTTCATTTTCCCTCTCTCAGGAGCAGCCCAGGTCAGACTGAGCTCCTACAATTATCAGTGCTAATGGGTGTGTGGGGATGGGGGTACGGGTGGGGGGAGACCTGTGGTCCTACCCCAGGCGCATGTCCTGTCCCCTGGGATGGGGACCCCCAGGCTCTACCTAGAATCACTGACTGTTGACTTAGCAGCCCTAGTTTTTGCTTTTCCAAACCTGGAGGGGACCTTATTAGCTCCCACCACCCACAGCTGTCCTTGTCTGTCCCCCAAATTCAACAAGTGTTTCTTCACTACCCCTTCAATTCCAAAGCCCCAAACATCACTCATTCATTTAAGAAGCTCCGCCGAGCCCATACCCAGAGAGGTGTAGGAATCCAAGATGGGGTGCTTGTGGGAGGCAGAGAGAAAAACTGAAGAAACCCAAGGGTACTGAGAGACTAGACTGAGCCAGCTGTCATAGCCCTTGATCCCAGCACTCGGGAGGCAGAGGTCGGAGGATCGCTGTGAGTTCGAGGCCAGTTGGGGACTACAGAGTGAATTCCAGGTCAGCCTGGGCTAGAGTGAGACCCTACCTCAAAAAGAGAGAGAGAGATAGATAACAGCTGCTGGTGTCTGGCTAAATGTATACACTATGCTCACCAAACTGCCCAGTATGCACTTCTCTTAGTGTTCATGCATACATACTTTTTTCGAGGTAGGGTCTCAATCTAGCTCAGGCTGACCTGGAATTCACTATGTAGTCTCAGGGTAGCCTCGAACTCATGGCAATCCTCCTACCTCTGCCTCCCGAGTGCTGGGATCAAAGGTGTGTGCCACCATGCCCGGCTTCATACCCATATATTAACGCTACTCTCACTTTTGCTTAGAAAAGCTTCTCTTTTCAGGTGGCAGTGACCTTGGGATGACTCAGAAGGCATCATGGTGCTGAGCAGAAGTGACAGAGGAGTGCTCAGCACTGAAACATCTCTATCACACCTTCTAAGGCTCAGGGTCCATTGCGGACGAGGTGGTGGAAAGAATGTAAGAGCCAAAGGAAGGGTAGGACTCCTCACAATGTGCTCCCCCCAGACACATAATGGCCTGGATATCCATGACCTCACTGTGCCTGACACTACTTACACAAGACCCTCATAATAGGAGGAAAAGATGATGACATCAAAATAAAAGAGACTGGGGTTGGAGAGATAGCTTAGAGGTTAAGCGCTTGCCTGTGAAGCCTAAGGAACTCGGTTCGAGACTCAATTCCCCAGTACCCACATAAGCCAGATGCACAAGGGGGCGCATGTGTCTGGAATTCTTTTGCAGTGGCTCGAGGCCCTGATGCACTCATTCTCTCTCTCTCTCTGTTGCTTTCATATAAATAAATTAAAATAAATAAATAAATTAAAAAATAAATAAAAGAGAGTGATTGAGAGGGGGAACGGATATGATGGAGAGTGGATTTGTGAAGAGGAAAGTGAGGGGGAGGGAATTATCATGGGTTATTGTCTATAACTTTGGAAGTTGTCAATAATAAGACATTAAAAAATTAAGAGAGAGAAAGAAAAGGTGGAGAGATGTCTCAATAGTTAAGGTGTTTGCAATGTCTAAGGACCCAGGATCAGTTCCCCAGCCTCCACATAAAGCCAGATCCACAAGGTGGTACACGTGTCTGGAGTTTGTTTGCGGTGGCTGGAGGTCCTGGTGTGCCCATTTTCTCTCTCTCTCTCTGCTTGCAAATAAATAATTTTTTAAAAATCACTTTAAATTGAGCATGGTGATGCACACCTTTAATCCCAACACTCAGGAGGCAGAGGTAGGAGATCTCTGGGAATTCAAGGCCAGAGTGAATGCCATGTCAGCATGGGCTGGAGTGAGATCATACCTTTTGAAAACAAACAAACAAACAAAAGAATGGAGAATGCTCACTGAACATGAACTCTCTCTTCTATTATCTCATCTATTATCCCACTGTGCAAATGAACGCCCAGAGGGAGAGGCAGACACATCCAGGGTAAGACCTCGAAGCTCCACAGCAAGCCAAGCATGGGGCTGGAGGGACTGAAGCCACTCTTCCCGCTCCCTGTATGACCTTTTGTTTCTTTGTTTTGTTTTTGTTTTATTCGAGGTAGGGTCTCACTCTAGCCCAGGCTGACCTGGAATTCACGATGTAGCTGTAGCCTCAGGCTGGCCTCGAACTCACTGCGGACCTCCTACCTCTGCCTCCCGAGTGCTGGGATCAAAGGCGCGCGCCACCACGCCCGGCTGCTGGGTGCCCTTCTGCGGACAGTTCCATCACTCTGGGCCTCTGTCTTCCACGTCTGTAAGATGGGTCTCACACCAGGGCCTCCCTCCCAACGCGGGGGCGTTACTCTGTACAGGCAGAGTGTCTGCTTCGGGGTTCTCTTTTGAAACCATCCCCCATTCCTTCCCGCTCCGGGTTGGTTATGGCACCCAGGTGGGCAGTCACCCTCAGCGCTGCGACCTCAGGGAGGTCCAGTCCCTGGGGAGCCTGGGAATGCTCCTCGAGGTAATTGGGGGGCTGGATGCGGCACTCTCAGCCCCCCATTTCCTCTCCCCAGGGCTCGGGGACAATAGACAAGATGTTTATCCCCCGCCTGCACACATGTTGTTCGCTGTAATGACAGTAATCAACGCGCTAATGCCGCATTCTCTCAGCCAGTCAATTCGCCTTAATTACCGCCTGGGAAGCCGGATTATTTAAATTTAAATGGTGATTTATTGTGGGCTTAATCAATGCTATTTTTTTCTCCTCCCCTGGGACCAGCTCCCCCTAAGCCCACCCTAGAGGCACCCCATCTCCTGAGCAGGCAGCCTGGCCCTTGGGGGCGCTTAGGGCACCCAGTCAATTTCATCAGATGACCACCTTTCCCGGCTGGTGGTGACGCTGAGGCAGAGTAATGCTGACAGCGGGCGCCTCCAAGTACCACTAATCAAAACCGGGAAGTAAGCATTAGGACTTGGGGGCTGGAGAGATGGCTTAGTGGTTAAGGCGCTTGCCTGTGAAGCCCAAGGACCCAGGTTCGATTCTCCAGATCCCACGTAAGCCAGATGCATAAGGGGGCACACGCAGCTGGAGTCCTTTTGCAGTGGCTAGAGGCCCTGGCATGCCCATTCTCTCTGTCTCTAATAAATACATAAAAATAAATCTTTAAAGCCGGGCTTGGTGGCGCACGCCTTTAACCCCAGCACCTGGGAGGCAGAGATAGGTGGATCTCCATGGGTTCGAGGACACCTGAAACTACATAGTTAATTCCAGGTCAGCCTGGACCAGAGAGAGACCCTACCTCAAAAAACCAAAATAAATAAAATAATAAATAAATATAAAGAAAAAAAAAAAAGAATTGGGACTTGGGCTGGTGAGATGGCTCCGTGGTTAAGCACTTGACTACAAAGCAGAATAAACTGAGTTCCATTTGCAAGAACCCAGGCAAAGCCATGTGCACAGTGATGGCATGCATCCTGGCACAGTCTCTCTCTTTCTCTCTCTGCTTACAAATAAATAAATAAAAATATACTTGAAAAAAGAGGTACAAGGATCACCATTATAAATACATATTTGGTTTTTCAAGGCAGGGTTTCAC
This sequence comes from Jaculus jaculus, assembly GCF_020740685.1. Taxonomy (NCBI): domain Eukaryota; kingdom Metazoa; phylum Chordata; class Mammalia; order Rodentia; family Dipodidae; genus Jaculus; species Jaculus jaculus. Next base: position 6,994,247 of record NC_059115.1, on the reverse strand, counting down.
TCTAGCCAGACTGCCCTGGAACTCACTCTGTAGTCCCAAACTCCTGGCAATCCTCCTACCTCGCCCTTCTAGGCACTGGGATGAAAGGACACCGTCAGGCCTGCTGCTATTTTTCTTCTGCTACTATTTTTACTATTATTTATTTATTTATTAAATATTTTTTAATTTTTTATTTATTTGACAGAGAGAAAGAGGGAGAGAGAGAGAGTGTGTATGAACACACCAGGGCCTCCAGCCACTGCAAACAAACTCCAGACATGTGCTGCACCTTGTGCATCTGGCTTATGTGGGTCTTGGGGAATTGAACCTGGGTCCTTTGGCTTTGCAGGCAAATGCCTTAACTGCTAAGCCATCCCCTCCAGCCCTATTTTTAAAAATATAATTATAATATATTAACAATTATAATTGTAATAATTATTATTATTGGTTTTATGAAGTAGGGACTCACTTGAACCCAGGCTGACCTGGAATTCATTATGTAGTCTCAGGGTGGCCTCAAACTCACAGCGATCCTCCTACCTCTGCTTCTCAAGTGCTGAGATTAAAAATAATTTTGTTTTATATATTTGCAAGAAAGAGATGGGGAGAAAGAGACAGACACAGAGAGTACGGGCACACCGAGGTCTCCTGCCACTGTCAATGAACTCCATGCGCCACTTTGTGTATCTGGCCTTATTTGGGTACTGAGGAATTGAATCAGGGCTGTCAGACTTTTCAAGCAAGCACCTTTAACCACTGAGCCATCTTTCCAGTCCCTATTTTTATTTATTATTATCATTATTATTGTTTTTTTGAGGTAGGGTCTCACTCCAGCCCAAGCTGAACTGGAATTCACTATGTAGTCTCAGGGTGGCCTCGAACTCATGGTGATCCTCCTACCTTTGCTTCCCAAGTGCTGGCATTAAAGGCGTGTGCCACACCTGCCTGGGTTAAGGCTTTTGCCTGCAAAGCCTAACAATGAAAATTCTGTTTCCCAGTACCCACATAAAGCCAGATGTACAAAGGACATCTCCTCTGCTTACAAATAAATATATAATTATAAATAAATATTTTAAAAATTAAAGCAGAAGAGACGGCTAAGTGGTTAAGGCCTTTGACTCAGAAGCCTAAAGACCCAGGCTTGATTCCTCAGTACTCACGTAAGCCAAATTCACAAGATGGCTAGAGATCCTGCCATGCCCATTCTCTCTCTCTCCTTTCTCATAAATAAATAAAATATTTGTAAAAATTATTTGTTTATTTGCAAGGAAAGAGAGACACACATAGAAAGAGAGAGAGAATGGGCACGCCAGGGCCTCCTGCCACTGCAAATCAACTCCAGATGCATGTGCCACTTTGTGCATATGGCTTTACATGGGTACTGGGGAATTGAACCCCAGGCCAGTAGGCTTTGCAAGCAAGTACCTTTAACTATTGAGTCAGTTCTGCTGTGGTTTCTTTTCTGGTAATAATGATTCAGCCCCCCCTCTAATAATCAAAGCCTTAGGGGAGGGGCTCAAGAAACCAAGAAGCTATTGGCAGTTAACAGTTCCTGTGGGGAGGGAAGGCATTTTCTTTTCTTTTTTTCTTTGAAGCAGGGTCTCACTCTAGCCAAGGCTGCCCTGGAACTCACTCCATAGCCCAGGCTGGCCTCAAACTCAGTCATCCTTTTATCCAGCCTCCTAAATGCTAGGATGATAGTCATGATTCATCACATCTGGCAGACAGGCTTTTTTTTTTTTTTTTTTCTTTTTCCCCAGTGGCATAGAGCCAGTGTTAGATAGTCCATGTTCCAACTCCTTGCCTTGCCTCAGGTTCATTCCGCAGGACCCATATAAACCAGATGCACATGGTGGCACATGCGTCTGGAGTTTGTTCACAGTCACTAGAGGCCCTGGTGTGCCCATTCTCACTCTCTATTTCTATCTCTAATAAATAAATACAATTTTAAAAGAAGTTTTTAGCTGGGTGTGGTGGTGCATGCCTTTAGTCCCAGCACTAGGGAGGCAGAGGTAGGAGGATCGCCATGAATTTAAGACCACCCTGAGACTACATAGTGAACTCCAGGTCAGCCTGGGCTGAAGTGAGACTCTACCTCAAAAAAGAAAAAAAAAATCTTTAAAAAGGGCTGGAGAGGTGGCTGAGCAGTTAAGGTGCTTGCCTTCAAAGTCTGAGGACTCAGGTTCAATTCCCCAGTATCCACACAAGCCAGATGCACAAGGAGCCACATGCATCTGCAGAGTTTGTTTGCATTGGCTAGAGGCCCTGATGCACCTATTCTATCTCTCTCTCTCTCAAATAAATAAATAAGTAAAATATTTTTTAAAAGCCTTACCTATGCTCATGCAAGCAGCCCTAATTAAATTCAGTGAAGTGGATCACAAAAATCAAAAATAAAGAGACATAAACTGGGCATGGTGGTGCACACCTTTAATCCCAGCACTCGGGAGGCAGAGGTAGGGATATTGGCATGAGTTCGAGGCCACCCTGAGACTCCATAGTGAACTCCAGGTCAGCCTGGGCTACAGTGAGACCTTACCTTGGAAAAAAAAAAAAAGACATGAAAGTGGATGAGGACTACCTGTAAAGAAGGAGAGGTTCAGCTTGAAAGGGAAAGGGATAAGAGCAAGACTCTACTTTAAAAAATACTTAAACAACAAAACAAAACAAAGCAAAAACAACAACAAAAAACAGCTAGCCACTGTGAGACTACATAGTAAATTCCAGGTGAGCCTGAAAGACAGTGAGACCCTACCTTAAAATAAATAAAAATGAAAAAAAAAAAAAAAAAAAGAGGTGTTGGGGATTTGTCTTTGGAAGAATCCTTTCCTAGCAAGCACCCTGAGTTCCATCTTCAGCATCAAAAACAAACAAAAATAAGAGGCCTTCCAGGTAGCTAGGCCCTAAAGGAACAGTGACTAGAAATGACCCATCACATAGCGTGGGTCACACATAAACCAAGACCCCTTCCCCACCCGGAGAAAGAGATCCTCACTAGGGAGCATAAATCACATTTGCCCACCTCTCCTACCTCAGTCATGGTCACAGATTAACCAGGTCAGCTTCCCCTCCCTGTCAGACCTCCCCTCCCTGAAAAACTTCAAGGAATAGCTCTGCTTTTCCTACGGGCTGGGGGCTGAAGCCTCGGCCTTAGACCTGTGCTGTAAGACAGACCAGCGTTGTTATAATAAAACCTTTTGCTGAGAGTGGTGTCTAACGCATTTAATCCCAGCACTTGGGAGGCAGAGGTAGGAGGATCGCCGTGAGTTCGAGGCCACCCTGAGACTCCATAGTGAATTCCAGGTCAGCCTGGGCTATAGTGAGACCCTACCTCAAAAATAAAAAACAAAAAAACCCTTTCACCTAAAAGTCAATCCATCTCCATTTCTCTCTCTCCCTTCCCCAACCTAACAACAATACAAACAGCACAGTAATAATACCAACAACAGGTCTTTCCTAGTGATCCGACAGGGAAGAAAAATTTGCCAGTTTCTTGTGCCCACGTCAGATTAATAAATTGAGGCCTGGGGAGCTGAAGTCACCAGATAAGGACCCACATAAGGTCCCCGGTGGTAGGTGAGGCTGAGCTGACAGCTCGGATCTTGGCTTGGTTGGCCCGAGACCCCGGAGGCCCGCCGACGCACTCACCTAGGCCAGCCGGCGGCCCCACAGCTCGCAGTCCCCAGGGTGGCGCCCCCAGCGCGGCGAAGCGGCGCAGGCGGAGGTAAGTGACACTGAGACGCACGATGGACGCCTTGTCCAGCTGGCTGGAGATGGCACCGGGCAGCGGGAGCAACTTGGAAAGCTCAAAGAACTCCAGGTTTTCCTTCCCGCGCCGGGAGCGCGCGGCGTTCCGAGACTTCTCTTTGCGCTGGGCCTGCAGGCTGGGCGGGCGGCGCGGAGGAGGCGTCGGCGAGGGGCTGAGCGGGACCCCGACGCAGGGTGCTCGCCCTGCAGAGACTAAGAACTCCAGGGAGGTCGTGGGGCATTCACCTCCTCCCGGGAGGTGCGGCAGATCTGAAATGCTAATTCTCTAGCCCGGCTGGCCTCGGGCACCGAATAGAATATTTATTTGGTTTTATTTCTTGTGGCTGGGGGAATAAAACCCAGGGCCTCCAGCGTGCTAGGTAGGCGCGGCGCCACGGGGCTGCATCTCCAGACCTCTTGTTTGTTTGTTGCCCAGGCTGACCTGGAATTCGCACTGTAGGCAGGCTCAGGCTGGCCTCGAACTCACGGAGGTCCTCCTACCTCCCCGTCCTCGGTGCTGTGCGCCACCACGCCCGACTCTCCTTTCACTTTTAATTTTGAGCCAGAGTCTCACGCATTTGCCCAGACTGGCTTTGAACTCCCTCCGTAGCCTAAGCAGGCCTTGAACTTAACATCTGTCTGCCTCAGCCTCCACTGTAGCTGGGGTTCCAGGCCTGCGTGGGGACTAGATACCAACCGCGCGGGAACAAGGCAGGGAGACAAAGTCCAGCCTCAGTGGCAGGTGCCAACAAGTGTGAGGATAGAGAAAGGCCAGTGAAGCCAGGCGTGGTGGCGCACGCCTTCAATCCCAGCACTCGGGAGGCAGAGGTAGGAGGATCGCCGTGAGTTCGAGGTCACGCTGAGACTATGTAGAGAATTTCAGGTCAGCCTGGGCTAGAGCGAGACCCTACCTCGAAAAACCAAATCAAGGAGTTCAGTGATGGCCTCGGGGGTGCCTGGGGGGGGAGGGGGCCCATGAGTGTGGAGGGGTGTTGGGGTTGCTCACCAGGGACCCGGAGGGGCCTTGACCATCAGCCCAGGCAGAAAGTCCCATGGGACGCCGGCACCGCGGCCTCCGGCGCCGCTCGGGGGACACGAGGAGGTCGCCATCTCGGACTGGGGGACCCGCGTCTGCTGCAGCGGGGAGAGGTGGAGGAGCAGGAGAGGTGCCCGCGTGGTGACTCAGTTTCCCCTTCCCAAGGGCCCCTCGCAGCCGTGTCCAGAGCCGGTCCGTGGGTGGCGGGGGTTTGTGGGTGGCGGTGGCGCTCCGGGTGAGGACGTGCCCCGCCGCCGCCGCCGCCGCCTCCCCCGCGCCGCCCGCCCGCGCCCGCTCCGCATACCAATGGGCGCACGCGGCGCGCATACGGATCGGACCGGCCCGCGCGCTGCGTGCCAAGCATGCCCAAGCTGCGCTGTGTGTATGGGGGGGGCCGGGCCAGACGTGCCCACGGCCCCAGCCCCCTCACTACAGTCATCCCCCAGCTCCCCACTGCCCCCGATTTGCGATGCACCCATTTCCCAGGCCACCTCCCCCTTCCCGGGGCTCAGCAAGCAGGGGGGGGGGAACCCCGCCCCAGGTCCGCGCCACCTGTCCCAGGGCACCGCAACTTCCTACCTGACCCCCAGGGTGGACGCGACACTTGGGGCCCAGGGGTCTCCTGTGGCGTTCGCGTCCCCCTCCCTCCCCCTAGAGCCAGGGACGTGTCCATCTGATGGACGCGACACTTGGGGCCCAGTTGTCCCCTGTGGCGTTCACGTCCTCCCTCCCTTTCCCTAGAGCCAGGGACGTGTCCATCTGATGGACGCGACACTTGGGGCCCACGTGTCCCTTGTGGCGTCCACATCCCTCCCTCCCCCTAGAACCAGGGACGTGTCCATCTTCCGCTATGAGATGCGTCCAGGCCGGCTCTGTCCCCGGTACCTGGGTTGCCCCTCCCCAGAAGATGCCCAGACGTCTAGACCCCGACCCTGTGTGTGTCTCCAGGACCCCCAAAGAAACGAGTATCCCCTTGTTCCGAACCCCGGAGTACGGGCGTCGCGAGGTCACGGTCTCCCGGACCCCGGACTCCCCCGGAGTCCTCAGGGTGCCCCTGCCCGTAGGTCCCCCGCTCCCGCCCCGCTCAAGCCGGGTTACCAGGCTCCGGGCGCGGCGGGCGGCCGCTCCATAGACCGAGGGCGGCGCGGGCTGGGGCGCCCCGGCTCCGTGCGCTCGCAGCGACTCTCGGAGAGCCGGCCGGGGGCGGGGCGTGCCGAGCCGCGCCCACCCCGCCCCGCCCCCGGCCCGCCCGCGCCCCCCGCCTGGTTTCCACCCCACCCCGCTCGCACCGCTGCGCCCCGCCGGCGGGAAGTCTCCGAGTCCCCCTAGCGCCACGGCTACTCGAGCAGACTGCGCGATCGTCACTCTGGGAGGATGGGGCACCCCAGTGACCCCTCAGGGACACGGAGGGCACCCTGCCACCGGGTCCGGGAGGGACGCCGGTGCCTCCCCCAGAAACAACTCGATCCTCCTTTGAGGGGTGTCAGATAACCCCACGAAGGTCAGGATTTGACGCGGGGCCCCACTCCCCACAAGACTCAGATCTTATCTCCATGCCTTTGTGCTGGGACTGGAGCCCCCAGCCCCTGAGCCCATCACGAATGGGGATGGAAGCCAGCACAGGTCTGTCATGCGGGCTTTTGGGAGGTTGAGAGGCTGGAGGAGGCCTTGAGGTCAAGGCCTGGTCTTCACGATGAGCTGCAGGCAAGTGAGAACCTGTTCCCCAAAAAATCAAAGCTTTCACCAGACATGGCGGCACTTACGTGTTTGTAATCCCGGCAACTGGAAGGTGTGGGTACAAGGATCAGAAAGTCATCCTCTGCTTGGTAGGGCGTTCATAGCATAGCCAGTCTGGATTACACAAGACCCTGCCTATAAATAAATAAATAAGGGCTGGAGACATGGCTTATTAAGTGTTTGCCTGTGAAGCCTAAGGGCCTGGGTTCGATTCTCCAGGACCCACGTTAGACAAATGCACAAGGGAGCGCACGCGTCTGGAGTACCTTTGCAGTGGCTGGAGGCCCTGGCGCGCCCATTCTCTCTCTCCCTATCTCCCTCTTTCTCTATCTGGCCGTCACTCTCAAATAAACAAAAATAATTTAAAAAATAAATTAAGTGAATAAATAAATAAAGGCTGAGCTGGGAGATGACACACGCCTTTAATCCCAGCACTCGGTAGGGCAGAGGTAGGAGGATTGCTGTGGTGAGTTCGAGGCCACCCTGAGGCTACATAGTGAATTCCAGGTGAGCCTGAGCTACAGTGAGACCCTACCTCAAAAAAACAAAATAAGAATAATTAATAAGAATAATGGTGATGATCATGTATAGAGCAATAAAGACACCCAACGTTGGCCTCTGGTCTTCACATAATTCGCAAGCAAACACACATACACACACACAGTATACACACAAAGCAGAAAAAATATTTTAAATACTTTATGTTTATATTTATTTGACAGAGAAAGAGGGAGAGAGAGAGAATGAATGGGCATGCCAAGGCCTCCAGCCACTGCTAATGAATTCCAGATGCTAACGTGGGTTCTGAGGACTCAAACCCCCGGTCTTTTGACTTTGCTGGCAAATGCCTTAACTGTTAAGCCATCCCTCCAGGTCAGAAAAGTTACTTTAAAAAATCAGAGTTAGAAAAAGCTAGGCTTGGTGGCACATGCCCAACCCTCACAATGGGGCGGGGGGGGGGGGGGCGAAGTAGGACAATCTCCATCCTAAGACTACATAGTGAATTCCAGGTCAACCTAGACTAGAGTGAAACCCTACCTCATAAAACCAAAAAAAAAAAAAAGAAATAAATCAGAACTCAGAACTGGGAATGGCAAATTTGAGGTCGACCTAGGTTACAGGAGAGCCTGTCTCAAAAACAAGATGGGGGAGAGGACTGGAGAGAAGCTTAGTGGATAAGGCGCTTGCCTGCGAAGCATAAGTAACCCAGGGTCAACTTCCCAGGACCCATGTAATCTCTAGGTGCACGAGGGGGTGCATGCATCTAGAGTTCCTTTGTAGTGGTTAGAGGCCCTGGTACACCCATTCTCTCTCTCAAATAAATAAATAAAATATTTAAAAAATTGGGACTGGGCTGGAGAGATGGCTTAGCAGTTAAGCGCTTGCCTATGAAGCCTAAGGACCCTGGTTGGAGGCTCGATTCCCCAGGACCCATGTTAGCCAGATGCACAAGGGAGCGCACACGTCTGGAGTTTGTTTGCAGTGGCTGGAGGCCCCGACGCGCCCATTCTCTCTCTCTCTCTCTCTCCCTCTTTCTCTCTCAAATAAATAAATAATAATAAACAACAACAAAAATATCAGGACTGGGAGGTCGCTCAGTGGTTAAAGGCACTTGCTTTTAAAGCCTACTGGCCCAGGTTCCACATGAAGGGCATGGTTGCACACATCTTTAATCCCAGGATCAAGGAGGCAGAGGTAGGAAGATTGCTGTGAATTTGAAGCCTAAGTGAGACCCTACCTCGAAAAATAAGAAAAAAAAATGAAAGAAAATGAACCATCATATTGTAGCCCCCATAGATAGATCATGTTAAGATCTTGTTAAGGTTAAGAGTTTGACTTCTGGGCTGGAGAGATGACTTAGCGGTTAAGGCGCTTGCCTGCAAAACAAAGGATCCAGGTTCGACTCCCCAAGACCCATGAAAACTAGATGCACAAGGTGGTACGTGTTTCTGGAGTTCACTTGCAGTGGCTGGAGGCCCTGGCACATCTATTCTCTCTATTTCTATCTGTCTCTTTCTCTCTCAAATAAATTTCATATATACACATATGTATATACTTGGTTTTTTGAGGTAGGGTCTCACTCTATCCCAGGCTGACTAGGAATTCACTATGTAGTCTCAGGGTGGTCTCAAACTCATGGCGATCTTCCTACCTCTGCCTCCCTAATACTGGGACTAAAGGTGTGCGCCACCACGACTGACCATATATATTTTTAAATTTTTTGTTTTTGATTTTATTTTTTATTTTTATTTATTTACTTGAAAAAGACAGAGAGAGAGAGAGAATGGGCATGCCAGGGCCTCCAGGCACTGCAAACGAACTCCAGATGCATGTGCCCCCTTGTGCATCTGGCTAACATGGGTCCTGGGGAATTGAGCCTCAAACCAGGGTCCTTAGGCTTCATAGGCAAGCGCTTAACTGCTAAGCCATCTCTCCAGCCCAGACTATATATATATATACTAAAGAGAGATGGCTTAGTAGTTAAGGCACTTGCCTGTGAAATCTAAGGACCCAGGTTCAATTCCCTAGTGCCCAAGTAAGCCAGATGCACAAGGTGGCGCAGGTGTGTGGAGTTCCTTTGCAGCGGCTGGAGGTCCTGGCATGCCCATTCTCTTTTTTCACTATCTGCCCATTTCTCTCTCTCCCTCCTTCCCTCCCTCCCTCCCTCCCTCCCTCTCAGATAAATAAATAATAATAATAATAAAAAAGACAGAGAGACCAGAGCTCCCAGTTCCTTCTCCACCTCCCAGTTCCCTGGTCTTGGTCGGTTTCCCTGCTGCTGGCTTGGGGCTGCCTGGAGCCTGCGTGGGGGCTGCAGAAGCAGGCCCCTTGCTCTGCCTTCCTGATTGCATGGCCTCTGGGACCCCAACTCCCAGATCCCCTGCACTGGAGGGTGCATTCACAGAAAGGTAGGAAGACCAGAGGGGATAAACCACCCCTGGCATCTCAGCCAAGGCCCAGCTGAAACCACAGAGGAACGGGGGTGGTGGTGGTGGGGGGCAAGATTGCTGCTTCCATGGTGAGCCTGACAATCAGCAAGAGGAGACAGACTCTGAGGACACTCAACACCTACCAAAGCAGAGATCCAGAGGCTCCTGAGAGCTCATCCCTGAAGTAGACTTAAAATGCACACACCACGGCTCAGGGAATTTTGTGGAAGAGGAGTTGGGAAGACTGTAAGAGCCACGGGTTGAGATGTCGTACCCAGAGGCACTGCCCGGCAAAAACTGACTGCTGCTCCCACACTGCACACCAGCGACCCCACTGAGGAGGCCCCAGTGGACTGGGGATAGGGATGAGGGAAAGATCACACAAACACATGATGGATCTGTACAAAGTATTTTCTTAACTAAAGAAAAATTTCGAGCTGGGAATAGTGGCGCACGCCTTTAATCATCCAGCACTTGGGAGGCAGAGGTGGGAGGATCAGCGTGAGTTCAAGGCCACCCTGCGACTACATAGTGAATTCCAAGTCAGCCTGAGCTAGAGTGAGACCCTACTTTGAAAGAAAAAAAAAGTCTTAATATCAACGGCCTCAATGCCCCAATCAAAAGACATAGGTTTGCAGACTGGGTTAAAAAGCAGGATCCTTCAGTTTGTTGCCTCCAAGAAACTCACCTTTCTACAAAGGATGGGCACTATCTTAGGGAAAAAGGTTGGAAAATGGCTTTTCAAGCAAATGGGCCTAGAAAACAAGCAGGGGTTGCTATCCCAATATCTGACAAGGTAGACTTCAGCCCAACATTAGTTAGGAAAGATAAGGAAGGTCACTTTATATTGATTAAAGGCACACTCCAACAGGAGGACATTACAATCCTAAACATATATGCACCTAACATGGGGGCACCCAAATTCATTAAACACATGCTATTAGAAGTAAGGTCACAGATAACACCAAACACAGTGGTGGTGGATGACTTTAACACCCTACTCTCATCAATTGACAGGTCATCTCGGCAAAAAATAAACAGAGATACATCTGGACTAAATGAGGTCATAGAAGGAATGGACCTAACAGATATATACAGGACATTTCATCCAAATGCTGCAGAATATACATTCTTTTCAGCAGCACATGGAACATTCTCTAAAATAGACCATATATTAGGACACAAAGCAAAACTTAACAAATACAGGAAAATTGAAATAATTCCTTGTACTCTATCTGACCACAATGGAATCAAACTACAAATCTATAGCAAGAAAAGCTATAGAGCATACACAAAAATTATGGAAACTAAACAATACACTACTAAATGATAAATGGGTCAATGAAAAAATCAAGAAGGAAATCAAAAAATTCATAGAGTCAAATGATAATGAGAACACAATATACCAAAACCTTTGGGACACAATGAAGGCAGTCCTAAGAGAGAAACTTATAGCTTTAAGTGCCTATATTAAGAAATTAGGTTGGGAGGCAGAGGTAGGAGGATCGCCGTGAGTTCGAGGCCACCCTGAGACTCCATAGTGAATTCCAGGTCAGCCTGGGCTAGAGTGAAACCTTACCTCGAAAAACCAAAAAAAAAAAAAATTAGAAAGATTGCAAGTATACAACTTAACACTTCACCTTAAGGCCTTGGAAAAATAAGAACAATGCAAACCGAAAATCAGTAGATGGAAAGAAATAATAATAAAGATTGATTAAGGTAGAAATTAATGAAATAGAAACAAAAAAAAATCCAAAGAATCAATGAAACAAAGAGTTGGTTCTTTGAAAGGAGAAACAAGATTGATAAATCCTTAGCAAATCTGACCAAAATAAAGAGAGAAGAGACACAAAATAATAAAATTAGAGATGAAAAAGGCATTATCACAACAAATACCAGAGAAATTAAAAAAATCATAGGGACTTACTATAAGAACATATATTCCAGTAAGTTTGAAAATCTATAAGGAATGGATTATTTCCTTGATATATATGACCTACCTAAATTAAATCAAGATGAGATTTACCACTTAAATAGAACTATAACAAGTATGGAGATCAAGCAGTTATCAAAAATCTCCCAACTAGGGCTACAGAGATGGCTTAGTGGTTAAGGTGCATGTCTATGAAGCCTAAGGACCCAAGTTCAGTTCTCCAGGTCCCACATAAGCCAGATGCATAGAGGCCCTTGCATGCTTATTCTCTCTCCTTCTTTGTCACACACACACACACACACACACACACACACACACACACATATATATATTTAAATCTACCAGCTAAAAAATCCAGGCTAGGCATGGTGGTGCATGCCTTCAATCCCAGCACTCAGGAAGCAGAGGTAGGAGGATTGCTGTGAGTTTGAGGCCACCCTGAGAATTCAGAGTGAATTCCAGGTCAGCCTGGGCTAAAGTGAGACCCTGCCTCAAAAAACAAAAAAAAGTCCAGGCCCAGATGGATTCACTGGTGAATTTTACCAGACCTTCAGGGAAGAACTAATACCATTGCTTCTTAAACTTTTCTATAAAATAGAAAAATAAGAAATCCTATCAAACTCCTCTTGTGAAGCCAGAATCACCCTGATACCAAAACCAGACAAAGATAGAACAAAAAAAGAAAATTAGGGCTGGAGAGATGGCTTAGTGGTTAAGCGCTTGCCTGTGAAGCCTAAGGATCCCGGTTCGAGGCTCGGTTCCCCAGGTCCCACGTTAGCCAGATGCACAAGGGGGCGCACGCGTCTGGAGTTCGTTTGCAGAGGCTGGAAGCCCTGGCACGCCCATCTCTCTCTCTCTCCCTCTATCTGTGTCTCTCTGTGTCTGTAGCTCTCAAATAAATAAATTAAAAAAAAAAAAGAAAATTACAGACCAATCTCCCTCATGAACATAGGTGCAAAAATTCTCAACAAAATATTGTCAAACAGAATGTGTAAGAATATATCAGAAAGATCATTCACCCTGACCAAGTAGGCTTTATACCAGAGATGCAGGGATGGATCAACATATGTGAACTGCTAAATGTAATACATTATATAAATGGACTGAAAGACAAAAATCACATGATAATCTCATTAGATGCAGAAAAAGCATGTGACAAAAATCCAACATCCATTCATGATAAAAGTCCTTCAGAGACTGGGAATAGAAGGAACATATCTCAACATAATAAAGGCTATTTATGACAAGCCTACAGACATAATACAAAGTGGAGAAAAACTTGAAGCTTTTCCACTAAAATCAGGAACAAGACAAGGGTGTCCACTGTCCCCACTATTTTTTTTACTTTATTTATTTAAGAGAGAGAAAGAGAAAGAGGCAGAGAGAGGGAGAGAGAGAATGGGCACATCAGGGCCTCCTGCCATTGCAAATGATCTCCAGATTCGTGCGCCCCCTTGTGCATCTGTCTTATGTGGGTCCTGGGGAATAGAACAGAGGTCCTTTGGTTTTGCAGGCAAACACCTTAACCACTAAGCCATCTCTCCAGCCTCTGTCCCTGCTTTTATCTAATATAGTACCGGAAGTCAGCCATAGCAATAAGGCAAGAGACACACATAAAAGGAATACAAATTGGAAAGGAAGAGATCAAGTTATCATTATTTGCAGATGACATGATTCGATACATAAAGGACCCTGAAGACTCTACCAGCAAACTGTTAGAGCTGATAATCACCTATAGCCATGTAGCATGATACAAAATAAACACACAGAAATTAGAAGCCTTCCTATAGGCTAACAACAAACACACAGAGGATGAAATCAGAGAATCACTCCCATTCACAATTACATCCAAAAAATTAAAATAAAATAAAGTACCTTGGAATAAACCTAACCAAGGAAGTAAAGGATCTCTACAGTGAAAACTTTAAAACACTCAAGCGAGAAATTGCAGAAGACACTAGGAAATGGATAGACATCTCTTGTTCTTGGATCGAAAGAATCAATGTTGTGAAAAGGGCAATCTTAACAAAAGCAATCTACACATTTAATGCAATCCCCATCAAAATTCCAATGGTGTTCTTCATGCAAATAGAAAAACAATCCAAAAATTCATATGGAAACCCCCAAAACCTTGAATATCTAAAACAATTTTGAGCAACAAAAATAAGGCTAGTGGTATCACCATACCTAATTTTAACCTATACTACAGAGCCATAGTAACAAAAACAGCATGGTACTGGCACAAAAGCAGATATATAGATTAATGGAAGAGAATAGAGGACCCAGATGTAAGTCTGGGTAGCTATAGCCACCTGATCTTTGACAAAAATGCCAAAAATACTCATTGGAGAAAAGACAGACTCTTCAGCAAATGGTGCTGGGAAAACTGGATATGTATCTGTAGAAGAAAACTCAGTAGCAGAGGCAAGTAAGCTAGAAAGGAGATATAAAGGGAATAGAAAGAGGTGGGGGGGACCTAATAGGATGTTATTGTATATATGTAAGTAGAAGATTAATGGGGGTGAAAAGGCCTAAGTGAGGTCAGGGGAAGAGCTTCAGTAAAGGAAAGGTAGAGGGAGGGCTAATCAAAATCTAAGAGGATATAAATAAGTCATATGGAAGCCCATTTTTTTTGGACAATGGAACACTCAGGAGCCGTACATTGTTGCTAGAAAATTTTGTGCCAGGGATGGGATACCTTCCTGTGAGTTGTTGGCCAGGGAGATCCCTGAAGCCCCCAAAACATTGTAGGCCATTGCTAAAGCCTTTGGTTTCCCACCAGGAATAGATGGCAAGACCCTATTGTTGAAGACTCCACATACTTGGGCTGCAAGGCCACTGATAAATCCTGCTGGAACAGAGCTAATAACCTCCTCCATGTAGACCAGCTGACAGAAAGCTGGAAGAAGCCATTCTGCATGCAGTTCAATGGGAGACAGAGAAATCACCAGTGAAGGTACTCAGCAGTGGACACTGCAAGCCTTATATCTGGCCAGCCAGGCCAAATGAGCCAATGGTTGCAATAGTGGTACATCTGTCATGGTGGAAACCAACTGCCCTCTAATTTCACTGGAGGCCTGCTCCATGTGAGGGAATACATCCCTGATACTGAAAACTTAAAATGGGTACTCATGAGCCCTAGGGGTGTAACGTCTGCTGCTGTCTGGTTAAATGCATATACTATGCTCATCAGACAGTCCAGTAAGCACTTCTCTTAATGTTCATACCCATATGTTAATGCTACTCTCACTTTTGGTAGAGAAGCTTCTCTTTTCAGATGGCAGTGACCTTGGGATGACTCAGAAGGCATTATGGTGCTGGAAAGAAGTGACTGGAATGCTCAGTACTGCAATATCGCTATCACACCTTCCAAGATTCAGGGCCCATTGTGGAAGAGGTGGCAGAAAGAATGTAAGAGCCAAAGGAAGGGTAGGATTCCTTACAATGTGCTCTCTCCAGACACAAAATGGCCTGGATATCCATGACCTCACAGTGTATGACACTACTACACAAGACCATCATAGTAGTAGGAAAAGATCATAAATAAAAGAGAGGCTGATTTAGAGGGGAAGGGATATGATGGAGAATAGAGTTTCAAAGGGGGAAAGTTGGGGGAGGGAGGGAATTACCATGGGATATTGTTTGCAATTATGGAAGTTGTCAATGAAAACAGTTAAAATTAAAAAAAAAAAGAAAAACACAATTATTTTGTTGTTGTTGTTGGGCTGGAGGGATGACTTAGTTAAGGCACTCACCTGCAAAGCCAAAGGTCCCAGATTCAATTCCCTAGGGCCCACATTGGCCAGATGCACAAGGGAGAGCATGCATCGGGAGTTCATTTGCAGTGGCTGGAGACCCTGGCATGCCCATTCTCTCTCTCTCTCCCTCTCCCTTTCTCTTTCTCTCTGTCAAATAACAAAAAAAAAATTTTGTTATTGTCTATAATTATAGAAGATGTCAATAAAAAATTCTGTTTGAGCTAGGGTTTCACTCTAGCCCAGGCTGACACATATCTTAAGGTTTTGGCATCTCCAACACACTGTGGGGTCTCCACTGCAGCATATATTTCACCTTCCTAGCTTGTTCAGTGGCCCCTCAGGGCCTCCACAGTGACTCCAACCCTGCCACACATGGCCTGGCCTCAATAGATCTCTGGAACCATAGTATAGTCCTCCATGATGGGCTTAATCTTTTTGTTGTTGTTTCATTTTTATTTCTTATTTGTTTATGTATTTTTGGTTTTTCAAGGTAGAGTCTCACTCTAGTCAAGGCTTATCTGAAATTCACTCTGTACTCTCAGGGCGGCCTTGAACTCATGGTGATCCTCCTACCTCTGTCTCTCAAGTGCCGGGATTAAAGGCATGTGCCACCATGCCTGGCTTATTATTTTAATTTTTTGTTTACTTTTATTTATTTGAGAGCCACAGACAGAGAGGAGGACAGAGAGAGAGAGAATGGGCGCACCAGGGCCTCCAGCCACTTCAAACCAACTCTAGTTGCGTGCGCCCCCTTGCGCATCTGGCTAACGTGGGTCCTGGGGAATTGACCCTTGAACTCGGGTCCTTAGGCTTCACAGGCAAGCGCTTAATGGCTAAGTAATCTCTCCAGCCTTTTTGTTTTTGTCTTTTCAAGGTAGGGACTCACTCTAGCTCAGGCTGACCTGGAATTCACTATGGAGTCTCAGGGTGGCCTCAAACTCACAGTGATCCTCAGGCCTCCCAAGTGATGGGTATCAAGTATGTGTACCACCACACTCAGCTTAAAGGGCTTTGATAACTCAAAGGTCCAAACCCTTCCACATTTCTCCTGAAATATTTTTTGAGGTAGGGTCTCACTCTAGCCCAGGCTGACCTGGAATTCAGTCTGTAGTTTCAGGGTAGTGGAGAGCTGGGATTAAACGCATGTACCACCATGCCCAGCTTCCTCCTGAAATCTTTACAAAGGCCTATGAACACATGGTCAAGTTTATCTCCACAACAGTGCCACTTCTGGGCACCAATTTTCTGTGCTAGTTACTTTCTCATTGTTAACACAAACACCTGAGAAAATTCGTTAAAGAAAGGAAGGCATGCCAGGCGTGGTGGCGCATGCCTTTTATCCAAGCACTCCTGAGCCAGAGGTAGGAGGATCGCCATGAGTTTGAGGCCAGCCTAAGTCTACATAGTGAGTTCCAGGTCAGCCTGGGTGAGAGGAAAACCCTACCTCAAAAATCAAAAAAATGAAAAATAAAATAAAAATCAAAGAGGGAACAGATTACTTCATTCCAGGTTCCAGTCCATCCTGGAGGGGGCCATGTGGCTGCTGCGGCAGCTGGTTACATTCAGTCCACAGTGAGGAAGCCAAGCACAGTGATGAAGGCCACTGCTCAGTGAGCTGTTGCTTTTATAGAGCCCAGAACATGGGCACATGGAATGGTTCTGTCCATGGTTAAGATGAGACCTCCACCGCAACTAATCTCATCTAAAAAATCCCTCACAGGGGCTGGAAAGCTGGGTCAGACTAAAAACCTGGTTTTGATTCCCCAGGGCCCAGGTAAACCTAGGTGCACAAAGTGGCACATATATATGGAGTTCATTTGCAGTGGCAAGAGGCCCTGCACTCATTCTGTCTTTCTGTCTGTCTCTCTCTTTCTCTGCTTGTAAATAAATAACTAATAAATGAAGAATCCTTCACAGTCAAAACCAGATATTTGCTTCCATGGTAATTATTTTTTTTTCAAGGTAAGGTCTCCCGCTAGCCCAGGCTGACCTAGAACTTACTCTGTCGTCCCAGGCTGGCCTCAAACTCATGGCCATCCTCCTACCTCTGCCTCCTGAGTACTGGGATTAACAACGTGCGCCATCACACCTGATCTGCTCAATCTTGCATCTTAATGTCTTCAAAAGCACGTGGATGACACTGGAAAGTTTCTGCTGGGAGCTTGGAGTGAAGCCTGGCCTCCTTGGACCACAGATGTGAAGTTCTCTGCATTCCTCTCCCTTCCTATCTTAAACTGATCGTGCGGGGATTAAAGGTGTGCACTACAGCCAGCACTCAGGAGGCAGAGGTAGGAGGATGGCTGCGAGTTTAAGGCTACCCTGAGATGACAGAGTGAGTTCCAGGTCAGCCTGGGTTAGAGTGAGAACCTACCTCGAAAAGCCAAAAAGAAAAAAAAAAAAAAAAAAAAAGATATTTGGGAACAGAGGGGTCATGGTACATTGTACTGAGGGGTAATTCCATTCCTTATGGTGTAAATAACAGGAAATCCCTGCATATTGCAATAAGGCCTGTGGTAATGATTCCTGAAACTTCTCCTGTATCTGTCATGTCAACCTGGGTGGTGGCCTCCGTTGTGTGTGTCTAAAGGCCAGGGCTGCGCCGGAGGGAGGACGTTTCACCAGGTCTGTTGTGTCCTTTACTTTCCAGCAGAACTTCTGGACCCAGGTGAAGGTGGCAGAGGTGACGCATCTATCTTGTGGTGAGCACTTGCTGCCTTTTTTTTTTTTTAAGATTTTATTTTGGGGCTAGAGAGATGGCTTAGCAGTTAAACACTTGCCGGTGAAGCCTAAGGAACAGGGGTTCAAGGCTCAATTTCCCAGGACCCATGTTAGGCAGATGCACAAGGGGGCGCACGTGTCTGGAGTTCATTTGCAGTGACTGGAGACCCTGGGGAGCCTATTCTCTCTCTCTCTCTGCCTCCTTCTGTCTGTAACTCTGAAATGTATAAACAAAAATGAACAAAAAATTGAAAAAAAGATTTTATTTTATTTTTATCATTTTTATTTATTTATTTATTTGAGAGCAACAGAGAGAGAGAGAGAGAGAGAGAGAGGGAGAGAATGGGTGCATCAGGGCCTCCAGCCACTGCAAATGAACTCCAGACACATGTGCCACTTTGTGCATCTGACTTACATAGGTCCTGGGGAATCAAATCTGGGTCCTTTGACTTTGCGGGCAAGTAGCTTAACTGCTAAGCCATCTCTCCAGCCCTCAAAAAAGCATTTTAAAAAAGTATAGCCAAGCCGGGCGTGGTGGCGCACGCCTTTAATCCCAGCACTCGGGAGGCAGAGGTAGGAGGATCGCCATGAGTTCAAGGCCACCCTGAGATGACAGAGTTAATTCCAGGTCAGCCTGAACTAGAGTGAGACCCTACCTTGAAAAACCAAAAAAAAAAAAAAAAAAAAAAAAAGTATAGCCAGGCATGGTGGTGCACACCTTTAACTCCAGCACTCGGGAGGCAGAGGTAGGAGAATTGCCATGAATTTAAGGCCACCCTAAAACTACATAGTGAGTTCTAGGTCAGCATGAGCTAGAATGAAATCCTACCTCGAAAAGCCAAAGGAAAAAAATTTTATATATATATATATATATATATGTATATATATATATATATATATATATATATATGATAGAGAGATCGATCTATATATATATTTTTGAGGTAGGGTCTCACTGTAGCCCAGTCAGACCTGGAATTCACTATGTAGTCCCAGGCTGGCCTTGAACTCACGGTGATCCTCCTACCTCTGCCTCTCAAGTGCTGAAATTAAAGGTGTGCACCACCATGCCTGAGAGGGAGAGAGAGAGGAGAGGTTTACAGCTATGCCACTCTTAATATGCCTGATCTCGTCTGATTTCAGAAGCCAAGCAGGGTTGGGCCTAGTTAGTACTTAGGTGGGAGAGAGAAAGAGGGAAAGAGGGAGAGAACACATGTGCCAGGCCCTCTAGTCTCTGCAAATGAACTCCAGACATGTGTGCCACTTTGTGCACCTGGTTCTATGTGGGTACTGGGGAACTGAACTCGGGTCTTTAGGCCTTGCAGGCAAGCACCTTAACTGCTGAGCCATCTCTCCAGCCCTTGTTTCCTTTTTTTATTTTTTTAAGGCAGGGTTCTGCTCTAGCCCAGTCTGACCTGGAATTCACTCTGTAGTCTCAGGGTGGCTTTGAACTCACAGTGGTCCTCCTACTTCTGCCTCTTCAGTGCTAGGACTAAAGCCTTGTTCTATTTTTAAAAAAGATTTCCTTATTTATTTATTTGAGAGAGAGAATGACACGGGGGAAAGAGAGAGAGAGAGAAAGAGAATGGGTGCACCAAGCCCTTCAGTTACTGCAGATGAACTCCAGATGCTTGTGTCACCTTGTGCATCTGGCTTACATGGGTCCTGGGGAATCAAACAGGTCCTTTGGCTTTGCAGGCGAATGCCTTAACTGCTAAGTCATCTCTCCAGCCCCCTTTTTCTATTTTATTTTATTTTTATTTTGTTTTTTCGAGGTAGGGTCTCACTCGCTAGTCCAGGCAGACCTGGAATTCACAATGTTCACCTGAAGGGTGACCTCAAACGCATGGTGGTCCTCCTAGCTCTGCCTCCCAAGTGCTAGGATTAAAGGAGTGTGCCACCACACTCGACATTTTTAAAAGTTTTTAAAATCTGGGCTGGAGAGATGGCTTAGCGGTTAAGACACATGCCTGTGAAGCCTAAGAATCCAGGCTTGATTCTCCAGGTCCTACGTAAGCCAGATGCACATGGTGGCACATGCATCTGGAGTTCATTTGCAGTGGCTGGAGGCCCTGAAGCACCCATTCTCACTCTCTCTCTAATAAATAAATAAAAATAATAATAAGTTAAAGATTTGTTTAAACAATTTTATTGGGCTGGAGGGATGGCTTAGCCATTAAAGTGTTTGCCTGCAAAGCCAAAGGACCCAGGTTCGATTCCCCAGGACCCACGTTAGCCAGATGCACAAGGGGGCAGAGGCATCTGGAGTTTGTTTGCAGTGGCTGGAAACTCTGGTGCACCCATTCTCTCTCTCTCTGTCAAATAAATAAATAAAAAATTTAGAAATATTTAGCCGGGAGCGGTGGCACACACCTTTAATCCCAGCATTTGGGAGGCAGAGGTAGGATGATCACCATGAATTCAAGGCCACCCTGAGACTAAATAGTGAAGTCCAGGTCAGCCTGGGCTACAGTAAAACCTTACTTCAAAAAAACGTTATCTATCTATCTATCTATCGATCGATCGATCGATCGATCGATCGATCGATCGATCGAGAGACTTTATTTAGGGCTGGAAAGATGGCTTAGTGGTTAAGGCGCTTGCCTGGGAAGCCTGAGGACCCATGTTTGACTCTCCCGATCCCATGTTAGCCAGATGCACAAAGGCGAGGCAAGCACTAGGTTGCACATGCCCACTAGGTGGCGCAAGCGCCTGGAGTTTGATAGCAGTGGCTGATACCCTGGCCAATTCTCTCTCTGCACCCCTGTCTCTTGCTGTCTCTAAAGAGAAAGAAAAAGAGGCAGATAGGGAAAAAGGGAAAGAGAATATGTGCACACCAGGGACTCCAGCCATTGCAAACAAATTCCAGGCGCATGTGCCACCTTGTGCATCTGGCTTACATGAGTCCTGGGGAATCAGACCTGGGTCCTCAGACTGCCCAGGCAAGCACCTTAATTAACTACTAAGCCATCTCTCCAGCTCCTTGTTCTTTTTTTAAATCTGTTTTAATTTTTTTTTTTATTTTTTGAGGTAGGGCCTCACACTAGCTCAAGCTGACCTAGAACTCACTATGTAGCCTCAGGGTGGCCTTGAACTCATGGTTATCCTCCTACCTCTGCCTCCTCTTCCCCACCATGCCTGGCTCTTATTCTATTTTTAAAAATTTTTTTGTATACTTTTTTATTTACTTATTTGAAACCGATAGATAGAGAGAGAGAGAGAGAAAGAGGCAGAGAGAGAGAGAGAGAGAATGGGCGCCAGGGCCTCCAGCCACTGCAAACTAACTCCAGATGCATGCGCCCCCTTGTGCATCTGGCTAACGTGGGTCCTGGAGAATCGAACCTCAAACCAGGGTCCTTAGGCTTCACAGGCAAGCGCTTAACCGCGAAGCCATCTCTCCAGCCCTTGTTCTATTTTTTTTAGAAAGACCATCTTAGGGAACAAAGCAATGGAAGGTGAGAGGGCAGCAGGACTGCTCGCCATTGGGAGACAGGGCTAAGCACCTGGGTTGCTTCCCAGGGATAGATGCCATTTCAGGTTGCTCTCCTGGGAAGGAACAAACTGGTGTAAGATGGCAGAGAAGCCCAGTAAGCACTTTTGTTAATGCTCGTACCCATATATTAACGCTACTCTCACTTTTGGTTAGAGAAGCTTCTCTTTTCAGATGGCAGTGACCTTGGGATGACTCAGAAGGCACCATGGTGCTGAGAAGACGTGACAGAGGACTGCTCAGCACTGAAATATCTCTATCACACCTTCCAAGGCTCAGGGTCTATTGCGGAAGAGCTGGCAGAAAGAATGTAAGAGTCGCCGGGCGTGGTGGCGCACGCCTTTAATCCCAGCACTTGGGAGGCAGAGGTAGGAGGATCGCCACGAGTTTGAGGCCACCCTGAGACTACAGAGTTAATTCCAGGTCAGCCTGGACCAGAGTGAGACCCTACCTCGAAAAACAAAACAAAAAAAAAAAAAAAAAAAAAAAAAAAAAAAAAGAATGTAAGAGTCAAAGGAAGGGTAGAACATCTTACAATGTGCTCCTCTAGACATACAATGGCCTTGATATCCATGACCTCACAGTGTCTGACACTACCTACACAAGACCCTCATAATAGGAGGAAAAGATCATGACATCAAAATAAAAGAGATTGGGGCTGGAGCGATGGCTTAGTGGTTAAGTGCTTGCCTGTGAAACCTAAGGACCCGGGTTCGAGGCTCGATTCCCCAGGGCCCACGTTAGCCAGATGCACAAGGGGGCACATGCGTCTGGAGTTCATTTGCAGTGGCTGGAGGCCCAGGCGCACTCATTCTTTTTCTCTCTCTCTCTGCTCTTTCTCCCTGTCTGTCACTCTCAAATAAATAAATAAAAATAAACAAAAACAATTTGTGGTGCGGGAGGGCATTACCATAGGGTATTTTTTAATAATCATGGGACTTGTTAATAAAAAAAAAATGCAAGTACAGCTACTGTTCAAAATAGCCAATCATGTCAGAAAAGACTAAGCCCACCAAAATTCCTCTAGCTGTTCCTAAAAGCAGCCTGCTAGCTCCTTTCGGGGTCACCATTTTGCATGCTGGTTGATTCTGCAAAATAAATGCTCTTTGCTTTTAAATACAAAACAAAAAAATATTTTAAAAAACCGTTCCATTTTTAAAAATTAATAAAAGAGCTAGGCATGGTGCCACATACCATTAATCCCAGCACTCGGGTGGCAGAGGTAGGAGGATAGCTGTGAGTTTAAGGCCACCCTGAGACAACATAGTGAATTCCAGGTCAGCCTGGACCAGAGTGAGACCGTAACTTGCAAAACCAAAAAAAAAAAAAAAATCTTGAAACCGGAAGAACTACAAAAAAAATGGCAAAAAATAAATACACATCTTTCAATAATATTTCTTAACCGCCTCACAAAGATATAGGTTTGCAGAAACCAGAAGAACTGCAAAAAAAAAAAAAGAAAGAAAAAAAAAAGAAAGGAAAAAAGAAAAAGAAAGAAAAAAAGAAAAAGAAAAAGAAAAAGAAGAAGCCTTGGGTGTGGTGGCCCACATCTTTAATCCCAGCACCTGGGAGGCAGAGGTAGGAGGATCCAAGTGACTTGGAGGCCAGCCTAAGACTACACAGTGAATACCAGGTCAGCCTGGGCTAAACCAACACCCTGCCTTGAAAAACCACACACACACACACACAAAAGAAGGAAAAATAAAGCTCTCCAAGTAAGTAGGCCCTACACATGATATAGATCATAGATTAACCAGGCTCCACCCCCTATCTAGAAAAGAGTGTACCCTATCACACAGCATAAATTATATTCTGCTCCTTTATGACTGTCACGTAGCATGTCACATATTAATGCTGGCTGGGCATGGAGTTTGAAATAGAAGTTTCTGTTGGGCATGGTGTTGCATGTCCTCAATCCTCACACTCAGGAGGCAGAGGCAGGAGGATCACTGTGAGTTTGAAGACAGTTTGACCACAGAATGAATTCCAGGTCAGCCTGGGGTAGGGCAAGACCCTACCTTGAAAAACAAAAACAAAAACAGGCTGGGCGTGGTGGCGCACGCCATTAATCCCAGCACTAGGGAGGCGGAGGTAGGAGGATCACTGTGAGTTCGAGGCCACCCTGAGACTCCATAGTGAATTCCAGGTCAGCCTGGGCTACAGCAAGACCCTACCTCGAAAAACCAAAATAAATAAATAAATAAATAAATAAAAAAGAAAAAAGAAAGAAAGAAACAGAACCTTCCAGCAGAAGCATGTACTTATTTGAGGCAAGCCCAGCATGAAAGAGAGTGACAGCGAAAGTGAGTGAGCGAGAGAGAGACAGAGAGACACTCGAGAGAGAATTGGCACGCCAGGGCCTGTACCCACTGCAATCAAACTCCAGATGTCCCAGCCACCTTGTGCACATGTGCGACTCTGCGCATGTGCCACCTGTGCGTCTTGTTCATGTGGGATTTGGGGAGTTGAACCTGGATCCTTGGACTTCACAGGAAGTGCCTTAACCACTAAGCTATCTCTTCAGCCCAGAAAAGTGTACTTTAATGGTTTCGTAGGGAAGGGGAAGTAGGTCTAATTAAGATATGACTTATGGTATGTGAGGGAGTGGGGAGTGGGGCGTATGTGATGGGGTGGGGGTGTCTTTCTGGATAGAGGAGTAGGGCATGGTTAATGTGTGACCAAGCATGTGACGAGTCACTCCCTCAGCCTGTTTCTCGGAGGGACCAGATTTTCGCGTGTATGCGGTATGACATTTACTGATGATTTTCTCGTTTTGTTGGTTTTCAACGCAGGGGCAGTTTAGGGTCTCCCTCTAGCCTAGGCTGACCTGGAATTCACTATGTAGTTTCAGGCTGGCCTCGAACTCAGGTTTGAGACAAGCTCTCATGGCTTTATGTCAGAGGTACTGTACGGCCCAGGGTGGCCTCAAACTCATCATCTTCCTATGTCAGCACCTGCTCCCTGTGCTGAGACTACAGGTGTGTGGTACCTCATGCTTGCCCTGGACCCTCCCTCCTTTACCCTCCCCAGCACCCCATAAACATGTCAAAGACTCATATAGTCCAGGCTGCTCTGAAACTCAGGCGAAGATGGCTTTGAACAAACATGCATGCATACATACGTACATGCATGCACGTATACAAATATATGTATATAAAACAACAACAAAATCAACATAAATGAGGGCCAGGCTCGATGGTGCACGGCTTTAATCCCAGCACTAGGCAGAGGTGGGTGGGAGGATTACCGTGAGCTCGATGCCACCCTGAGACTCCAACGTAAATTCCAAGTCAGCCTGGGCTAGAGTGAGACCCTACCTCGAAACCCCTGCCCCAAAACAAAACAAACAAACAAACAAACAAACAAACGAACTCTGCTAGCCCACGGCCAAGGCGACGCTCTGCTGCCCCCTGGCGGCCGCAGAGAGGAACGCAGCGCACGCCCTATTGCAGTGCAGGGCAACTTTCTCACCAGCTGTTTGTCATCCAGCGCTGTACCCCAACTCTTCTCCCCACGCTGGAGTCCTCAGACTTTCCAGATGTGCACCTCAGGCTCTATCTGCTCCTTCCGAAGTTACTGATGTCTTCAGTAAACTTTCTTTTTGTTTTTTTTCTGAACAATGCCCCCAGCCCCTCACTGTGGATTCCAGACAAGTGCTCTACCTCTGAGCTGCCCCAGCCCCTCACTGTGGATCTAGACAAGTGCTCTACCTCTGAGCCACGCCCCCAGCCCCTCACTGTGGATCTAGACAAGTGCTCTACCTCTGAGCCACGCCCCCAGCCCCTCACTGTGGATCTAGACAAGTGCTCTACCTCTGAGCCACGCCCCCAGCCCCTCACTGTGGATCCTAGACAAGTGCTCTACCTCTGAGCCACGCCCCCAGCCCCTCGCTGTGGACTCTAGACAAGTGCTCTACCTCTGAGCCACGCCCCCAGCCCCTCACTGTGGATCCTAGACAAGTGCTCTACCTCTGAGCCAGCCCCCAGCCCCTCACTGTGGATTCCAGACAAGTGCTCTACCTCTGAGCCATGCCCCCAGCCCCTCACTGTGGACTCTAGACAAATGCTCTACCTCTGAGCCGTGCCCCCAGCCCCTCACTGTGGACCCTAGAAAAGTACTCTACCTCTGAGCCACGTCCCCAGCCCCTCACTGTGGATCCTAGACAAGAGCTCTACCTCTGAGCCACGCCCCCAGCCCCTCACTGTGGATCCTAGACAAGTGCTCCACCTCTGAGCCACGACCCCGGCCCCTCACTGTGGATCCTAGACAAGAGCTCTACCTCTGAGCCACGCCCCCGGCCCCTCACTGTGGATCCTAGACAAGTGCTGTACCTCTGAGCCACGACCCCAGACCCTCACTGTGGATCCTAGACAAGGCTCTACCTCTGAGCCACGCCCCCAGCCCCTCACTGTGGATTCTAGACAAGTGCTCTACCTCTGAGCCACGACCCCAGACCCTCACTGTGGATCCTAGACAAGGCTCTACCTCTGAGCCACGCCCCCAGCCCCTCACTGTGGATTCTAGACAAGTGCTCTACCTCTGAGCCACGACCCCAGCCCCTCACTGTGGATCCTAGACAAGGCTCTACCTCTGAGCCACGACCCCAGCCCCTCACTGTGGACTCTAGACAAGTGCTCCACCTCTGAGCCACGACCCCGGCCCCTCACTGTGGATCCTAGACAAGTGCTCTACCTCTGAGCCACGCCCCCGGCCCCTCACTGTGGATCTAGACAAGTGCTCTACCTCTGAGCCACGACCCCAGCCCCTCACTGTGGACTCTAGACAAGTGCTCTACCTCTGAGCCACGCCCCCAGCCCCTCACTGTGGACTCTAGACAAGTGCTCCACCTCTGAGCCACGACCCCGGCCCCTCACTGTGGATCCTAGACAAGTGCTCTACCTCTGAGCCACGCCCCCAGCCCCTCACTGTGGATCTAGACAAGTGCTCTACCTCTGAGCCACGCCCCCAGCCCCTCACTGTGGATTCTAGACAAGTGCTCTACCTCTGAGCCACGCCCCCAGCCCCTCACTGTGGATTCTAGACAAGTGCTCTACCTCTGAGCCACGCCCCCAGCCCCTCACTGTGGATCTAGACAAGTGCTCTACTCCTCAAACATTCCTTAGGCATCTTTTTTTGTTTTTTCAAGGTTAGGTTTCACTTTAGCCCAGGCTGAGACTTGGAATTGACTATGTAGTCTCAGGGTGGCCTTGAACTCATGGCGAGCCTCTTACCTGTGGCTCCTAAATGCTAGGATTGAAGGCATGTGCCACCCTGTCCAGCTAGGCACTTCCCATTACGTTATTTTTTCAAATATTTTTATTGGGCTGGAGAGATAGCTTAGCAGTTAAAGTGCTTGTCTAAAGCAAAAAGACCCAGATTTGATTCCCCTGGACCTACTCAGAGCGGGTGTGGCGTTCATTTGCAGTGACTGGCACCCCCATTTTCTCCATCTGGTCTCTCTCAAATAAATATTTTTAAGATATTTATTTTTATTTATTTATTTGAGAGAAATACAGAAATAGCTAAGGAGAGAGGCGAGGGAGAGAGAGAGAGAGGGAGAGAGAGAATGGGTGCTAAAATAACATAGTTTTAGTTATTTATGGGGTGGGGAGAGAGGGAGAGAGAGAATAGGTTCTCTAGGACTTCCAGCCCCTGCAAAGGAACTGCAGTCGCATGGGCCACCTTTTGTTTCTGGTTTATGTGAGCTCTGGGAGCTTGAACCTGCATCTTGGACTTCACAGGTAGGTACCTTTATCATCCTAAGGTCGCTCAGCTGTTTCTCTCTCCAGCCCTCCTAGAGTAGTTTTAAACCTAGCACTGAAGTATTTTTTAAATCTTATCTTTTTGTTATTTGTTTTTCAAGCTGTGGCCTCTGGAGTGCTGGGATTAAAGGCATGTGCCACAACGTCTGGTTATTTCATGGTGGCGGGGGGGGAATGGGATGGAGGACAGGGAGGGAGGGAGAGGCAAGATGGGTGCATCAGGGCCTCCAGCTGCTGCAAATGAACTCCAGACACACGTGCTACTTTGTGCAGCTGGTTTACATAGTTACTGTGGAATCAAACCTGGGTCCTTTGGCTTTGCAGGCAAGTACCTTAACTGCTAAGCCATCTCTCCAGCCCCATATTCTCTTTGATAGCAAAAGAATCCATTTGGTTACAGAGGCTGGGAGGGTCTTTGCTTCCCTGGAAAACAATTATTTTATTATTGTTATTTTTTTATTTATTTGAGAGATATAGGCAGAGAATGAGAGTGAGAGAGGGAGAGAATAGGCTTACCAGGGTCTCCAGGCACTGCAAAGGAACTCCAGATTCATGTGCCAACATGTGTAGCTGATTAATGTGGGTTCCGGGGGATGGAACCTGGGTCCTTAAACTTCGTAGGCAAGCGACTTAACCACTAAGCCATCTTTCTGGCCCCATTTTATTATTAATTTATTTGCAAGCATACAGAGACACACTCATACAGATAGAATCAGGGCAGGTTAGAGTATGGGCACACCAGGGCCTCTAGCCACTGCAAAGGAACTCCAGATGCATGCGCCACTTTGTGTATCTGGTTTTATGTGGATACTGGGGAATTGAACTCAGGTACTTAGGTTTTGCAAGCAAGTGACTTAACCACTAAGCAGTCTCTCCAGACCTCCCGGGAAGAATTCTGAGGATAGAGAAAGGGAATGAGAAGACAGGATTGCATGAGAAAAAGTAACACCGTGCAAATGGCCATTGGGGCCAGTTAGAAGGCAAGGTGGTCCCTGACAGGTTGGCTGGGCATTCTGGAGGGCCTTGCAGAAGGCTTTGGACTTCCCCCAAGGCAACTGGTGAGCCCTGGGAAAAGTTAAGGGCCACTAGCAAGGCCTGACGCAGGCCTGAAAAGTGCGCTGGCTACCAGGAGCAGGGGAAAGAGAGGGAGGGTGCACTCTGGCCTAGGGATGATGAAAGCAGGATGGCGGTGCGGTGGTGACAAAAACGAAGCTGTTAGGTAGAGAAAATGGACTCTGGGTTGATCCAGTTGACTGTGAAATGATCTTGCACCCGAGGCCTTGCCTGTGGTTGTGGGTGAGCCTGGGGGGTGGGTTTGAGAAAGGGGCTGAGAGCTTGGCTGTGGGCGTGTCAATGTCACACAGAGCTCCCCAGTGCAGTGACACAGACAGGTGGGCGTGATTGGAGTAGAGGAGGTCTGACGGAGTCACACGTGCCAGGCGAGGCTGAGAACGTCGTGCCCTCCAAGGGCCAGCAGCACACTGCAGGGCATTCTGGTGGGCCGCAGGGCTTGGGGGGAGGCGGGGCGGCTTGCTGCAGACCTCTCTGTGAGGCCGAGGAAGGGTGACAGCAGAGCTGGCGGAGCGTGGCGGCTCACGTCTGTAACCCCGGCACTTGTGAGTTTGAGACCTCAGCTGTGGGGTGAGGGGTGAGCTTCAGGTCAGTCTGTGTTAGTGATGGTCTGTTCATTAAAAAATAAAATAAAATAAAATAAAGACAGCAGGGAGCCAGGTGTGGTGGTCACCCTGAGACTACAGAGTAATTCCTTTTAAGCCTGGGCTAGAGTGAGACCTTTCTTCGAAAAACTGAAAAACAAAAAGACAGTGGGGTTGGAGAGATGGCTTAGTTAAGGTGTTTGCCTGCAAAGCCAAAAGACCTAGGTTCAATTCCTCAGAACCCACACAAACCAGATGCATAAGGGGACGCATGCATGTGGAATTACTTTGCAGTGGCTGGAGACCTTGGTGAGCCCATTCTCTCTCGCTCTCTGCCTATAGATTAGCTCCCCCCCCTCCCCCGAGGTAGGGTCTTACTCTAGCCCAGGCTGACCTGGAATTCACTATGGAGTCTCATGGTGGCCTTGAACTCACAGCGACCTTCCTACCTCTGCCTCCTGAGTGCTGGGATTAAAGGTGTGCGTCACCACGCCCAGCCAAAAAAATATATATTTTAAAAGGTGTGCACCACACCACACAGGCTGTCTTTTTAAGTCATTTATTTGCAAGCAGAGAGAGAGAGACAGATGGAGAAAATGGGCATGCCAGGGCCTCCAGCCCCTGTCTGTTTTATTTTATTTACTTGATGGGCTGGAGAGATGGTTTAGCCCTGTTTTTAAAAATTATTTTTTAAAGATATATTTAGAGATGGGGGAGTGGAATGGGTACACGCCTGGGCCTCCAGCTACTGCAGACAAATTCCAGATGCATGCGCCACCATGTGCATCTGGCTTATGTGGGACCTGGAGAATTGAACCTGGGTCCTTAGGCTTTGCAGGCATGTGTCTTAACCGCTAAGCCATCTCTCCAGTCTGGTTTTTGTTTTTGAGGTAGGGTTGTTGTGTAGTCTCACGGTTGCATTAAACTCAAGGCAAATTTGCTGGATTATCATGCCCAGCTGGTGTATGCCTTTAATTCCAGCACTTAGAAACCTGTAGTATAGGCTGGGTATGGTGGCACATGCCTTTGTTCCCAGCACCGGGGAGGCAAAGGTAGGAAGATCACTGTAGGTTCAAGGCCAGCTTAGGAGTGAATTTCGGGTCAGCTTGAGCTAGAGTGAGACCCTACCTTAAAAATACAAAGTCCGGGGTTCCTACCCTGGCCTTCAAACTTTGCACATGTAACCTGACAGGCACTTCATTCCATCCTGAGGATGTGGAGGGGAAACAACACGTGGATTCACAGTCTAGTGAGAAGATAGACAAGGAAGGAGCACAGCTGCTACCATCCCAGTTCACCTCTCTCTATCCTACTATCCATCACTCTGTGGTGTCCCAAATGGGACCGAGGACTCAGGAGAGCTGTGCTTGATCTGCGGGATCAAAGCAGATCTCCTTTGTTATTTTGAGTGTTCTACCATTAAGCCAGTTTTTTCCTATATTTGTGCAATTGATTTTTTTGAATGAAATTACAAGATTTCACATTAAAAGAAATCCAGCGCTGAAAAGATAGCTTAATGGCTAAGGCACTTGCCAGTAAAGCCTAAGCTTTAAGGTTTGATTACTCAGTTCCCACATAAAGCCAGATGCACAAGGTGACACATGCATCTGGAGTTCATGTACAATGGCTAGAGGCCCTGATTGACCTGTTGTTTCTATCTGCTTCTGTCAAAATAAAAAAAGATGACAGGCGTGGCGGTGCATTCCTTTAATCCCAGCACCCGGAGTTCGAGGCCAGCCTGACTACATAGCGAATTCCATGTCAGCCTGGGCTAGAGTGAGACCTTACCTTGAAAAACCTAACCAAACTAAAACAAAACAAAACAAAACAGGCAGGTCTGTCATGGTGGAAACCAACTGCCCTCCAATTGGACTGGAGGCCCACTCCATGGGGGGAAACACACCCCTGATACTGAAAACTTAAAACAGGGGTAGTCATGAGCCCTAGGGTGTAACATCTGCTGATGTCTGCAAAAAATGTATATACTATGCTTATCAAACTGCCCAGTAAGCACTTCTCTTAATATTCAATATTCAAACCCTTATATTAACGTTACTCTCACTTTGGGTAGAGAATCTTCTCTTTTCGGATGGCAGTGACTTTGGGATGACTCAGAAGGTATCATAGTGCTGGAAAGAAGTGACTGGAGTACTGAGTAACATCTCGATCACACCTTCCAAGGCTCAGGGTCTAATGTGGAAGAGGTGGCGGAAAGAATGTAAGAGCCAAAGGAAGGGTAGGACTCCTTAGAATGTGCTCCCTCCAGACATAAATGGCCTCGATATCCATGACCTCATAGTGCCTGACATTACCTACACAAGACCATCATAAGAGGAGGAAAAGACCATGACATCAAAATAAAAGAGAGACTGATTGAGATGGGGAGGGGATATGATGGGGAATGGAATTTCAAGGGGGAAGTGGGGGAGGGGGGTTATTACCATGGGATATTTTTTATAATTATGAAAAATGTTTTAAAAAATTGAGAAAAAAGCTAAACCCTCCCCCAAACAAAACAAAAAACCAAAAACAAACAACCAGAGCTGATGGCTTAGCAGTTAAGGCGCCTGCAAAGCCTAAGAAGTCGTTCAAATCTCCAGGTCCCACGTACCCAGACGCACAGTGCAGCAAGTGCCCAATGTCGTACCTGGGCCACAAGGGGGCGCACACGTTAGCAGTGCCTTCCCAGGGACTGAAGTGAAGGTCTTGACCTGTCCATTCGCTCTCAAACACAAAAAAAAAAAAAAAAAAAAAAAAAAAAAAAAAAACCCAAACAGCAACTCCTGGGAAAACAAACTTGAAAGTCCCTGGCCCATTATGGAGATACTTAGGTTGAGGGATGGAGACTCAGCTCACTGGATTGGTAGCGGCCGCCTGGAGAGGCGTTTTCCCACTGTCTGGAAGTGCTGTGACCAACTGGCCACGTCTGCTGAGCTCTGACTCCGAACAGGTCAAGCAGAGGGCCAGGATCCAGGGCAGGGTGCTCAGCGAAGGTGAGGGTCGGCAAGTCTACCTGTGGCTGAGTTATGAGCTGCATTAGAACGAAAACAGAGATCCTCCCAGTGCTGGGATTAAAGGTGTGCACCATGGGCTGGAGAGATGGTCTAGACCTGCAAAGCCAAAGGACTCCTGATCCCCCAGGGTGGCATGAGTTTGAGGCCAGCCTGGGACTACAGACTGAGTTTCAGATCAGCCTGCACTATAGTGAGACGCTACCTCAAAACATCGGAACTTTTTCTGACATACAGGCTAGAGAGATGGCTCACCAGTTAAAGACACTTGCTTGCGCTTGATTGCCCAGCACCTACGCAAAGCCAGATGCACAAAGTAGCAAATATGTCTGGGGTTCATTTGCAGTGGCTCTGGTGTGCTCATACTTTGTGAAATAAATATGTTGAAAGAGTTATTTACATATGGGTGTGCCAGGGCCTCTTGCTACTGCAAGGAAAAAAAAAAAAAAGGCCATGTACAACCCTCCCCCTTCCCCTGCCCCAGGGTCTCATTCTAGCCCAAGCCAACCTGCACTGGCCCTGAACTCACAAAGGTCCTCTTAGCTCTTGGATTAAACGCATGCACCACTTTTTTTTTTTTCATCCAGCTTTAAATGGGTGGCTGAGGACTTGAACCCAGCTTTTATGTGGGTTCTAGGAATTGAGCTCAGGTCCTCATGCTTGAGTAGCAAGAACATTACCAATTGGGCCAGCTCTCCAGCCCTTCAGTACTTTTCCAAGCAGATCTTCTGGGGGTGTGTGGAGCTGGTTGGGATTTGGAAGGCAGTGAGCTGCTGTCCCTCGGAGCACTGTCCTAGCCTATGGTAATGGCAGGGGCCAACTTCACTCTGTTGCTGGCAGGAAACTTGTTTTTGGACCCTTGTTCTCAAGACTTCCACTGAAGTGCCCGAGGTTCACTGTCGCCCTCCCCACAACTTTACTGCCCTCGATAAGGTGGCCTGTGGCCCCAGGTACTTGCTGGAGCCGAGGGCCAGCACAGACCAGCTGCTGTACTCCCGGGGCTCTGACAGTACCCCACTGGTGCTGCCTACCCAGGGCCCTGTGGGCCTTCAGTGCCCGGCGTCTCTGCTTGGAGGTGCCCATCCAGCCCCTTCACTTCTTTCAGGCCTGGTTTTTTACAAGATTGATTTATTAACTATGATACATATCACATAAGGCCTTTTCAGTTTTTTTTTTTTACACCATTCCCATTGAGACAAGTACAATACTTTGTAGCAAATACATGATTTTAAAAAACAAAACCAAAGGAAAACACCTCAGTCAGAGATGCTGCGGCCACAGGATGGCCGTCCATGCACTAATCAGGCTGCAGCCTCGGGACCCACGACGTGTTCAAAAGCCTGGAAACGAAGCAAACACTCCTAACACCGACTAGAGGAGTGCTGGTTCGAGCCCCGAGGACACAGGGCTCTCTACACACAGCTCTCCACTTCTGCTGCAAAACAGAGTTGGGCACACGGCCAGACTACTAACACATTTCAATACCATTAATATGTTTTTGTTTTTTCCTCAGGAAACTCAAAATATTTGTTAATTCAACATATATAAAGATCATTTAACATGTGAAAATACAAGTACCAGAAAAATAAGCTGGCAGCAGCACTATCCCAATTCTCAAATGAGTTTTATTCCCACACAATTCTGAGACATTTCCTTTGTGTCAAATGTACACGGGAACGTGATTCTTTAATGCAAACAATAATTTACGCCCCGGCTCCACCATGCGGGCGGTGGGTGGCCTTGCGGCGGCGGGGGTGTGACGGAGGTGAGGGGTTGGTTTGGGCCTCCGGCCACGGCCTCCCCACACTAATCAGGGCTGTGGAGCAGTTCTGGATGTTCCAATCACCCTTTCTGTGCAAGGGTGAGAACAGGGCTTGAGCCTCCCTGACATGCCACTGGGGATGCCTGGGGGTGAGTGTTACAGCTGGGCCACAGCAAGTCTTGGGGTTTGAGGCCAGTGTGCAGGGTGCTGTATGGAGTCCCTACTAAGGGTATACTGGCCCTCAGGCATGGGATGTCCATCAGAGCCTTCTGACCAGCAAGTCATTCCTATGATGTCACCCTCTGCAGTGGCAAAGACAGAACTGAGAACAGCTGCTGCCTGCATTCAGTGAGGAAGGTGGGCAGAGAAGTGGACCATCTTCACAATGTAACACGATGGGGAAGGGGCATGACCACCAGTGGCCAGCATAATATGCCTCTGGGTCCATCTGCAAACCACAGCTGATGCTGAGTCAGTTCTAAGGGCTTCTTTCTGGTCCCTAGTACTGAGCAGCAGCCCAGTGGTAGCAGATGAGGGAAAAGCACCCTGGGCAAGGGCAGTGAGCTCACCCCAGCCCCAGGTGCTCTGTGGGACCCCATCTACCCTGCTGTCATTACTGCCAAGGCCACTGGAGACTGGCCAGAGTAGGAAGCTAAGAGCTGAGGCAAGAGAAGCAAGCAGGGCCCCGTGGGGTGGGTGGGAGGTACCTAGCCTGCTCTTTGTAAGCATGAGAACTGAGACAGGGCCCTCCTGACCACAAACCCTCCATATCCACTGCTGATATCACCCAGTAGGTGCACATGCAGCAGCCTCAGGAACGGGTGGCCTGGGTCACCATGTTTACACTAGGATGGTCCTAAGTCTCTCCAGCCAGTCTAGTCTCCCTATGGCTCCTGACTTTGAAGAACTCCATAGGATATCAAGACCAGTAGCAAAGCTAGTGAAAGGAAACAGTTCTATGTCCAGAGCTCAGGGGAGAGAAAAGACTGCAACCACAGTGGACACGACACGCACCACCTTCCGGCTCGCAAAGACCCAGCAGGAGGGAAGCATTTACAGAGCGCCTGGACCTTGGGCTTGGCTGGTCTCAGAGGCGACAAGACTTGCAGGGGTAGCTACTGTTTTCAAGCACCTTATTTTGCCATAAAGAACTAAAGTTGGGAGACAGCCAACTAGTCCAGGGCCCCAAGGAGGTGAGGGCAGGGCGGCTGTCCATCTGGGGCTCCTGGGAACGTGTTTCTAAAGTGCAATGGCGAGACCCAGGACAGTGCTGTAGGGCCCTGTGGCCCTCCCGTGCCCAGGGTACCGTAGTGTCAGGCTTCGTGGCCCAGAGTGAGGATGAGAACTGGGGGTTCAGGCAGCAGCCTACCAAAGGCTGCTGTGTTGGGGGCTGAAGAAGGGAAGAGGAGTGGGTAGAAAACAGAGCTGGGCCAGGGTGGCGCAGTGGTGGCAGGCACAGGGTGTGTGCCAGGACCACAAAGGGTCCTCCATATGTGCACCAGACTTGTTTCTTTACAGTGCCCACACCTGCTCATGTCCCACAAACCCTTGCTGGTGACATCCACAGCCTGGGATAAAGCTATCCCAATTCAACATCAAACACACCAACCGGAGCCCCATGCCTCAGTAGCGTATGTGTAGTGTTTCCATAGCAATGTAGTGTATGGTACCAGGGCTGGGGATGGGCTCATCTGCCAGCAAGCCTTGCAAGGGCTCAAACTATCCTTTCAGTGAAGAAGGAGGTGCTAGCAGAGCCTAAGGGGATCGATCCAACAGCGCCTGGGCGTCCTCGCTTTGCTGCCACAGCTAGGGGCACTTTTACCCGGCAGCTGCCCAGGAGGTGGGAGTGGAGTCTTGAGGTCTGTGGTTTTTGTCTGTCTCCCTCTCCGCCCGTCTTCCAGTGTTCACTGCTGGTTCAGGGAATGGGTCCGGACACGGGGCCTCAGGCATAAAGCCTCTCCCGTCATGCTGCTGTGCTCGCGGGCCAGACCAGCTCTGGTTCCAAGTGGGGTCCACTGCAGGTGTGGAGGGTGGAAGGGGACAACATGGGTGGGAAGTATCCTTTTCAGAGGGCCAGCCAGCCCTGCTGGGGGCAGCCTCTGCTCCTGGCTAAGGGCAGGGCTTGGGTCCTGCAGCTGGCGCACAGATAGGGAGCAGTGGAGGGGCGTGCTGGGGCGGCTGCATGACTGGTTCAATCCTCAGAGTGTTCCTGGGCCGAGGGCAGGGTGCTACGGCCAATCACAGGCAGCGCCAGGTGCAGACCTGGACTCAGGGTACCCAACTGCCCAGCATGTGGTGGGTACTGGCTAATGCCACCACTGAGGTCTTGAGAAGGTGGTAGGGCTGTGGCTCCTGCTCCAGTGGACCTGGTTTTGTTCAAGGCAAAATGCCACCCCATCAAAGAGAAAGTTGGGTCTCCTACCACCCAGACTGTGGTGGCTCACAGGGTGTGTTCTGCTTGGAGCTGGGAAGGGAGCAGTGGCTGCATGGGGGACTGGGGGGTGGGTGGAGGTGACTGGGGTGGTGATGGCTGACTGGTGGTGGGTGTGGAGGTGAGGAAGGGAACAGTGGGAGCCATGGCCGAAGGGGAGCCGGGTGCGGCACCTGGGGGCTCACTGATAGGCCGGTTGTAGAAGAAGAAGGGGCACTGCTGGATGAAGAGTTCGATGATGGTCTGGTAGGAGCGTGTGGCCGTGAGTGCATCCATGCTGCTGAAGTCAGGCCGCATCAAGGTGGGCCAGAAGCAAATGGACAGGTTCTCACTCGTCATGAGATTCACCTTGTTATTGTGGCTGACTCTGCAAGTGACACGGAGACCACATCAGAGCTGCACAGAACCCCATAAGGGCCACCCACCTCACCTGCCCCCTTGTCCTGAACCCGCCACTTCTGGAGGCAGCAAAGGCCTGAGCAGGAGCATCTGTGGCTGGCCCAGAGGCTGGGGTAATGCCAACGCTCCATGAGCCTAGGGGTGGACAGAGCACCAGACAACCAAAGTGGTGACAATGCTTGTTAAGGAGGTCCCCATGTTTCACAAGCCAGAACACACAATACCCCTCTGCCAACAAGCCCACTGGGCGTGTGAATAAACCTGAGTACTGGTTAAGCAGCTTCCTGTCTGCAGTGGCCACACTCACTGTGGCCCAGGCTGATCTGGAATTCACTCTGCATTCTCATGGCAATCCTCCTACTTCTGCTTCCCGAAGGCTGGGATTAAAGGCG
The DNA here is from genome assembly GCF_020740685.1 of Jaculus jaculus. Lineage (NCBI taxonomy): Eukaryota > Metazoa > Chordata > Mammalia > Rodentia > Dipodidae > Jaculus > Jaculus jaculus. Next base: position 6,957,507 of record NC_059115.1, on the reverse strand, counting down.
TGCGCCACCATGCCCGGCTCCTCCTTCCACTTTTAACTGACCCCAAGTGCCTATGTTTCAGAGGAAAGCCAATTGGAAGACCTGCAACCTACTTGTTGAGGTGAGAGATGACGTATTTGAAGACTTCATGGTTTTCCTTTGGGAATTTCTTTAACACCTCCTTAAGGGCATGTAATTTCTGCTCCCGGTCATTGATTTCTGAGGAGAAAAGAAAAAACTTTTAGTGATGAGGCTGGTGGGTGATCCAGGGCTCAAAGCAGATTCAGGGTGCTGACAGCAAACTCAGGGCTTTCTGACAGGACTACTCTGTTCTCTTCCCCAAAGCCCATGACCACACACCTGGCATGGCATGGCGTGGGCCCAGGGGCCAAGCTACCTCTGTGTCTCAGGCTTCTGCTCAAGGGCAGCACTGTGTGCCTGCGCTTCCTGGGCCCCCACCCGAGATGAACCATCCAGAGACTCTACCATAAAGAACATCATTCTCTGCTCATTGGTTGCCCTGGAAACAGGCATCCCAATGCAGAAAGCCTGCTTGCTTCCTGACCAGACGGACGGACGCTGCCCCCCCCCACCCCACGCTGACAGCCCAAGGAAGGAGGGGTCCACAAGACCAGGGCTCTGTCCTTTCTAAGATGCAGGGCGCTCTGCACATGGCACCATTGGGGCTAGTGGGGGTGGGGCTCTTATGCAGCTCAAAGGACCACACTTTGCCCACTGGGGAGTCCTCATGACCTGCCTGGGACAGGGAAACCAAGCTGTCCCAAAAGAAGTCTGTAATTGATGCTATGCCCAGTCATGTCCATCTCCACAGTCCACTCCATTCTGAAGTTGAAGAACAGGGATCTCTGAGAGGTTGCAGGGCTGGGAGATGAACCAACAGGCTGTAGACTCGAGCCTAGTCTGCCCTGGCAGGAGAGGTAAAAATGGTCCAGACCCTAGCTGAAGTGACAACTGGCCAAGGCAGATGCCTCTGCATGTGGAAAGATAACTTTGTAGCTACTTTTGCAACTAAAGGGTGTAAGAAAGCCACAGGAGGCTCCATGCAGGAGAGGCTGGTCATCTGGAGCTTGAGGGTAGCTCGTTTCTTAAAAATGACCATGGTTGGGTTGGAGAAATGGCTTAGTGGTTAAGGCGATTGCCTGCAAAGCCAAAGGATCCCAGGTTGATTCTCCAGGACCCACATAAGCCAGATGTACTAGGGGGTGCATGCATCTGGAGTTTGCAGTAGCTGGAGGCCCTAGTGTGCTCTCTGCTCTCTTTCTCTCCCCCTCTTTTTAATAAACAAACAAACAAACAAACAAAATGTTTTAAGAAAATGACCATGGTGGGCTGGGGAGATGGCTCAGCAGTTAAAGGAACTTGCTGGCCTAAGTCCCCTACACCATGTTGAATGGTGTAAAGTGATGCATGCACCTGTGATCCCAATGTGCCTGCAGCAAGGGAAGGCAGACCAGGAACAGCCTGGAGCTCAGACTGGTGAGCACAAAGCACAGTGGAAATAACCAACAAGACAACAGCAACAGAACAAGGGAAACCCTGCCTCATGCAAGTGTGGAGAAAGAGGACAAATACCCCGGGCTTGTCCTCTGACCCCCACATAGACACTGTGTACATGTGCACACACACCAAATAATAAAAACAAGAAAGGCTGGAGAGATGGTTTAGTGGTTAAACGCTTGTCTGTGAAGCCTAAGGACCCTGGTTCGAGGCTAGATTCCCCAGGACCCACGTTAGCCAGATGCACAAGGGGCACATGAGTGTGGAGTTCGGTTGCAGAGGCTGGAAGCCCTGATGCACCCATTCTCTCTCTGCCTCTTTCTCTCTCTGTCACTCTTAAATAAATAAATAAATACATAAAAATAAATAAAAAATTAAAAAAAAAAAAAACAAGAAGCATGGGCACGGCTCAAAGTTCCACTTAATGAAACAAGTGTGTCCCTTCCAGATACACAGGTCCTTGTAGGTGCCACATGACACAAACACCGCTGTGCCTGTCTTAATCAGGCACTTGCACGGCAAGCGGCACCTCCCAGAAGAGGTCTCACTCGTCCTGGCTGAGGCAGGAAACGACTGGCTAGGCTACTTACTCTGCCGGCTGCCTCTCCTTTTACCCAAGAACCAGCACACATGGGTGTTTCCTTTCTTTCTTCCTTGGGTCACTCTAGAACCATGTGGTCATTAATTTACAGCTACTTCCTGGATGGCCAGGCCCCTCCTCTATATGGCACTTTAGCCAGAAGTTCAAGGACCTAAAAGGACACTGTCCTGTTTTCCTTTCTCCCTTCCTACCTGCTGCGTGGTCGCTGTGCTCATGAGTACAGAGGAGCCAAACTTCTGGCAGGAAAACCAAGGAGAGCTACAGGGTCCTCCTGGCCAAGCCTGAGCCTGTGTCTCTGGCACTCACTAGGCAAGGCCAATAAATGAATATGGGTGTGCCAGGACCTCTAGCCATTGCAAACAAACTCCAGACACATGTGCCCCCTTGTGCATCTGGCTAACATGGATAGTGAGGAATTGAACCTGGGTCCTTTGGCTTTGCAGTCAAATGCCTTAACTGCTAAGCCATCCCTCCAGCCCAAGCCAATCCTTTTTTTTTCCCCCCCAAGGTAGGGTCTCACTCTAGTCCAGGCTGACCTGGAATTCACTATGTAGTCTCTGGGTGGCCTCAAACTCACAGAGATCCTCCTACCTCTGCCTCCCGAGCACTGGGATTAAAAAGGGGCTGGGTGTGGTGGCACAGTGAATTCCAGGTCAGCCTGGGCTAGACTGAGACCTTACTTCGAAAAAAAAAAAGATAATGGAGAGAACACTAAGGCTCCCGAATCCTAGGCAAACAGTACACCACTGAGCCATACCTTAGTCCACTAGCAGTCTTTTATTTTTTGGGTGAAGCAGCTTCACTCTAGCCCAGGCTGGCCTTGAACTCAAGTGGTTATCCTACCTTGGCCTCCTGAATGCTGGGATTAAAGGTGTGGTACCACCATGCCCAGGTCCACTGTCCTTTTTTTTTTTTTTTTTTTTTGGTTTTTCAAGGTAGGGTCTCACTCACTCTGGCCCAGGCTGACCTGGAATTCACTATGGAGTCTTAGGGTGGCCTCGAACTCATGGCAATCCTCCTACCTCTGCCTCCCATGTGCTGGGATTAAAGGCGTGTGCCACCACTCCCGGCCCACTGTCCTTTTAACTTGATCCATCCATTCCTTTCTTCCAAAACTCACTCCCAACCTATCCAGCACCCTTGCTGAGGGCCCATGTGAGGCTGGGCTAGCCAGCAGCCTCTGTATGCAGAAGAGACGCAAGCAGTGACCCGTCCGCATGGTGATGCAGTGCTGCTGGACCACTCTCCTGCTGCTCTGCACAAGGCCCCCAGGCAGAAGGTGGGCTGGGACCCTCAGTTTGGCCATCTGTTCCCCACCCCCTGTCACGCCTGAAGCTGCAGCAGGACCCAGCAAGGGAAAAGGCAGGTCCGAGAGCACGCCTCAACACAGGCGGCAAGAAGGGTGCAAGGGGGGCACTTAGGACCCTGACGAAGCAAGGCAAAGTCTACACTCGCATGCACATAGGAAGGCATGTGGAAACACATATGGCAGATGAGGACAGCAGAGCACTCAAGGACTCGGGAGGCGGACAGAGAGATGGCTCAGCGGTTAAAGGCCTGACTGTCTGGGTTTGATTCCTCAGTAAAAGCCAGATGCACAAAGTAGTGCATGTATCTGGAATTCTTTTGCAGTGGCCAGAGGCCCTGGCATGCCTATACACACTCTCTCTCAAATAGACAAACAGTAAGAAAGAAAAGAGAAGAGAGACTGATTGAGAGGGGGAGGGGATATGATGGAGAGTAAAGTATCAACCGGGAAAGTGGAGGGAGGGAGGGTATTACCATGGGATGTTGTTTATAATCATGGAAGTTGTTAAAAAAAATTTTTTTTTGAAAAGAAAAAATAAAATAAAAAACAAACAGAAAAAAGAAAAGAAAGGAGGGCTGGAGAGATGGCTTAGCAGTTAACACACTTGCCTATAAATCCAAAGGACCCAGGTTCAATTCTCCAGGACCCATGTAAGCCAGATGCACAAGGTGGTGCACGGGACTGGAGTTTGTTTGCAGTGGCTGGAGGCCCTGGTGAGCCCATTAAAAAAAAAAAAAAAAAAGAGGTGGGTGTGGTGGTACACGCCTTTAATCCTAGCACTCAGGAGGCAAAGGTAGGAGGATGCTGTGAGTTCGAGGACATCCTGATACGACATAGTGAACTGCAGCCCAGCCTGAGCTAGAGTGAGACCCTTCCTCGAAAAAAAAGAAAAAAAGATGGGCTGGGGAAATGGCTTAGTGGTTAAGGCATTTGCCTGCAAAGTCAAAGGATTCAGGTTCGATTCCCTAGAACCTACATAAGCCAGATGCACAAGGGTCCCAAATTAGTTTGCAGTGTCTGGAGGCTCTGGTGTGCCCATTCTCTCTTTTTCTCTATCTGCTTCTTCCTCTCTCTCTCAAATAAATAAATAAATAAATAAGATATTAAAAAAAAAAAAAGAAAGAAAAAGAAAAAAGAGAATTCAGGGGAAGAAGTCAGCCAGGGAGGCACTAGGAAGCTGAGATATTTCTGCAGTACATACAAACCAAGGCTGAAAAAGGTAAAAAGAGCCTGGCTAAATAGCAAGACCCTGTCTAAAAACAAAAATGTGGCATAGCCAGGTATGTTGGTCATGCCTTTAATGCCAGCTCTTGGGAGGCTAAGGTAGGAAGACTGCCAGACTTAGCTAAAGTGAGACCCTAACACACTCACCCCAACCCCCGAAAACAAAACAAAAAAAACACAACAAAACAAAACAAAAAAAAAAAAAAAAAACACAACAAAGCCAGGCTTAGTGGTACCAAGCACTCTGGAGGCAGAGGTAGGAGGAATTCCATGAGTTCAAGGTCAGCCTGAGACTATACAGTGAATTCCAGGTCAGCCTGGGCTAAAGTGAGACCCTACCTCAAAATACCAAAAACCAAACAACAACAACAAACCATTAAATCAGGGCTGGAGAAATGGGTTAGTGGTAAAGGCACTTGTCTGCGAAGCCTAAGGACCTATGTTCCATTCTCCAGATCCCATGTAAGCCAGACACACAAGGTGACACAAATGTTCAAGGTCACACAGCACACAAGGCAGCACACATGTCTGCAGTTCATGTCTGGGGGTCCTGATGTGCCAGTTCTCTCTGATAAAGAAAAGCAATCATTAAATCAGTGGTGTGTGCCTGTTATTCCAGCACTGAGGCAGCAGAGCTAGAACAGCCATGCGTTTAAGGACACCCTGGTCTCATAAAACAAAACATATCACAAAGAAATCAAAATGAAGAAAAAGGCATAAGTACTGGTCGTAGGTAGTAAGGCGTGGTGACGAGGACCTTGATACCAATGGCTGCTGGCTGCCAACATGCTCTAGGTTTGGAACTGTTGCCACCAACTCACTGCTTGGAGCAGAGGCCTTCGACACCATGCACACCTACCCTGCCGAGAGTAACCAGGGCCACAAGCAGTCAGCTATGCAGGCAAGGCCCAGATGTGCCACAGCCTGCTCCCAGGGCCCAGAATGGAAAATTCAAGCTGTCTTCTGGAGGCCTGACTGTTCAGTAAGCTGGGCAGTGTCTCCTCCACCAGACTGCGGCGGGGACAATGTACTGTCTGTCCACTGCAATTTATCCCTAACCACGTACTGCATCTGTGAAACCCATGGTCCCTGGTCAACTACCTAGGCAGACAAGAGGAAGGTAGAACCCCACAATCAAGCAATATCCTGAGGCAGCATGGTAACAGGAGCCCAAATCTCGGTAAGAGCCATCCATCTATGATCTATGTAAGTAATTCTGGCTTAGGTTGATTCACCCACCCAGTGGAAGGTTATAAATCTGTATCTTTAATTGTTTCCCTGGGACAGTCAGGTGAAGCTACTGTCCGTCTGCCTTGATCTAAAATGATGGAACTTATTTATTCATTTATTTGAGAGAGAGAAAAAGGCAGATAGAGAGAATGGGTACAACAGGATCTATAGCCATTGCACATGAACTCCATACACATGTGCTACCTTATGTATCATCTGGCTTATGTGGGTACTGGATCCTTAGGCTTCACAGGCAAGCACCTTAACTGCTGAGCTCTCTCTCCAGCCCTAAAACGATGGCATCTTATGGACAGTTTTGAGAGTTACTGAGGACTTGGTAGTCATAGTTCTTTGACCCAGAACCTCCAGTCTTGAGGTGGAGCCAGCTCTATAGTACTCCTGTCAGCACAAAAGTCACAGGCTGGCCTGTGGACACTGGAGGACAGGCAAAGGAGAGGGCCAGTTCCAGGGCCAGGGTGAGGTGTTGGGGAGAGGTGGTTACATAAAATCTCTGCCTGCTGCCTGGAATGAATTCCAGTTCTGCCTGAAGCCACAGCTCAGGACCCTCCTTCCCCACAAGGTGCTTTCTGTCCTTCCAGCTCAGCCGGCTTCATGTGTCTGTCGACAACATCAATGCACACCCTGAGAGTAGGGACCCTACTTGAATGGTCTAGCATGAATCTCAGTGGTATGACCCTGGACCTCTAACCAAGCCCCAGGCTCCTCTGTGAAGTGGAGATGTGACGTTAGACCTCACTGGTGACTGAGAGCACTCGTGAGCACCGAGCAAAGCGGGGCCAGGCTTGCATGCAGCAAGCATGCCATCTGCTGCTGCAGGTCATTTCTGAATCTCCCACATAGCACACCCTGACTGACAAGCGGTGAACAATCATCTAGATTCCTGCATTTTAGAATGTTGGATATTGTGAAGGTCTGGCACTAAGAGAAAAATTAGACAGTGACCTTGGTATCTGTTTTGATGGGACCCAGAACTGGGCGCAAACAAGAACACACACTCAGCTACTCTTAGGCAGTAATTGCAAAGAGCTGGTTAAGATAATGTTGTCATGGAAACAGATGCAGTCTGGGAACAGAGACTTTGGGGCATGGTGATCTTCCTTCCATCATGTCCCTTGACACTAACTTTTTCATTGTCTAGATTCTGATGCCTTCAGCCAACCCTCACCTAGAGCCCCATTCCCCATTGCCATGGTGGTGAAGTGTTCTTTTAGAGGAATCCTCTCCTCACCTCCCCTTCTGCTAGGATGATGAGTATGGTAGGTGCCCCAGATGACAAGTAGGGCCCAGAAAGCACACAATAGAGAGGAAGCCAAGAGTCTCCACCCTTCCCAGGCTGCTACAGGGCAGCGAAGCAGCCACCTCCTGAGCCTTGGAAGCCTTCAGGGGCGGAAGTGGCTGGAGGAAGGGCAGATCTCCTGTCAGCAGTACCTCTCTCCAAACAAGAAGTGCAGTATCAGCGGTTCCCCTGAAACAATGGCATTTATTCCCTTGGGTGCCAGCATTCCAATTACCTCTAGATGGCGCCAGGTAAAGACAAATACAGACAGGAATCCCATCTCTAGCAGGCAGGTATCAACCACAGCACATCCCCAACCCTGCTCCAATTTCCCCTTGCAGACAAGCTGAGATTCCAGAAGTTTCCCAGGTGTTCCACATCTGAGTTGGTGTGAGCTGGTGAAGGTCCCTGTCAGTACCAGGCACTGGAGTCTCAGAAGGCACATGTGGAATGTGGTGAGGGTGCTCCCTGCACAGACAAGGTGGCACCCATGCTACGGAAAGGCAGACCATACACACCTGCTCCTGGTGTGCACACCTAAGACTCATACCCAGCACCTGATCTGTAACCTCACCAGTCTTGAGTCAGACCGTGATGAGATGGGCACCCTCTTGCCCATCCACCTCTGGCAGCTGGCAAAGACGCTCCTTTGGCAGCTGTAGAGCAACAGCTGTTTCTGGATCTTGCCCCTCCCCTAAAAAGCAAAGCAGACAAGCTGCCTTTGGCTAGCCAGTATATCAAGTGTCCTGTGGTAGCTGCTCCTAAAGGCCAGGTGCTCTGTGCTAACACTTAACATTCAGGAAAAGGCACCCCACAGGCTAGTCACTAGTTCCAGGGAGAGGTAGGTTAGTATGGGAAACAGCAACTAGAAGACTGCCATCAAAACCAGAGGTGCGGGCTGAGGAGATGTCTCAGTGGTTACAGGCACTTGTTGGCAAAGCCTATTGGCATGGGTTCAATTTCCCAGTACCCACATGCACCTGGAATTCATTTCCAGCAGTCAGAGGCCTTAGTGTGGCCATACTTTCTCTGCTTAATACAAGTGTCAAAAAGAAGGTGATAAACTGGGTGTGGTGGCTCGCACCTGTAGTTCCAGCATTTGGGAGGTGGGGTAGGAAGATCTGAAATTTGAAGCAGGCCTGAGCTACACAAGACACTACCTTTCTTTTTTTTTGGAGTGGGAGGGATCTGAAGTAGTGTCTCGCAGTAGCCCAGGCTGACGTGGAATTCACTATGCAGTCTCAGGCTGGCCTCAAACTCACAGTGATCCTCCTACCTCTGCTTCCCAAGTGCTGGGATTAAAGTTGTGAGAGCCACCATGCCCAGTAACAAGACACTCTCTTCAACCCAAACCTAGAGGTGCTGAAGTGTCACAGCCCATGGCAAGCAGCCAAGGTTACTGGAGCTGTCCCCTACCCTGCAGAGGTGGCTCTCCTTCTCCCCTCCCCCCTTCCTTCCCTCCTTCCCTCCTTCCTTCCTTCCCTCCCTCCCTCCCTCCCTCCCTCCCTCCCTTCCTTCCTTCGTTTTTTTGAGGTAGGGCCTCTCTCTAGCTCAGGCTGACCTGGAATTCACTATGTAGTTTCAAGGTGGCCTCAAACTCATGGCGATCCACCTACCTCTGCCTCCCAAGTGCTGGGATTAAAGGTATGCACCACCACACCTGGCTAGAGGCAGCTTTCTAAAAAGTTATATGGGGCTGAAGAGATGGCTTAATGGTTAAAAGATGCTGGCCTGCAAACCCAAGGGACACAGGTTCATTTCCCCAGGACCCACATAAGCCATATGCACAAGGTGGTGCATGCATCTGGAGTTCACTGCAGTGGTTGAAGGTCCTGGTGTGCCCACTGTTTCTCTATCTGTCTCTTTCTCTCTCTCTCTCTCAAAAAACCCACAAAACCAAAAACAAACAAAAACCTATCATTAACATAAAAGGAATCTTTAATTTTTTTTTTTTTTAAGATTACAGTGGCCCTAAGAGACTAGAGAGCATGTGCTCACTTCCTTTTTTGAGAGGTGAGAGGAGCAAGGCGGGTCAAGGAGCACCTTCTACAAAACACGTGCTTCCTTCCCAGCCTCCACTGGAGGAGCAAAGCAAAGGCAGAAAGGGTAGGTTGGTCACAGCAGAGGAACATGGATTCCATAAAGGTTGGGTGCCAAACTATGCACTAAACCACCAGGTTTGGGGCTTGGAAGGTTCCCTTAGCATAACTCTCAGAGCACAGCAGCCATCCCTGATGTAGGGCCAGATCCTAGTTCCTCTTGGGCTACCTGGCCAGTTCCTTTTCCTCTGTTGCTAGAGAGGTACTGCACAGCCCTTCACACACCCACGCAGGCCTCCCACTCACTGTGCGCCTCCACCAAGTCACTCTGTGTGCTGTAGGGGACCAGCGGGTCTGGCAGCTCTGAGAAAAAGCTCTTCATGGCACCAGCCACAGTGTTCACGGTGAAGTCTTTTTCAGCCAAGTCCAGGTTGTGGTCTGAAAGGAAGTCCAGAGAACGAGACCAGACACATCTAAGTTAGCAGATACAATGAGGAAAGTCAAGGCTCCCAAAAACTCAAGGACCTGGGGATGCTGCCCAGAGCCGGCCTGGAGCCTGGGCAGGAGACTAGAGAGGAGCTAGGGAGCTGACAGTGCAGGTTCAGAGACACAGGTGGATGCCCAATGCCTCTTTCCATGGTGGTGGGAAAGGATGGCACCCCACCCAAGCTCCCTGGGCCACAGCTCTCATGTCTGGCTCTAATGTGAGAAGGCCTCTTCTTCATTCTCTCACCTGTTGGGCAGTGACAGGAGGCTTTCTGGAAAAGGCTGGCTCATAAAACATGCCCTGATGGAGGGAGGCAACCCCCCACTCTCCTCTTTGGATCCTCCCATCACCCTATAGCACAATGACCCAGTCCCCCACTCTCCTCTTTCTCTGCTCCACTGCATTCCTGAATCTGCAGATTATCTATGGCTATTACCAGTGCTCATTTCTGGGGCCACTGGCTGTTCAGATTCTTTTTTTTTTACTGTTCAGATTCTTGTGGGCAGTCTCGAACCATGCCACCATCTTGGTCAACAATGGACTGCACAGATGATGGTGGGACCACGAGATGGTGCCACCTAGTGACACTTTACTTAGTTTGTGTAAGCACACTCCTGACCTATCATTCATCCAGCGTGGATGTGGTTCTCAGGATATATGTCTGGTGTGCAGAGATGCTTGGATGGGTGGGTGGGTGGCAGTGCATCTCCCCAGACAGGGTTCCAAACTCTTGGGACCTCCTGCTTCCTACACACTGGATTAGTGGGAACTCGCTGTCAGCTAGCCCATGTGAGTGGGGTAGGAGGGTGCTGCTGACAGCTGATAACTTTCCCAACATGGCTTGCTTTTGCACTGGGAGCACAGCTTTGCACCTCAGTGTGGGTACTTCTCAGAACGAGTTGGATCACTTGGGTGGGGCCACTCACACTGAACTAGCTGAGGAGCAGAGAGGCCCCACCAAGAGATGGGTAACTCTTGAGAGCTCAGCCTGGGAGACTGAGAAGTAAGGCTGAGTGAGGGTGCACCAGGGCGTGGTCAAAAATACCAAGATCGCCGGGCGCGGTGGCGCACGCCTTTAATCCCAGCACTTAGGAGGTAGAGGTAGGAGGATCGCCGTGAGTTTGAGGCCACCCTGAGACTCCATAGTGAATTCCACATCAGCCCGAGCTAGAGTGAGACCCTACCTCAAAAAAACAAAAAAACAAAAAAGAAAAAACAAGATCATCTGAACCACGACTACCCTGGCTCCAGCGAGGGAGGCCATGCCCTTCCAGGAGCGCCGGGCAGTCTAACCAGTAAGAGTGACTGGATGGCAAGGGGCAGGCAAGCTATGGCTTGCTGACAAAGCCTCTGTCACTGAGCTGGGCTCTCTTGGTTCGGGTTTGGGTAGGGACAGTAGGACTACCCTGAGGTCCCTGGCAACAGCTGTGGCATCTATTTACCAAGCCTACTGTTTTGGGGCCAGGTTGCCTTACCTTGATCGAACTGTCTCTGCAGACTCTCCATCTCTGACTTGTTCCCACTGACCCGGTAGATGCCTTCTGTGCTCAGTCCTGTGGAGAGAGAGCCAACAGGGTCCTCTAAGTTACAGCCTGACAGCAGACAGGGCTGTGTGCAAGGACAGGGACAAGGCACCTGTGAGGTGGCACTGATGGAAGAGGGCCAACCATGCTGTTTGATTTTTTCCCAAACACTTCAAGCCATTTCCCCCTAATTTCACTTAAAAGTTTCAAAGTCCTCTCCTGCCCCAGACCCTTTCTTTCTGTGAGGCAGGGTCTCATAACTCAGGACAGCCTCAGACTTGACCTTGAAATCCTGATTTCCTCCCCCCCCCCCTCTTTCTTCTTCTTCTTTTTTTTTTTTTTTTGAGGCATGGTCTCACTCTAGCCAAGGCTGACCTGAAATTCACAATGTAGTCTCAGGATGGCCTCAAACTGATGATGATCCTCCAATCTCTGCCTCCCAAGTACTGGGATTAAAGGCATGCGCCACCACGCCTGGCTGGTATATATTCTTGAGTTTTTCATTTTTAAGAACTATGTGTGGTGTCTGTCTGCAATCCCCACACTCAGGAGGCCAAGGCAGAAGACCGTTTCAAGTTCAGGCCAGTATGAGCTACTCAGTGATACCCAGAAAGGTGACTTGGCGATTATGGCACTTGTTTGTGAAGCCTAAGGATCCAGGTTTGGTTCCCCAGAACCCAAGTAAAACAGATGCACATGGTGGCACCGTATGCGTCTGGAGTTCGTTTGTAGTGGGTAGAGGCCCTGGTGTGCCCATTCTCTTCCTTTCTCTCAAATAAACAAACATTAAAGAAAATTAAGCGTGTATTTTTTTCTTTTTATTGTTAGCATAGGTTTTCCTATTCCTACATCATATGGTCTATTTTTCTTTTGATCTTTTATGATTTTGTAGTTTTGGTTTTTCAAGATAGTCTTGCTCTAGCCTAGGCTGACCTGGAATTCACTATGTAGTCTCAGGGTGGACTTGAACTCATAGTGACCCTCCTACCTCTGCCTCCTGAGTTCTAGGATTAAAGCCATGTGCCACCATGCCTGGCTAATAAAAATGTAATTTAAAAAATCAATTGCAGGACTGGAGAGATGGCTTAGTGGTTAAGGTGCTTACCTGCAAAGCTGAAAGACCCAGGTGTGACTTCCCAGGACCTACGTAAGGCAGATGCACAAGGTGGTACATGCATCTGGAGTTTATTTACAGCAGCTGAAGGCCCTGGTAAACCCATTCCCTCTCAAGGTAGGCTGGAACTCATGGCGATCCTCCTATCTCTGCCTCCTGAGTTCTGGGATTAAAGGCATGCACCACCATGGCCGGATCTTTAATTATTTTTGTATCTTTTATTTTTATTCACTTTTTATGAGAGAGAAACAGAAAGAGGGAGACAGAGGATGAGAATAGCCACTGCAAAAGAATTCCAGATGTGTGTGTGAGCTGTCAGGTTTTGCAAGCAAGTGCCTTTAACGACTGAGTTATCTCTCTATCCCCTAAATTTATTTATTTATTTTATTTTTTAAATTTATTTATTTATTTAGTTCATTTTTTATTTATTTGAGAGCAACAGGCACAGAGAGAAAGGTAGATATATATAGAGAGATAACAGAATGGGCGTGCCAGGGCCTCCAGCCACTGCAAACGAACTCCATACGTGTGTGCCCCCTCGTGCATCTGGCTGGGGAATGGAGCCTCAAATTGGAGTCCTCAGGCTTCACAGACAAGCGCTTAACTGCTAAGCCATCTATCTAGCCCTAAATTTATTTATTTTAAGTAGTGTATTTATTTACATATTTAAGAAAGAGAGAAAGGTAGGGGGAGAGAATATTAGTTAGTTGCAGGGCCTCAACACTGCAAATAAACTCCAGACATATGTGCCACCTTGTACATCTGGCTTATGGGGGTACTAGGGAATTGAACCTGGGTCCTTAGGCTTTGCAGGCCAGTGCCTTAACTGCTAAGCTATCTCTCCAGCCCTTTTTATTTGTATTTATTTATTTATTTATTTATGAATGAGAGAGAGACAGAGAAAGAGGTAGACAGATACAGAGTGGACATGCCAGGGCCTCTAGTCACTGTAAATAAACTCCAGATGCATGTACCACTTTGTGCATCTGACTTCTGTGGGTACTGGGAAATTGAACCTAGGATCTTAGGCTCTGTAGACAAGTGTCTTAATCACTAAGCCATCTCTTCAGCCCCCCTAAATTTATTTTTATTTAATATTTTTATTAATTTTTTGTGGGGGAAGAGGGCTGTCATACTCTCAGCCTCCTTGGGATTACAGGCACACACCACCACAATGTCTGGTTTGAGTCCCTTTCACTAGCAACTCTTCTACAACATTCTCAGACATATTTAAACTTTCTATGCATTTCTCATCTTAGGTGACATTTCACAGGCATACATATGTGGTCACTCCCAGGTTGATAGGTCCTGGGTGTGTCAACAACTTCCAGTTTTCAAGTGCTAATCTGAAACATAACTATGTTTTAGACTCTCTTTCCTTTCCATGAATGTCCACCTTTTATAAAATTTTAATTTATTTATTTGAGGGGGCGCAGATTGGGAGAGAATGGGTGTGCCAGGGCCTTTAGCCACTGAAAAGCAACTCTAGATGCACACACCACCTTGTACATCCAGCTTACGTGGGTACTGGGGAATCAAATCTGGGTCCTTAGGCTTTGCAGGCAAGTGCCTTAACTGCTAAGCCATGTCAGTGTTTTCTAACGGAATGATGGGCACAAATGGCTGGAGTTGAAGATGCTCTGACAATGTGGTACTACACCACAGTCCACATCCTGGTGTGAAGAGGTACCACAGTACTGTAGAAGAGCTGAACCACGATCCCCTGGGACATCAGAGGACAGAAGATGAAGTATGTGCTAGCTATATGGAATGGTATGGAGTGTGGGGGCTGAAACCTTACTAGACAGATCAGCATCTGAACACATGAGGCCAGCTCCAGCACATCCATTAATCATCAACAGCACTTCCTGTAAGCTGCCTGCATGTTTTGTTTTACGAAATCTCATTTTAAAATAGCAACCCTGCTGCTGTTGTACCCAACACCATGGCATAATTTAGGAAAGGTATCATTAGCTTGACGAGTACAATTTATCACAACTACCACTTAGACATCAATTAAAAACAAACAAAACTAAGAGCAGAGTGCATACCACAAAAGCTGTGACCAGTGGGTTGGTGTATGGATGAAAACCAGAGTGGTAGACAGGGCAGAATCCAGGGGCAGTGCTGGGACGTCACAGACCACACAGTCACACTCCCAGTGACGGTCTCATGCCTGCCAGCAGAGTTCTCACCTGTACTAGTCTTCTGTACTGAACACAAGTCTGCAGGGCCCACTCCAGGGGCCACCCCATTGTCTTCTCAATACTGCACCTGATTTCACACATCACCTATTAAGTTCATCTTTGGGCAGAGAACAAGACAAGGCTCAGAAAAGCCAAGGTCACTATTTTCAAATATCTGGGCAACTGCCATGTAGAACAGCCTTGTTCCAGTGGCTCTAGGGAACAGGGCTCTGACTCAGCACTGCACAGAAAGTGCACGATGGCAGATATTTGCTCAATAGATAAAGTACCTATTCATGGGCACAGATGCCATTCACAGAATGGGACAGAGCTTTTGAATTCACTCCTAAGCGGATAAGCATCTGACTGGGATGCTGTTTAAGATAAGTATCTGGTCTAGGAAGACAGTACACAACCACAAGCACAAAATGAGCCACCTGCTGAATGTTCACTGTGTGAGGCCTACAGGGCTAAACACCTGCCATGTGCTTTTACACCAGCTCTCACAATAACCCTGAAAAGGCAGGCCGTCACTAGCCCCACTGCACAGATGGGAATGCTGAGGTTAAGTAGGACATGCAGCATCAGATCTTAAGACTGGCGAGATTTGAACCCTGGGCTATCTTATTATGCTCTAGGTCTCCAGTTCTCAAAACGGAGCTTGCCTCAGAACATCTGGAGCTTTGCTATAGAACAGGCTCTAGAATCCTGGAGACTGCAGCTTTGCAGTAGGGTTCAAATGTGCATTTCTGACATTCTGAGGTGCTGCCACTGCCTCGGGAGGCCCTTTGGGATCTAGGATCTGCCACTTGAGAAGATGACCTTGGCCTCTACAGTCTCTAACCCTAAATTCCGTGAGTCAATGACACCAGACTAAACAGACAGATGCTTTAGGAAATGAAGCACTTCCAGGGAGCATGAAGCTGCTTGCTGCAAGCTCTTAGGTGTCACTGAATCTTCTCATAACGGTCATATATGATCTTGATACTTTTTTTTGTTTTGTTTTGTTTTCCAAGGTAGGGTCTCCCTCTAGCCCAGGCTGACCTGGAATTCATCCTGTATTCTCAGGGTGGCCTCAAACTCATGGCAAGCCTCCTACCTCTACCACCCAAGTGCTGGGATTAAAGGCAAGTACCACCACGTCTGGCTTGATACAATTTTTTTTACAGAATACTAGGCAAAAATAAAGGGATATATTCCTTTTTTTCACTAAGAAGTTGCTATCACTTCTTGACTTTATGGCTAAAACCAAGTGAATAAGAATTTAAAAAAAAATTACTGAGTGTCCACATGACAGGCAAGTTGCTTTACAGAGATTTTATTTTAGGCTTGGTCTTTACAACTTAGGCAACATAACCAGGCAGGCTAGCTCCAGTGCAAGCCTATGGCCTAAGACCTGGTCTGTCTTTGCTGAGTTCCTGAGAGGCCAGTAGTATATGGCAGCACAAGTGTCCTTTAGGAAGTTGGAAACGTAGGGGGAGAACTGTCTCCCAGCACAGGGTGGGCCTGCTTTGCTTTCCTTTCCTTTTTCCTTTCCCCTTTCCCTTCCCCCTTCCCCCTTCCCCCTTCCCCCTTCCCCCTTTCCTTTCCTTTCCTTTCCTTTCCTTTCCTTTCCTTTCCTTTCCTTTCCTTTCCTTTCCTTTCCTTTCCTTTCCTATCTTCCTCCAAGTGCTGAGATGGAAGGTGTGCACCATCACGACCAGCATGGGCCTGCTGTTCTGAAGTGTCCAAGTGAGCCTGGACTGGAGGTCAGTCCTCTCAGCCAGGCGTCTCCACAGTGGCCACATCAGGCCTTGCACCGCTCCTTCGGTATATACCAGCATTCAGTTCTGGGCTTTCCTTTCTAGCAACCAATCAGTACTTCCTCCAAGGCAGCCTCAGACTTGCTTATTTTGTTTAGTTTCTATATTTAGACATAAAAACTCAGCACTTCAGTCCTTTTAAAAAAAACTTAACTTCCTGAGCCAGAGACCCTGCCTCGAAAAACCAAAAAAAAAAAAAAAAAAAAAAAAAAAACAAACAACTTAACTGGTGCTGCTAGTATGGTTAAAACACTCCACACAGTCAGGATGGACTAGAAGGGTCACAGTGGACTTTTCTGGAGGCAGAAGGCATGGCATACATACCCCATTATGCTTGTTTCTGATGTACTCAGGAGGAGGCAAGGGCAACTGAGCCGTGAGGCCTGATGAGTGCTGAAGCTCAGGGATACCTCACCCTTGTGGGCTGGTCGCCAGCTTCTCCTTTGTGAAGGCCACATGCCAGCAGTCTGGCTGCAACACACCCCCTTTAGAGCACTTGCTGCTACCCTGCTCCTCACAACAGAAAGGGTACGGGGTGAGGGTAGGTGAAAACCAAGAGCAAGTATGCTTGCATCCCCACCCTGGGCACCAAAGGCAACAAGTCTTACCTCGCTGTGACAGTGCATATTTAATGAGGCCTTGCACTGTGCTCACAGAACAATTAGTCTAATAACCTAGTAACAGGGGACATACGTGCTGAGTTTCACCTGCAGGGTGTTTTCAGTTCAAATCCCAAGTCACAGAATAATAACCGCTTTGAGCTGTTGCTTTTTTTTGAGACAATGGTTCATGTAGCTCAGGCCAGCCTCAAATTCACCACTTTATGTAGCGCAGACTGGTCTTGAACTACTGATCCTACTGCTTCCTGAGTGCTGGGATTACAAACATGTGCAACCAATGCCCAGATTTGTAGTCTATGTTTATTTATTATTTATTGTGTGTATACATGGAGGTTAGAGGACAGCTTCCTGTTTGGTCCTAGCCTTCCACCTCATTTGCAGCAGGGTCATTTCCTCAGGGCTGTCAGCAAGCTTCCTGAAAGTGTAGTCTCCCCTCCTTACTCATGGCGCCCTGGGGTCACAGAAGCATGCCACAGCCTTGGGCTTTTTACGCAGTCTGACGATCTGAGCCCAGGTACTCAGTGTTGCGTAGCAAGCACTTTGTCCACCAAACCATCTCTGCAACCTGCATTTTTTTAAAAATTTACTTATTAGAGAGAGAGAGAATGGGCACACCAGAGCCTCTAGCCAATGCAAATGAACTCCAGATGCATTGCGCCAACTTGTGCATTTGGCTTACATGGGTTCTGGGGAATCGAACATGGATCCTTGGGCTTCACAGGCAAGAGCCTTAACCACTGAGCAATCACTCCAGCCTTCTTCTTTTTTAAAAAGTAAACATTTAAAATACTTTTATTTATTTGAAAGAGGGAGAGAATGAGTGTATATGTCTGTGTATGGGCCAGCCAGGGCCTACTGCTGCTGCAAACAAACCCCAGATGTATGCATCACTTTGTGTCTGATTTTATGTGAGTACACCAGCAGGCTTTGCAAGCAAGTGCCTTTCACTGCTGACCCAACTCTCCAACTCCAGCCCGAAGATGTTTTTGTTATTAGAGGCACTATGTAGTCTTAGGGTGGCCTCGAACTTATGGCAATCCTCCTACCTCTGCCACCTGAATGCTGGGATTAAAGGTGTGCACCACCATGCCCGGTTCCAAGCCTCCATTCTTAACAAGCTTCAAGAGCAGTGCCTGCCAGGTGGTCTACAGAAAGCATTCAAACACTCTGGTCTGGTTTTCTGTGGGTCGCGAGAAAATTCAAGGCAGGACTGGCAGGCTTTGTCAGCAAGGACCTTTAAGCGCTGAGCTGTCCCCCAAGTCCATTACTACTACTTTGTAGGCATGAAGGTTCTGTTTTGGCTCGGTTTCAAAGGTGGAGGAGGTGTGGCAGCTGGAGCTCCATCCATGGTGGTATGAACTTGAGAGTGTGTGTTTACATCTTGGATGATTAGGAGAGTGGCAGGTTTTTAATTTATTAATTTATATTTATTTTTTAGTTTTTCGAGGTAAGGTCTCACTCTAGCCCAGGCTGACCTGGAATTCACTCTACTCTCAGAGTGGCCTTGGGCTCTCCTAAGTGCTGGGATTAAAGGCCTGTGCCACTATGCTCAGCTTCTCTCCCTCTCTCCCTTTCTTTCTCAACTTGTTTGTTTGAGAAAGGCCCAAGGCTGGCCTTGAACTTTTTTTTTTAAATTTTTTATTTATTTATTTGAGAGCGACAGACACAGACAGAAAGACAGATAGAGGGAGAGAGAGAGAATGGGCACGCCAGGGCTTCCAGCCTCTACCAACGAACTCCAGACGCGTGCGCTCCCTGTGCATCTGGCTAACGTGGGACCTGGGGAACCGAGCCTCGAACCGGGGTCCTTAGGCTTCACAGGCAAGCGCTTAACCACTAAGCCATCTCTCCAGCCCTGGCCTTGAACTCTTGACCTATACCATCATCACCCTCTCTCCCCAGGATGCCTAACCCTAGAGAGCAGACAGGTGGAAAAGCTCCTCCAGGGCACAGGCAGATGCCTCCCAAGCCTCAGTGAGGACAGAGAAGACTTTGCTCAGGTTCCTGATGCAGAGCGGCCCATGAAAGGAAGCAAAACGTCACCAATCACAGCCCTGGTCTCTGAGAAAATGCTTTTTGGAGTGAGAAGCCTTTGGCAGAAACATGGATGCCAGGATCCGCAAGCTAGGAGAAACACATTCGTCTCCATGTGGCTTCTAGTCAGTAGGACTCAAGCTCCCTCGTTCCAGTGTTGATGGCCTTGCCCTGGCGTCAATGCTTCGGCTATGCCCTGTGGCCAGGCTGGTCTTGCCACTCTACAGTAGAGCTTCTCCCCAGGCCCTTAGCCGGGCCTCACACCCACACCACTCTTTCTGCACAGTGAGTGCTTGCTTTTGTGCTCCCCACAGCTGCTGTTTTCTGCTTTCTAATCCAGGCTGTTGATTCAATAGCCCAAGACAGGGCCATGACTTGCTAGGATGCCCCATAGCAGGTGGCACCTTTCTGCAATGCTGCCCCTTCACCAGGTTCAATCTTTCCAGCTTCTCAGGCCAACCAGCCTAACAGGGAGGTACAGAGTCTGTCTCAAACAGGTTCCCTGCACATCTCTTCCCTAGCATGTGGGGTTCAGGCTGTGGATGCACCTGGGCCACCAATCTCTGTGCACCCAGCCTCACCTCAGCACCTGCATCTGAAAACGAGGGGTGATAAGAGGACTTCTGTCCCAGGGCTATTTGCCCGTCTTGCTCCAGAGCATCAGCACCAACCCTTGGTGGGAAAGGAGAATGTACTATACAGGAGTGCAGTACCCCACTGAGGTCTTGTCCCACTGGGACCACCCAGTTGCATACTCCTCTTCTTGTCCCTGGAGGTCTGGAGAGTGAAGTTCCATTAGAATGAGGCAGCATTGGGTAGGTTGAAGGAGGGAGATGGATAGACAGATGGCACACACAGGAAAAGAGCCAGAGCCAAAAGAATTCTCCAGATCCCAATTGGATGGCATGGCAGAAGTGGTCCCCACCCTCCTGGCAGGATGTGTCACTGAACTCTTGGCTGCAGGCAGGGCCAGTGCAGCTGAGAGAGCCAGGCAGAGCAGGCCTGTCGGAACTTCGTTGGGGACCTGGGCTGATACCCAGACTATTTCTGTTTTGGAAGGGAGGTGGGGTTACTTTGCGGGACATACTTGACTTCTCCTTGGCTGCTGGGCTCTCCAGGCAGCGTGCCAGGGCATACTGTTCTGATCACACAGGGCACTGGGTCCTGAGGAAATCCGCTAGCAAGGCCGAATCACAAGGTAAATGAATTCTGCTTATCTGGAACACTACAGAGCTGGCCTAGCTGTTGGCCTGCCCACATGGCAGTGAGGAATTTTTGGAATGTAAGTGACTTCTGCCAGGTTTACTTAGGAAGGAGGAGAAAACCAACGTGGCAAGCAATGGATAATTTGAGGCAACCAACAAAAATCTCCCTAGAACTATAGGATATACTAAGGCACAGATTCCCAAAATCCATAGCATATGAAAGGCTGCACCTCATATTCTGGCCTCTACCATTAAAAAAAAAATCTTTTTTTTTTTTGAGAGAGAATGAATGAATGAATGAATATGGATGTTCCAGCACTTCTAGCCACTGCAAAAAAAAACCCTAGATGCGCTGACAGAAAGCTGGAAGAAGCCATTCTACATGCAGTTCAATGGGAGAAAGAGATATCACCAGTGAAGATACTCAACAGTGGACACTGGAAGCCTTATAATTCGCCAGCCAGCCTAAATGAGCCAATGGGTACAATAGTGGCACGTCTATCATGGTGGAAACCAACTGCCCTCTAATTGGACTGGAGGCCTGCTGCATTGGAGGGAATACATCTGTGATACTGAAAACATAAAACAGGGGTACTCATGAGCCCTAGTGGTGTAACATCTGCTGATGTCTGGATAAGTGTATATACTATGCTTATTGAACTGCCCAGTAAGCACTTCTCTTAATATTTATACCCTTATATTAATGCTAGTCTCACTTTGGGTAGACAATCTTCTCTTTTCAGATGGCAGTGACCTTGGGATGACTCAGAAGGTATCATGGTGCTGGGAAGAAGTGACTGGAGTACTGAGTATATCTTGATCACACCTTCCGAGGCTCAGGGTCTAATGAGGAAGAGGTGGCGGAAAGAATTTAAGAGCCAAAGGAAAGGTAGGACTCCTTACAAAGTGCTCCCTCCAGACATAAAATGGCCTGGATATCCATGACCTCACAGTGCCTGACACTACCTACATAAGACCATCATAAGAGGAGGAAAAGATCTTGACATCAAAATAGAAGAGAGACTGATTGAGATGGGGAGGGGATATGATGGAGAATGGAATT
Organism: Jaculus jaculus; assembly: GCF_020740685.1. Lineage (NCBI taxonomy): Eukaryota > Metazoa > Chordata > Mammalia > Rodentia > Dipodidae > Jaculus > Jaculus jaculus. The sequence goes on along the minus strand of NC_059115.1, from coordinate 6,936,276 downwards.
TCAAAGGGGAAAGTTGGGGGGGGGTATTGCCATGGGATATTTTTTATAATCATGGAAGATGTTAATAAAAATTGAGAAAAAAGAAGAAAAAATTATTTCATGTGTATTTTTAGCAATTCAAGAGACTTAAATGTTTAAATATCCATACGTACACAAACTTTTTAAAAAGAATCTATGAATAAACTATTATGTTGGCAACTTGGTGAAATATAAACAAAATGACCGAGTTTAATTCATGCTCTTTATTTTAACCACAGTTGTGATTTTGAGTAAAACCCTAGATGCATGTGTTACCTTGTGCATCTGGCTTTACGTGGGTATTGGGGAAATTGAACCTGGGTCCTTTGGCTTTGCTGGCAAGTGCCTTAACCACTAAGCCATCTCTCTAGCTCCCTCTGATTTCTCTTCTTTTCTCTCCTCTCCTCTCTTCCTCTCTTCTCCTCTCCTCTCCTCTCTTCCTTCCTTCCTTTTTTTTTTTTTTTTTTTGAGGTAGGGTCTCAATCTAGCTCAGGTTGACCTGGAATTCACTATGTAGTCTCAGGGTGGCCTCGAACTCATGGTGATCATCCTACCTCTGCCTCCTGAGTGCTGGGATTAAAGTTCATTTTTTAAAATTACTTGAGAGAGAGAGAGAGAGAAAAAAAAAAAAAAAAGACAGTGAATGTGCGTGTGCCAGGGCTCCCTGCCACTGCAAACCAAATCCAGATTCATGTACCACTTAGTGTATCTGGGTTTATGTGAGTAATGGGAAATAGAACCCAGGCCGCCAGGCTTTGCAAGAAATGCTGAGCCATCTCTCCAGCCCACACCTCCCACTTTGAGGCAGTGTTTCACTTGGCCTCAAACTAGAGTGATCCTCCTACCTCATCCTGAGATTAAAGGTGTGCACCAGGGTTGGAGAGATGGTTTAGTGGTTAACATGTTTACCTGTAAAGCCTAAGGAATTATGTTCAACTCCTCAGATCCCACATAAATAAGCCAGATGCACAAGTTGACGCAAATATAAGATTGTGCATGCACACAAAGTGGCACACACGTCTGGAGTTTGAGTTCAGTGGCTGGAGGCCCTGTGCACCAATTTTTTTTTCTCTCTCTCATAAAAAAGTAATGAAGTTAGCATTTAAAAAATTGGGGGGGGCTGAAGAGATGGCTTACGATGGAGGCAGAGGTAGGAGGATTACCATGAGTTCGTGGCCACTAAGACTATTTAGTTAATTCCAGGTCAGCCTGGACCAGAGTGAGACCCTACCTCAAAAAAACAAAATAAAAAAAGTGTGAGGGTTGGAGAGATGGCTTAGTGGTTAAAACACTTGCCTTAAAAGCCTAAGGACCCAGGTTTGACTCCCCAGTATGCATGTAAGCCAGATGCACAAGAGGGCACAAGTGTTTGGAGTTCATTTACAGTGGCTGGTGGCCCTGGTGCGCCCATTCTCTCTCTCTCTCATAAATAAATAAATATTAAAAACATATACATATACCAAACTTGTAGCCGGGTATGGTGGCACACACCTTTAATCACAGCAATTGGGAGGCAGAGGTAGGAGGATTGCCATGAGTTTGAGGCCACCCTGAAACTACATAGTGAATTCCAGGTCAGCCTGGGCTAGAGTGAAACCCTACCTTGAAAAACAAAAAAAAACCCCAAAAAACTAAATAAAATAAAACATAAAAAAAGGTGTGCACCATCATGTCCAGCCTTCTAGCCACTGACCCCTTCTCATTTTTTTTTTTTTTTTTTTGAGGTAGGGTCTCACTCTGGTCCAGGCTGACCTGGAATTAACTCTGTCATCTCAGGGTGGCCTTGAACTCATGGCAATCCTCCTACCTCTGCCTCCCGAGTGCTAGGATTAAAGGCGTGCGCCACCACGCCCAGCCCTTTTTCGTTTTTTTGAGGTAGAATATTTTCTAGTTCAGGCTGACCTGGAATTCACCATGTGGTCTCAGGGTGGCCTTAAACTCACAAGGATCCTTCTACTTCTTGCCTCCCGAGTGCTGGGATTAAATGTGTGTGCTGCCACATCCAGCCCGCCCCTCACCCTTTGTTTCAAGGTAGAGTTTCACTCTAGCCCAGGCTTATCTTGAACTCTGTAGTCCCAGGCTGGCCTCAATCTCATGGTATTCCTCCTACTTCAGCCTACTGAGTGCTGGGATTAAAGGTTGCACTACGATGCCCAGCTTGCTAGTCCTGTTTTGATCATCCAAGGAGCACTCAGCAGTGTGCAATGAGCCTGTTGGTGAGTGCAGCCTGCAGCTCACCTTCTAGAGGCCACAGTGACAGCACCCTGCCTGTGAGGAGTGGCTGTGTGGCATCTGGCTATACTGAGCACTTCTTTAGTCCTGTAGTTCTCCTTCCCAGCAGCTCTCTCCACAGCTCAGATACACCAGGCAAGGGACAGAGGCTTCCTATAGGAGAGCTGTTTCCTGGACTGGAAGCTCTGCTCAGTCTGAGGCTATTGCTCACAGACCCATTAGCTTAAAGTTAAGAGAAATGGCTGGAATGTGGCCCTTTTCCATTTGATGTGCTATGAGTGGCTGGCACCCAAAAGACTCCAGGGTTTCTGTTTCTTCTTATGAAAAGGAATTAGTGATATTCTGAGATTAATACAGTCTTGCAGCCCACAGAAGATGAGCTAACAAACTGTGACAGTGGGTGCTGCATAAAGAAAACTACTGGGCCTACAAGGCCCCAACTGGGTCCTTCCTGGTGCACATCCAGCTTCATGTCTCAGACTCTGGCCTCCTCATGTGGATGTAAAAGACCTGCCTGCTGAAGGTCCTGGAATTTCCTGAGTGACAGGAACAGCCTTGGTTACTCATGGAGAGTGATGTGACCAAGTGACACTAACTCCATGAATATCCAAATAACAGGGTTTATAGAAGGTCCAGGTTTAGAGCGCATGTCCACATGCTGGGAGGGTGGCATGTTATGCCTGTGGACCTTATGCACAGGGGCGCCGCAGAGCCGCACTAGCCACACACACCAGTTGCAGTAATGAGAGTGATCCTCCTTGAGTTCTGTGGGTCATTTTTGCACAATAACCCCATGAAGAAGGCTACAATACACCTTGGTGCCTGAAGTGAAGCCTCTTGCAGGCTGAGCCTTTGACCTTGGGGGTTGGGGTGTTACTAATTCAGTACTGGAGTGTGGGCAACCTCACACTGTCAGGAAGCTGGAAGTAATTCTTGAAAGTAGCAGGAGGAAAGCCCTCAGATATGGAGACATTTAGGCATAGCAGAGCAGAGCCCAGCACATCAGGCTTGATTCTGCTTCCCTGTGGGCCTTGACGCTCTGCTTGATGTGTCTTTTGTGGGCTCAGGTAACCCCAGAGACAGGAGGCCAATGACTGTGGGTATCAAAACAGTGGAGATGGGCTAGAGAGATGATTCAGCAGTTAAGGCACTTTCCTGCAAAGCCAAAGGACCTAGGTTCGATTTCCCAGTACCCACGCAAGCCAGATGCATAAGGTGGCACATGTATCTGGAGTTGAGCTGCAGTGGCTGGAGGACCTGGCGTGCCCATTTTCTCTATCTGCCTCTTTCTCTCTCAAATTAAAACACACACACACACACACACACACCAGTAGAGATGATAGCTACCTCAAGGCTGTAAAGAGAAAAGAAAGACTCATGGAAACCCAAAGCTCTGGCTTGGCAGGTTGGCACACACTATCTCCTTAATGCCCAACTACTCTGCAAGGAAGTTATCTTCATCTTCATACAATGGTCAAGAAAACACTCAGAAAAGTGGGAGAACTTGCTTGGGGTCACACTGGCCTTATGCTGGCACCACTCACCAAAGGTTCTGTGTTGCATGCTAGGTTCAAATCAAGCTGTGTTTCCCAACTGAATTAGGCAATTTGGGAGTTCACCAGCAGCTGTGGGGGATCAGCTCGAGCAATGCTGGCCTTTTGTTCTGCTGTCTCCCATCAGGGCACCACTGTGATTTGTTCTCAATTAGTTATAAAGCTGAAAATATTTGCATGTTACTTATCCCAACTATTCAGCAGCTATTTTCCACTTAATAGTTTGGTGGGATTTTTTTGGAGGCTATTCCAGGAAACACTAGGCTGGTATTTTCCAAACCATGCATTACACTTTCAAGTGTTCCTTAACACCGGACATCTATTTCTCCAGATCACAGGAAAGTGTGCCTAGTCACATCACTTTTGGGAAGAGTAAACTGAGGCTGTCCTTTGACTCCCCTGCCCCCAGACGATTGACTGTCCATACAGATGGTTGTTTTCCTTCTGTAATACAGAGGTGCCATGTGGGGAGTTAAGCTGGGCAAATATGTTACAAGCCTGCAACAGCTGCTAGTTACCATTACTGTTTGCTATGAGTACACCTGATCCATGAAAGGAAAGTGTGAATGACCTGCACTAATGCCAAAGGCTGACCTAACTTGGGGCTCACAAAGCAGTGAGGCCTCCCACCTTGAAGAGCTAGTGAAAAGGAAACTGTGGTAGGCTTAGTCATCTGCTCTGCATCCTAACCCTTCCTTCCTGGGGATCACTCACCTGTCTTACAAACTCTTAAGTGCTTTTCACCTTTGTCGGGTCACAGACCCCTTGAGGACAAGACTGTGTTACCACCCTCACTTGCTCTGGATCACACAGTGGATATTCCACCAACACTTTGGATGGGCAGTATGATGGTTCACCTTCATCATTGCTAACGTTGACTTGGGGGTGGGCATGGTGGTGCAGGTCTTTTATCCTAGAACTCAGGAGGCAGAGGTAGGAGGATTGCTGTGAGTTCAAGGCCAGCCTGGGCTGGAGTGAGAGCCTATCTCAAAAAAAAAAAAAAAAAAAAAGGCTGGAGAGATAGCTTAGTGGTTGAGGTGTTTGCCTGCAAAGACAAAGGGCCCAGGTTTGATTCCCCAGGACCCACATTAGCTAGATGTATGTGGAGGCATATGCATCTGGAGCTTGCTTGCAGTGGCTGGAGGCCCTGGTGCACCCATTCTCTCTCTCTCTCTTCTTTTTTTCTCTGTCAAATAAATAAAAAGGGGGGGGGGATGCTGGAGAGATAGCTTAGTGATTAAGGTGCTTGCCTGCCAAGCCAAAGAACTCAGGTTCAATTCTCTAGGACCAACGTAAGCCAGATGCAGAGGCTAGAGGCCCTGGTGTGCCCATTCTCTCTCAAATAAATAAATAAAAATATTTTTTAAAAGATAAGTTGCTTTGGAAGTCATATAGGAGACACTCTTCTGAGTGTATATTTGAGGTTGCTTACAGAGACATTTAAAATTGTGGGGGAAGAAACACTTGGCATGTGGGGGTCACCATCCCAAAGCAAAGAGAAAGTGAGCTGAGCACCCTCATTAGCTGCCTCACTCCCAGCTCTTGCCTTTCCCACCATGATGGATGGAACCTTAAGTTGTTTTTGTCATAGCAAGAAGTAAAGGAGATGCCTTCACTTTATATCCAATGAAGGTGAAAAGCATTCTAACATTCTGCTCCATCCACAAGGCTAATAGTAAGCATTCCTAATTTAACTGTACAGTATCTAAACACAGATGATGGCTTGAGAATCTGCTGTCCTGTTTCCTGCTCTGCACTGCACCAAAGACCTCATATGAAACATTAAACTCCACAGACAGCCCTGTGGCTACATAATATTTGACCATGAAACAAAACTTTTGTAGCAGTTACTTCTCATTTTTGGGACAAAGCATCAAACTAGAAGCAGATTATGGGAAGAACAGGTTTATTTCAGGCTTACAGTTTCAAGGGGAAATTTCGTGAGGGTGGAGAAAACTTAGCAAGCTGCTCACATCTCTCTCTCTTTTTTGAGATAGGGTCTCATTGTAGCCCAGGCTGACCTGGACTTCACTATGTAATCTCAAGGTGGCCTCAAACTCATGGTGATCCTCCTACCTCTGCCTCCCCAGTGCTGGAATTAAAGGCATGTGTCATCATACCTGGCTCACACGTCTTTTTTTTTTTTTTAAAGAAAATCTTTTATTTTAAAAAATATTTTTATTTACTTATTTTTTAATATTTTATTTTTATTTGTTAGAGAGAGAAAGATACAGAAATAGGCAGGTAGAGAGAGAATGGGCACATCAGGGCCTCTAGCCACTGCAAATGAACTTCAGATGTGTGTGCCCCCTTTTGTATCAGACTTATGTGGGTCCTGGGGAGTCAAACTGGGTCCTTTGGCTTTGCAGGCAAGTGCCTTAACCCCTAAGCCATCTCTCCAGCCCCACATCTCTTAAAAACAACAAAAACTTTATTTTTTTTAAATATATTTGAGAAAGGAGGGAGGGAGAGAGGGAGGAAGGGAAAGAGAAAGGGAATGAGAAGGGCATGACAGGGCCTCCAGCTATTGCAAACAAACTGCAGATGCATATACCCACCTTGTGCATCTGGCTTACATTGGTCCTGGGGAAATCAAAACTGGGTCTTTTGGCTTTACAGACAAGCACCTTAACTGCTAAGCCATCTCTCCAGCCCTGGCTCACATCTTTATACATCAGCAGCAGGGTGGGAGTAGTCTGAGCTAGTTAGCTCTGAACACCTAGGTGGGCTAGACTAACAAACCTTAAGGGCCAGCCCTAGCAACATACCTCCTCCAGGCAAGGTTCCACTCCTGAAGGCTCCACCAGATGGGGATTGAGTATGCAGCTTAATCACAAAGCACTTAAGGCTATGGGAGACTATTTTCCAGGCTGACCTGGAATTCACAATGTAGTCTCAGCTGGCCTCAAGCGCACAGCAATCCTCATGTGCCAAGGCATGGGAAAAGTGTTTGCCTGTGTCCCTGAACTTTACCAGGCAAGTGGAGAAACAAAGTGGCAGGGCAACCACAGAACAGTAATATGTAAACAGGGCCCTCTTGCTTCTTCCAGGGATGTCACTGTATTGTCTGGGTAGGAGAGACCAAGTATTCAGGGAAGGCTTCCTGAAAATAAAAATGGAGATGACAACAGAAAGGCTAAGTGAGACAAAGATGAACTCAGAAGAGACCCAACTAGGAAGCATGCAGAAGGAGAGCAAGCTGGCTTCTTCTCACACCACAATACTCAGGTGGGCAGTCAGGACAAGACGTCTAAGCTCTGTCCTTGGAAACAGGAATTTCTGATGTCTGGATGCAGTTGCTCATGCTGGCTGGTATACAATGTCACTGGAGTCAGAGATCCTGCATAGCTAATTTCAACAATCTACTTGATTATATTACAAAACACCTAAGGCATTAATGAGGCACACCTTGACTATCTCTGTAAGGATTTTTCCAGAGAATTAATTGAAGGAGGGAAGAAAACCTTTTCTGAATGTGGGCTGGGGTCCTGGACTGAATGAAAAGGAAAAAATGGAAAAAGCCAGCTGGCTGTATTAGTTACCTTCTTGATGGAAACAGAACAGTTCCACGGGGATGCACTGCATGATAGGGAAGGCATGGAGCAGTGGAAGGTGGCTGGAGTGAGAAGCTGTCATCCTGCTGTCAGAGCCAGGAAGCAGAAGACTAACAGGAGGAGAGGCCAGGTTGTAAAGCCCTCAAAGCCTACCTTCAGTGACCCACTTCCTACAGCAAGGCTCTACCTCCTAAAGGTTCCATAATGTTTCCAGACAGCCATCAGCTGGGGACCAAGTGCTCAAACCCATGAATGTGTGGGAGACTCTATATTCAAACCACAAGCTCCTGCTGTCTGTTTCCTGATCGGCCTAAAAGTGAGCAGGTAGCTTCATGCTCCTACTGCTATGTATGCCTTCTCTGCCATGATGGACTGCGCTCTCAAACCACATGCCTCTCACTAAGCCACCTCTCCAACCTCCCCCTTTTTAATATTTTAATTTATTTGACAGAGAAAGAAGGGGGGGGGGAGAATGGACACACCAGGGCCTCTAGCTACTGCAAATGAACTCTAGATGCATGCGCCCCCTTGTGCATCTGGCTAACGTGGGTCCTGGGTAATTGAACCTGGGTCCTTTGGCTTTGCAGGCAAACGCCTTAACTGCTAAGCCATCCCTCTAGCCCTCCCCTTTTAGAGTATTTTATTTATTTGAGGGAGAAAAAGAGAGAATGAGAGAGAAAGAATGGGCATACCAGGTCCTCTAGCCACTGCATCTGAACTCCAGACGCATGTACCACCTTGTGTATCTGGTTTACATGGATTCTGGGGAATCAAACATGAGTCCTTAGGCTTTGCAGGCAAGCACCTTAACTGCTAAGCCATCTTCCAGCCCACCCTGGACATTTTCTGTAGGATGGGATAATACAGTCTGTCTTTTGTAACTGGTCTATTTCACTGACTACACTGGTTTCAAGGTTCCTAGTATTTCACTTCTATGGCCAAATAACATCTTACTAATGAATAAATAATTAATTATTTCATTAGCCATGTGTGGCAGTTTGAATGTATGTCCCTCAAAAGACTCAGGTGTTTTATCAGAGCTTATAACTTGGATTTCCAGCTGCCTGGCTGGAAGAGGTGTTACTATGGGTGGACCTTGGGATCCAGCCCTAAGGTGTGTTTGGGGGCAGATGTGAATTGCCAGCCCATAGGTATGTAAGCAAAGCAGTCTGAGCACCGCCTGGGTCCCTGCTATTTGCTGCCCTTTTGTGCTTGCTTGTGTTTCAGACTGTTGGGTGGTGCCTCTCTGTTTGGATCTGTGGAAGACAGCTGGTCTCTTCCACCATTATGGAACTTTCCCTGAAACTGTTAAGCCTGAAATAAATCCCTTCTTCCTTTAATCTGTGTCTGTTTGGAGGTTCATCATAATAACAGAGCTGACTGACTACACCACCATTTGTCCATTGGATATTTGGGCTTTACCACTCTGGTTTTTATGAATAACATGGTCTCTATGATACTTTGTTAAGACTCTTTTTGTTTGTTTGTTTTGAGGTAGAGTCTCATTATAGCCTAGGCTGACCTTGAATTCACTATATGGTCCCAGGCTGGCCTTGAACTCAGGCAATCCTACTTCTGCCTCCTAAGTACTGGAATTAAAGGTATGTGTTACCATGCCTGGCAATACTTTTTTAAAATTTTGTTTTTTGTTTTTGTTTTCCAAGGTAGGGTCTCACTCTAGCTCAGGCTGACCCGGAATTCAGGGAGGCCTCAAACTCATGGCGATCCTCCTACCTCTGCCTCTCGAGTGCTGGGATAAAAGGCATGTGCCATCACTCCCGGCAAGACAATTTTTAAAAATATTTTTATTTATTTATTTGAGGGGGGGAGGGAGGGAGGGAGAGAGAGAGAGAGAGAGGGGCAGATAGAAAAAGAATGGGCATGCCAGGGCCTCTGGCCACTACACGCAAACTCCAGATGCATGCACCACCTTGTGTATCTGGCTTATGTGGATCCTGGGAAGTTGAACTTGGATCCTTTGGCTTTGCAGGCAAACACTGTAACTACTAAGACATCTCTCCAGCCCAAGACTTCTTTTTCTTCTTCTTCTTTTTTTTTTTTAATGCATTCAGTCCAGCTTTATTTATGTATTAGAGAGAGAGAGGCAGACAGAGAAAATGGGCATGCTAGGGCCTCTAATCACTGCAATGGAACTCCATATGCATGCACCACCTTGTGCATCTGGCTTACATGGGTATTGGGGAATTGAACCTGGGTCTTTAGGCTTCACAGGCAAGTGCCTAAACCTCTAAGTCATCTCTCCAGCTCTAGCCCAAGACTCTTTTTTTTTAATTAATTTTTTTTGTTTTATGTTTATTTATTTATTTGAAAGTGACAGACAGAGAAAGAGGCAGACAGAGAGAGAGAGTGAGAGAGAATGGGCACGCCAGGGCCTCCAGCCACTGCAAACGAACTCCAGACACATGTGCCCCCTTGTGCATCTGGCTAACGTGGGTCCTGGGGAGTCGAGCCTCGAACTGGGGTCCTTAGGCTTCACAGGCAAGCACTTAACCGCTAAGCCATCTCTCCAGCCCCCAAGACTCTTTTTAAAGTGTTTCTTTTTCCCCCCCCCCAAGGTAGGGTCTCACTTTTGCCTAGGCTGACCTGCAATGCACTATATAGTCTCAGGGTGGTCTTAAATTCACGGTTATCCTCCTACCTCTGCCTCCCAGGTGCTGGTATTAATGGCGTGAGCCACTGGGACGGGCCCAAGACTCACTCACTCTCTTTTTTTTTTTGTTTTTCGAGGTAGGGTCTCACTGTAGCCCAGGCTGACCTGGAATTCACTATGGAGTCTCAGGGTGGCCTTGAAATTATGGCGATCCTCTACATCTGCTTCCCAAGTGCTGGGATTAAAGGCGTGTACCACCACGCCCGGCTACAAGACTCTTTTAAAAGTTGAAAAAAATTATTTTAGCTGGGCGTGGTGGTGCATGCCTTTAATCCCAGCACTTAGAAGGCAGAAGTAGGAGGATTACTGTGAGTTTGGGGCTACCTTAAGACTACATAGTGAATTCCAGGTCAGCCTGAGCTAGAGTAAGACCCCACCTTGAACCCCCCCATCCAAAAAAAAAAAAATATTCGAGGGCTGGAGAGATGGCTTAGCAGTTAAGGCACTTGCCTGCAAAGTGAAAGGACCCAGGTTCAACTCCCCAGGACCCACGTAAGCCAGACACACAAGCGGGTACATGCATCTGGAGTCTGTTTGCAGTGGCTGGAGGCCCTGGCACGCCCATTCTTTCTCTCTCTACTTGCCTATTTCTGTATCTCTCTCTCTGTCAAATAAATAAAAATTAAAAAAAAATTAAAAAATTATTTGAGGATAAAGAGAGGGGGAGGCATGCCAGGGCCCCCAGCCACTGTAAACAAACTTCAGACACATATGCCACCTTGTTCGTCTGGCTTATGTGGGTCCTGGGGAATTGAATCGGGTCCTTTGGCTTTGTAGGCAAGCACCTTAACTGCTAAGCCATCTCTTCAGCCTCCAAGACTCTTCTTAAAAAATCTTTATTTATTTATTTTGAGGTGGGGCGGTGGGGGGGGGGAGGGAGGCAGGTAGAGAGAGAAAGACCAGGCACATCAGGGATTCTAGCCATTACAAACAAATTATAGACACATGTGCTCTCCTTGTGCATCTGGCTTATGTGGGGTACTGGGGAACTGAACCGGAGTCCTTAGGCTTTGCAGGCAAATGCCTTAACCATTAAGCCATCTCTCCAGCCCCAAGACTCTTTTTTATTTTTACTTATTTTTTTTTTTCAAGGTAGGGTCTTATTCTAGCCCAGGCTGGAATTCACTAGGTAGTCTCAGGCTGGCCTCGAACTCACAGCAGTCCTCCTACCTCTGCATCCGAATGCTGGGATTAATGGTGTGTGCCACTATGCTTTTGCAGACTGTTCTTTTAAAAATATTTATTGCAAGAATTTATTTGCAGACAGAATGAGCATGCCAGGCCTTCTAGCTGCTATAAATGAACTCCAGATGCATGTGCCACTTTGTGCATCTGGCTTTACGTGGGTCCTGGGGAACTGAACCTAAGTTGTTATGTTTTACTGGTAAGCACCTTAACTGTTAAGCCATCTCTCCAGCCCTTAAGACTCTTTTCTAACCTTAGGGGAAGACGCCTTGGATTCTTTGCTGTCAGCTCTCACCCAGGGAACATGAAATTTCCCATCAATCCTGCCTGGCCAGTTCCTTCCTCTTGCTGTGCTGGCTGGCAGCCCTCCCCCCTGAGCCATCTCTTTGGACATCATACCTATTTGAGCATCATTGTTTGCAGTCCTCCCTTTCCCCTACACAAAACACACAGGCATTTGTTCCCACCCAGATGTTGCAACCTTGCTCAAGATCTTAGTCTTGTATGCAGTTTTTCTTCTCCTTTTCAATGTATATACTCCATGTTTTCACTGCTGAATGGAGCTTTTAAAGGATAGGATCTTCCGAGTGTCCCACACCATTCAGTCATTCATAATCATTTACTGGAGCCTTGTGTACTTGGATTGGAGAAAACAATGATTAAGATCCAGCCCCTCCCTCAAGGAACTTAGGGTCTATTCAAAAGGCAGACAATCATGGAGCAGTGTGCAGTGCTCACAGAGTAAGACACAGGACATGACAGAGCTCCTGGTAAGGGATCTGGTGCAGAGGGAAAGTCTGAAAAGGGCTCGGGGAGAACTTCTGAGACATGTGACAGAAGCTAATAAACAGTGAGCGGTTGTAATTGTGGTCTCAAGTTTGGTGCAGATAAAAGAAAGAGCAAGAGGCAAAGTGAGACACAGGCATGGGTCAGATGCAGGAAGCAGCTTCAATCAACCCTATTCTTGATAAACCCCTGAAGAACACTGACAAGGGAACGTGATGTAGCCCACTGATTTTATAAAGATGCTTGCATGAGTGTAGATGACACACTGAAAGGACAGGAACCCAAGAAGAAGAAAGATCACTTTCTAAGATGCTATGGAAGCAAACCAAGGAGACAGTGAGACCAAGGGTGGTGGGGGGGCATATTCAGGATACAGTAGGACTGACTGATGAAACTGACAGCTGTGGGAGAAAATCATCTTCATGCTGACATAGGTCACAAATTCTCTCACACAAAAATCTTCACAGCTGGGCGTGGTGGCGCACGCCTTTAATCCCTGCACAAAGGTAGGAGGATTGCTGTGAGTTCAAGGCCACTGAGACTACAGAGTGAATTCCAGGTCAGCCTGGGCTAGAGTGAGACCCTACCTGGAGGTAGGGGGGGATCAAAACCAAACCAAAAAACCCTTTAAAATCTACCCTTTCCAATGGTGACAGCAACAGAAAAAAAGATAGTAAAACCCCTTTTCCAAAGAAAGATTTTTAAATTTAATTAATTTATTTTGAGAGAGAGAGAGAGAGAGAGGGGTAGAGAAGGCAGCAAATCAAGGCAGAATGGTCACGCTGGGTCCTCTAGCCATTGCAAATGACCCTACGGACGTATGTGCTGCCTATATGTCTGGCTTTTCAGGCAACAGCCTTTAACCACTGAACTGTCTCTCTAGGATGTCTTTTTTTCTTCTTTGAGGCAAGGTCTTGCTCTAGCCCAGGCTGACTGAACTCACTCTGTGGCTACAGGAGAATACCTGGCATCCCCCTCTGTGGCTCAACTGCTTGTTTCCTTGAGACACAGTCTCTCTATTGATTTTGGAGCTTTGGTGATTGTGCTCTGGGATCGCAGGGATTAACTGGTCTCTGCCCCACAACATGGGATTATGGCACATTCAACTATTTACGCAGTTGCAGGAAAACTGAATTCTGGAAACTTTGCTGCCTCAAGCTCTAATACTTGTGCAGGAAGTGCTCTTAACCCCTGGGACATCTCTACTCCAAAGGAAATCTTAAAGAGCTTCCTAACAGTGCAGGCCCCAGTATTCTGGTTGTCTGACTTTGTACTCTCCAAGCAGAAGTGCTTCCTTGGGCTCCAAGGGATGCAAGGAAAAGAGTTGAAAAGGCCCTGGCCAAACGCAGTCAGTGGACGCTGACCTTCAAAGGATTCAAGAGCAGGACAGCTATGTAGATAGCACCATCCCTCACTGCCCCACCTGACTCACAATCAACCTTCCTTTCCTAGAACATTCTAACCACAGACAAGTCTCCAAGCACACACACACACACACACACACATTGTTTCTTCCTGACTTTTCTGGCATGGAACTCATCAACAAAAAAGACTAACTTTATTTTGTTTATTTGCAAGGAGAGAGAAAGAAAATGGACATGATAGGGCCTCCAGCCACTGCAAATGAACTATAGATGCATGTGACAAGTTGCACAGTGCCACAGCATTACATGGGTACTGGAGAATCAAACTGAGGTTGCATTGCATGCAAGCACCATAATTGCTGAGCCATCTCTCCAGCCTTTTTTTGTTTGTTTTGTTTTTTTGTTTTTTTGAGGTAGGGTTTCACTCTAGCTCAGGCTGACCTGGAATTCACTACGTAGTCTCAGGGTAGCCTCAAACTCATGGCAATCCTACCTCTGCTTCCCAAGTGCTGGGATTAAAGGCGTGTGCCACCTTTTTTTTTTTTTTTTTAAGGTAGGGCCTCACTCTAGCCCAGGTTGACCTGGAATTTACTGTGTAGTCTTGGGGTGGCCTTGAACTCATAGTGATCCTCCTGCCTCTGCCTCCCAAGTGCTGGGATGATGAAGGTGTGTACCCCATGCTCAGCAATAAATTTTTCTTTTTTTTGGTATTTCAAGGTCTCACTCTAGTCCAGGCTGACCTAGAGCTCACTATGTAGTTAGTCTCAGGTGGCTTTGAAATCATGGTGACCCTCCTACCTCTGCCTCCTAAGTGCTGGGGTTAAAGGCATGTGCCACCATGCCCGGCTTCTAAGTTCTTATTTTTAAATGTGCTTTAAGAGCTGGTAAAATTAATTTTCAGGCTGGAGTGATGGCTTAGTGGATAAGGTACTTGTCTGTGAAGCCCAAGCACTCAGGTCCAATTCCCTAGTACCTACCATAAGCACAAGGGGGCACATGTGTCTGGAGTTCTTTTGCAGTGGCTGGAGGCCCTGGCATGCCCATTCTTTCTGCCCCGCTTCTCAAATAAATAAATATTAAAAAATAAGCATTTAGGGGCTGCAGATATGGCTCTTCACTGTGAAGTCTAAGGACCAGGGTTCCCCTGCACCCCATCCCCAAGGTAGGGTCTTGTTCTAGCCCAGATTGACCTGGAATTCACTACGTAGTCTCAGGGTGGCCTCGATAGAACTCATGGTCATTCTCCAACCTCTGTCTCCCAAGTGCTGGGATTAAAGGCATGTGCCACCGTTCCCGACTTCAAGACACGTTTGATTCATGGTTTGTATTATTATTATTATTATTATTTTGTTTTTTTGAGGTAAGGTCTTGCTCTAGCCCAGGCCGATCTGGAATTCACTATGTAGTCTCAGGGTATCCTTGAACTCACTGGGATCGTCCTACCTCTGCTTCCCCAGTGTTGGGATTAAAGGCATGAGCCACCACACCCAGCTCATGGTTTGTATTTTAAGAAGCTACCCAAAACTTCCCAAGGCTGTTCTTTTCTCTGTTTCCTCTTTTTGGGGGGTAGAGTGGAGAAACAGATGTAGCCTAAGATGGCCTTCACCTCACGATCCTCTTGCCTCTATCTGGAGCACAAGGATTACAGCAGGTGTGAGCCCCCATGCCTACTTAGATTGTTGTCTCTGGAAGTCTTTAAGGCTTTGGTTTCTCCTTGGGTCCCTGTTGGCCTGTGCCAATACAGTGACTTTACAACTCCAATAAAGCCTCCTTCCCCAATCTCCAAGAGCTCTACCTGGCCTTCTGCAAAGCTGAAACTACTTACTCAAGCCAATACCACCCCTAATTCAAAAATGTTAACTGAAATAAACAGGAACCTGAAAATGTTAGCATAGTTTGTACTTGGTAGACTGACCTGTAGACTATGCCACAGGCTCAGGTTCATGAAACAAGTTGAAAATGAAAATATAACAGATAAATAAAAATTTAAAAAAATTAAAAAGGAGGTGGAGAGATGGGTGAGCAGTTAAGGCACTTGCCTGTAAAGCTGAAGGACCCAGGTTCATTACTGTAGGACCCGTGTAAGCCAGATATACAAGGTGGCACACATGTCTGGAGTTTGTTTGCATTGGCTGGAGGCCCTGGCATGCCCATTCTCTCTCTGCCTCTTTACCTCTCTCAAATAAATAAAAATTTAAAAGTTAAAAAAAAAAAAAGAAAAACCTTTAGGGTCAAGGAAGGGGGTGGGTGAGATGACAGGATAGAAGGAAAATTCATCAAAATTAAAGATACTGAACAGGGCATGGTGGCGCACGCTGTAATCCCAGCACTCGGGGGCAGAGGTAGGAGGCCTTCATGCTTGCTCAGGAAGTACACTTAACCATTGAGCCATCGCCATAGCCCTAATTTTATTTTTATCTAAAATGTATTTTGTGGTTAATATGACATTATTTTAAGAAATTTATTCTGAGCCAGGTATGGTGGTACGAGCCTTTAATCTCATCACCTGGGAGGCAGAGATGGGAGAATCACCGTGAGTTCAAGGCCACCCTGAGAGTACATAGTGAATTCCAGGTCAGCCTGGACTACAGTGAGACCCTAACTCGAAAAACAAAAACAAACAAAAAAGATGCCATGAATAAGCCACATGGAAATTGATTTCTTCTCTAGGTAAATAATGTATATAGTTAAATAAACAGAGTTTGGGACTGGGCTAACCTTAATCTTCTACATCTTCCCTCCCTCCCTCCTCCTCTCCCTCTCTCTCTCTGTTCTCTCTAACTCTTGTATATTAGTTATCTTTTTCCTCATTTTCTTAGTGGGCACTGACCTGTA